>NW_005871101.1:7106332-7157592 GCF_000147115.1 Myotis lucifugus
CTCTATTTTATTCCAGGGAAAACATCAAGTAGCAATTTACTCCTTTACATGTATTTCCTATTGTTTGCCTCTTTTCTATAAGAAAAATAAACTACACTTGGGCGAGGAGAGAAAGGAGGATGAAGAGGCAGGTCACAAAGAGCTTTTTAGGGCAGTGAAACTATTCTGTGTTATACTATAACTAGAGGTCTGGTGCTGGAAAATTTGTGCACTCCAGGGGGGGAGGGGGCCCCTCAGCCCAGCCTGCACCCTCTTGCAGTCCAGGAGCCCTTGGGGGATATCTGACTGATGGCTTAGTTGGGGAGCAGGTCTAAGCTGCAGTCTGGTCTCTGTTTGTGGGAGGCGACCGCCAGGCCAATTAGGGGCCAGTGCCGCCAGGGAGAGGCCGGCCCCGCCCTCCACCGCCCCACCGCCACCACTGCTGGTTGCCGCCGCCCCTCCCAATTGCTGTCCCCTCCCTCTGCCTGCTGGCACCCGCCTTGGCTGGCCTGGCGCTGCCTGCTCGCTGGCTCTGCCCCCCACCAACCCATGGTTCTGCCATTCAGTCAATTTGCATATTAGGCTTTTATTATATAGGATGATGGATAGATACACATTACACATTTGTCAAAACCCATAGTAAGTGCAGCACCAAAAGTGAACCTTCAGTGCAAACTATGACTTAGGGTGATAATGATGTGCCAATGTAGATTCATCACATGTAACAAATGTACAACCCTGGTGAGGGATGTTTATAGTGACAGAGGCTGTGTATGGGGGGCAAGGGGTATATGGGAATTGTCTGCAATTTTTGTTCAATGTTGCTGTGAACCTGAAGCTGTTCTAGAAAAGAGTCTATTAAAACAATCTCTAAATTATAGAAAATATTTAGTACAAATATAGCTGAAAATAAATTAATAGCTAGAATATATCAAACTTTTCTAAATATAAATTTAAAAAGACAGACTACCCAATCAAAAAGATTAGACAAGACATAAAAAGGAAAGATGAATGAATATAAAAAATATTCTATTTCTTAAGAGGAAATGTGAATCAAAACCATGTTTTCTAAAGTGTTTCCATGTTTTTCACCACATTAATTATAATATTCATCATAAATATAATAATAAGTTGAAAAGTACGTGGAGAAGTGGCACCTAGTTTGTATTTCTAATGATGTGTAAAATAATACAGCTGTATCACATAAAGATGTGACAATATCTAAAGTGTTACTTGAGAGCCTGTGTTTAAAATTCCTTTAAATATCTTAGCATTCCTCTCTCTGTATGCATAGTTACCTTGAAGAATGTCCCCTGGTTTCACAGAGAAGGGCTAAGGGGAAGTACCAAAGTTCATACAGCACAACTTCTTAGAGGAGAGTCTCATGGGGTTATCTAATCTCCCTTTCAGTCAATGAGTTCTAAGATTCTGAATTCACACATTCCTGAAAATAAGTTAGGATCCTACACACACACACACACACACACACACACACACACACACTTTTCAGTTCCACAATCAAAAAATAATAATTTGTAGCTAATATAAAGATGACCTTTGGGAGCCTGCCCACTATTTCAGTCCTTAGGGTCATGAACAATTAGACTCTATAAAGACCCTTCAAGGCAGGCTATTGTGGTGAAGATGCCAGCTCTGAAATCTATTGTGGCAACCACGCCCACTTGGCTGAGGAGTTACACCCCACTATTTGATCTCTACCCCCTTGGGGTCCTCTCCTTCTCTTGAATGCAGTTGGATTGAATTCGTTTCCGCTACAGAGCATCCTACCAGGCTATATAAAACTGCAGGAAATCTCTTTTCAAAGATGATGACACCCCTCTTGGGAAGAGAGTGTTCTCTGGGCCCTCCCATGGAGTGTCTTTATGGAGTGGATGGGCTATATTAAATTCACCCCAATATTTTTATTCTACCAAAATTCTTTGGATATATTTCTCAGCATAATACTTGGATTTGCTGGCATTCTCATTTAGTTTAGCATAGCCTATCAGTGCCACCTGATTAATAATATGAACCCCTTGAAGCTGTTTACACTACCATTGTGAATCCAGAAACTCTAGCACAAAGACAATATTATTTCAACAATATCTATAATTATGTAATTTGAATCCCCCCTATCTGCAGTTCCCAGATTTCTTATAATATGCACTGTGAAAAATAGACCATACATCCAACTATGTAATAATGGACTGAACACTTCTGGCACAGGAATAAATCTTCAGGAAATTGAGCTATGGAGCTCAACTAGAGAGTTGAAATAGTAATATTGATGCCATTAGTCAGAGATTCTGTTTAACTAGCCTTTTGCTAAATGACTGAATGAAGAGAAGAAATAAGTCTCCCAGGCCCATCAGTTTATCTCCTTTTAGCGCTTTGTATATTTTAAACTGATTTAATTCTCTCAACATCACTATTTCATAGGTATTATTATTATCCCCATTTATCACTTATACATGGGGATATTGGGCCCACAGTAGTTACTTAACTTGCTCAATGCCATGAAAATGTCAACGGTGAAGCCGACATTTGAAAGAGGTAAATTGGCCCCCACCCATGCTCTTAGCCACAAGGCTACCCTACAGCAATGGAGACTCGGGTCTCAATGTGTCAGATGTGCTGACCCAGGGCCATTTTCCTGGGCATGTGACCCAAATTTAAAAGGGTCCCATGATTGGTTTAATGTATCTTGAAATTTTAATTTTTGAACATAGATTAGTTCTGCACTGCCCCTACCAATTATGTAGCCAGTTCTGCTCTGAGCCTTTGGAATTCTCCTAAATAGTTTAATTCTAGTCTCAGGTTTCCATTCCTTAGTATGCAAGGCATATATGTGCACATGGCATCTAGTAATAGATTATGGAGAACAACATTTCAGAGATTCTAAATGTATACTTTAACATCACTGATTTTCTTTTTTTAACATTTATATTTTTATTGATTTCAGAGAGGAAGGGAGAAGGATAGAAACATCAGTGATGAGAGAGAATCATTGATTGGCTGCCTCCTGCATGCTCCACACTTGGGATCAAGCCTGCAACCCAGGCATGTGCCTTTACCGGGAATTGAACCGTGACCTCCTGGTTCACAGGTTGATGCTCAACCACTGAGCCATGCCAGCTGGGCTTAACATCATTTATTTTCTAAAGCACCTTTAAAAAAATAGCATCTAACATTCACTGTAGGTCAGGTATTAGTCCTAATTTAGTTGTTATTATCTACCTTTGTGCAGAGATAATCATTGCTTTTCTTATTATCATTAAATCAAGTTATCTACATTGTTGGAACAACAGGTATTGTGTTTAATTACCACTCAGTATGTTTTCAAAAAGATTAAGCTAGATTAAAAAAACACAACACCAAAAAACACACCAAAAACACAACTCTATGAATTATCACCAGAGAGCTTGTTAGCAAACCTTGTTTTATTTGACCTCACGGCAGTAAGGGGAAAGACTACCTTGACAGAGTCTTTGAACTATCTCAGTAGGGGGTAGTCAGATTGGGACATATCTAGGGCTCTGGGTACTCTTGGCTCATGTGGGTTAAGGTATATCTTTTAAGGCAGAGAAGTGATGGGGACAGAGCAAAGTTTGTGAGGCTTCTGTCTTATTCATGTTGGGTTTTAATAATTTCCTGAAGCATGTCCTAGCCAGTTTGGCCCAGTGAATAGAGTATTGGCCTACAGACTGAAGGGTCTCGGATTCTATTCCAGTTGTGGCTAGTACCGAGGTTAAAGGCTTGATCCCAGGCCCTGGCTGGGGCACATGTGGGAAGCAACCAATTGACGTGTCTCTCTCACATCGATGTTTCTGTCTCTCTATCTCTCAGCTTCCCTTCCACTCTCTCTTAAAAAAATCAATGGAAAAATATCCTCAGGTGAGGATTAACAAAAACAAAACAAAACACACAACAACAAAAAAAGGATTTCCTGAAGCAAATTGTAAAGTAATTTTTGGGTTTACAGATTTACCTTTTTTGAAACAAACTGCAAAATCATGGAATACAGGTTATCTCAATTTGTTCTTAAAACTAAAGTATACTGTTCACAGAAAGTGTATATTTTATACTAATGGAGGCATCACTACAATTCCATAATCTGTTATGAAAAAGGCAAAAGCTTGAAATCCCTGCTACTTGTTCCTCAAGTATTGGCATCATCTGGGGTTTGTAGCAAATGCATATTTAGAGCTGCCATCTCTCCACCCTCAACATTAATAAGTCAGAACGTGCATTGTAACAGATCCTCATTTGTATTTGTCTGGGTTCTCAAGAGAAACAGACCAATAATATATATGTATATATGTGTATGTATATATATAATTTATTATACAATATGCATATGATTTATTAGAAGGAATTGGCTCATGTGGTTTTGGAGGCTAAAAAGTCCCAAGATCTGCAGTTAGCAAGGTGAAGACCTGCGCAAGCACATGGTATAGTTCCAGTCCAACTCCCAGGGTAAAGGCAAGAGGAGAAGGCAGATGTGTGAGCTCTAAGACGATCAGGCAGAGAGAGTAAACTCTCCCTTACTCAGCCTTTTGTTCTATACATGTGTTCAACAGATGGATGAGGTGCACGCAGAATATTCAGGAGTTCAATCAGCTTTACTCAGTGTCCCAATTCAAATGTTAATCTTATCCAGAAATACCCTCACAGACACACCCAAAAGAATGCCTGACCACATATCAGGGCACCCTACAGCCCAGTCAAGTGGACACTTAAAATTAAGCATCAACTCATAATTTATATGCACATGAGAAGAACTGGTTTAAGATATCACAAGTAAAGCATCCGGCAAGTAGAAGTAGCTCTGTTAACTTTTAGCACCAAATTGGGTTCAACGGGGTAGCCTATCAAACTCAATGTAATGCAAATGGAGGCAGATGAAAATTGCCAAATCCTTCAGAAGAGAGGAATTAAAATTTAAAGAGCCAAGCAGTTAGTAAGGTAAATTCATGGGACAGGCTGAATCATCCTTCATTTGTTGACACTCAATTTGTCAGAAAATTTGCATTTTACGCAGAGCTGTTTAATTTCCATGCGATTCAACTGAACAAATGTCTAAGAGCTTCATACATTTAGAATGGACTAGCTTCAAAACTTAAAGAGTGTCAGAAGCTAGGAAGAATACCAGGAGGCTGCAAGAGACACCTTCCTCATGACTCCTCCACTGACCACGTTTGTCCCTGGGAGATGATCTGTGGCACCAAAGTGCTCCAGAGCCCCTTCTCCTTCAAATGGTGGAACATGGTGCCCTGAGGCCATCCCCTGGTGTCACCTCTCTTGGAAGCCTCCTGGCTGGAGGCTCTGGTCCCCTGCAGTGTGGCTGTGTAGGGGCTCTTGGGGACATTTTGGCTCCCTAGGGGTAGCCCTCCTTCTCCAAGTGGCTTGCTTCCTACCACTGTGCCCTGATGCCTGGGATTCTAAGAAGAGCCTTGCATTGCACACACAGTTTTGCTGTGATAAGCAGCCATGAAGTTTTATTTAAAAAACAACTAAAATATGACATCAGGTTCGGATATAACTTATTGTTTTATACTTATGAAAGAGGTATAGATTTATTTAGACAAAGTGTTATCATGTACTAAGGCCTCTTATACATGTATTAAGGCCTCTTTATAAGTCCATACAGGAAACTATAATGGAATAAACTAGGTAAGGTGTTTCAAATATATCTTTAGATTCATTGTCTGAATTTTTGAATCATACTTCAGCTTGGAGTCATTAATATATTTTTTTTCACGCAATATTTTTCCTTGTGTCCACAAGACTAGTAATGGTGCAGTTACTAAAATTCTCCTGTCCTTTTCTCTATGTAAGGAGTAGCCAAGGAAAACCCCACAGGCTTCAATGAGCGCCTCATTCTAATAGATCCTCTATATTGATTTAATGAATTCTTTCATTAGTGCATGTCTTAGACTGTCAGGTTCTAATACCAACACTAATTTGTACTGCATTCAGTCTGAATGAAGCAGAATACCCATTCTCAAAGTAGGGACTTCCTGAGGATCCCTTGCTGGAAGCCCTGTACCAGTGTTTGTGTTCAACTTTGGTTGAATATATCAGAAATCAACTAGTGCCCTAACCGGTTTGGCTCAGTGGATAGAGCATCGGCCTGGGGACTGAAGGGTCCCAGGTCCAATTCCAGTCAAGGGCATGTACCTTGGTTGCAGGCACATCCCTAGTAGGGGGTGTGCAGGAGGCAGCTGATCGATGTTTCTCTCTCATCGATGTTTCTAACTCTGTCCCTCTCCCTTCCTCTCTGAAAAATATCAATAAACTCTATTTTAAAAAAAATAAACTAGTGTTAAATACACAGAACATGAACTTATTAAATATATATTTTCTGTAGCTAATATGATGTTTCCAAGTACCACTATCTGAATTCAAAGCCCGAGGTAATACATCAAATATGTGACACTTGTCAAAGGGACAAAGAAGTCTAGCATCTGAGACGTTTGGCTTTGGAAGTAGAAAGCAGGGTACTGCTTCGCCCTAAGCACTATACACTGATGTATTCCTCAAATATGGGAATGGGTTTCAGGTGTCACTCTGGAGGGAGAATTCATTGTGTCTTCAAATTTACCTAAAGCTTTTCTCAGGTATGTTAGGGAAATGACAGGGAAGAAAAAGTACTCCAGACAGAGGGACTAAAGCACCAGGAGGCACACACATCGGAATTATAGTTTAGGATTCTGATTTAAGATGACAACTACCAACCCCTATTTTCCCTTCTACCAAAATCTCAGGGAAATGACAGAAAATATGACAGTGAGAACTGGTAAATGTATCACCCTATGAAGAACAGATAAAGGAGAAAGAGTAGAGACCCGTGTTATCTGTTTGTTTTAATTTTAGAGACAGAAGTGCCACTGACTGACGATGCAGGTGGCGAGAGACTGTGAGAGTTATGTTTGGTGTGGAAAGCAGAATGTGCTGGGGGACAGAAATGCAGATGATGAAGCAAAGGGCTGAATATGAATAGCAGAACTAGATCGTTCGCCTGTTCCACATTTTCAGGAAAATAAGAACACTGGCGACACCCGTGTTGGTCCCGGGTTGCGATCATAAATATATGATCTTCCTGGGAAGGGACTGGCCTCTGTGGGGGAGGTTCATCAGAAAAAAAGGCACCCTTCCTGTGGCATTGAAGAGTGGTTTTCATTTCGAATATGAACCAATCTATTAAATGAGCCAACTTCATTAAACAGAATTCTCAGTCAATTCTTTTGTTCAGGGGAGATATCTCTTAAAGAAACAGAACTACATAGCTGGTGAGGAAACCCATGCCCTCGGTTCATATTAATAACATTTTTATTTTTATATTCAAAGGATATCAAATAAGAATTTGAGAGCATTGACTCACAATAAAAAGACATATGGGAGTGAAAAAAGCATAAATATTTTAATATTTTTGTACCTATATTTTACACGGCCATACTAAAAATGTGTGTGTATGTGTGTGTGTATAAAAGAGGGAAGAACTTTTTCCCCCACTCTTTTCTCTTAGAATGTCTTCTTGAATTTTATAACACAATACCCATGGCCTTCTGATTCTTAGAACTGTAAACATAAATCTTTAAGATCAATGTACAAGGCCCCCGAGAGGGGTATGAGAAGCAATCACAAGGTGTGTTTTGTTTCTCAAAGAAATGAGAGAAATTTTTATTATTTTATTTTTTTGTGTGTTTGCTTTTCTGTATGAATTGCATTAAATTCTGTCCAGATTCTGTAACCATTCTTTTTAAAAAATCTTTATTGTTGAAAATATTACCTGTGTCCCTATTTTTCCCCATTGACCCCTTCTAGCTTACCCTTACCTCCCTAGGCCTTCACAACACTATTTTCTGTGTCTATGAGTTATGCATATATGCATACAAGTTCTTTGATTGAAGTCTCCCCACCCACCTACCCCCGCCTTCCCTCTGAGATTCTACAGTCTGTTCCATGCTTCTCCATCTCTGGATCTATTTTGTAACCATTCTTGTTTTACTTTACCTGCATGTAATCTGTTAATACTTATTCAAATATAAAATTTTCCACTCCTGCATTGGTAGGAAGAGGCATTTTGTTGACAGGATTATGTACTTTTCTCAACAATATATAGAGTGTCCTAAAAAATGTATACACATACTTTGAATAGTTATAAAGGCAGTGTTTGTCAAAATACATTTCACTTTCAAAATTGAGCTATCAGCTGTTAATGTGTGTGTGTTTTAATATATTCATATTGATTTCAGAGAGGACAGGAGAGGGAGAGAGAGGTAGAAACATCAACGATGAGAGAGAATCATTGATCGGCTCCTTCTGCATGCCCCACATTGGAGATCGAGTCCACAACCTGGTCATGTGCCCTAACTAGGAATCTAACCTTGATCTCCTGGTTTATAGGTTGATGTTCAACCACTGAGACATGCCAGCTGGGCCTGTTAAAGTGTTTATACATTTTGGGGGACACCCTGTATACATGCATGTGATTGGCTTTAACTATTTCTGGAAGCAGTACCTTTACCTCGAATCCATCTCTAAAAACACTAAACTTAAATATAATATGCATATAGTATGCATATAGAGAGCATTGCTCTGAAACAAAAAACGAGTGGTGAAACTTCATGTAGCATTTCAGCACATTATGCTATATATTTTGGGTAAACATAATTTCTCTAAAGTTTCTTAGACCTGAAATTATGTAATTTCTAATTCATTGTATGTCCACATTTGTCTATCTTCCTATTTCCTGTGGCACACAATTTTTGTGGACCAGTATTATCTGTGAGAATCGAGAGTAAAAATGTTTGTTAATCTGATAGTTTATATTTTTGGTTACCTTTTTTTTTCTAACGGAAAATATATTTAATGACTCCATTGACAAGTCATATTTATTTTGCTTATATACCGTTCAATATGTTTAATTCTGCTCATCCATCTAAATTTTTAATATAATATTTAATAAAGTTTAAGTCATGATCTGTTTTTAGAAAACATGATTACACAATTGGATTCTATTTTTAGCCTTCTATCTAGCACTTAAAACTCTGCTACAATTATTATGTAGAGGCCACTTCCACTGTAATTCTGAATTTTCATGGGCCCATTGGGAAAGCTTAAGATGTGTGTAATGGTAATGTGAATTTTATTGGGCTTCCTTCCTCAAGAAATAACTACACTAATTATTTTCTATTGAGTGTACGTGCCAGTTGGATTGTCGTATACCTCCTTCAGTGTGAATATGTTTCTGGCTAGATGTTATATTGTGTGAAATTTTATGCCTGCATATCAGGCATTTAAGTCCCTAGAGAGTGGGCTGGGGTTCTGCAGCTAAAACAAAACAACCAAACCTAAACCCAGAATAAATGTCAATCCCTGTAAGAATGACTTGTTACCCCTTCCAAGGTGGAAGAACCTAATAGAATCAATTTGCCACCAAATGAATGAGAAAAAGTGCCTTATGGGTACTTCAAAATTGGTCTTTTTTTCTGAGAGATTGAACATTCTGAGGAGGCAGAAGATAGATTATGAAAGTCCATGATGTTGGGCTTGTGTATGGTCTCCATCTCTAACCCAATAATTATATTTCTGTACCTACATCCCATGCCAGATGTGGTATAGCCAATGATAAAGGCTATTTAATATCAATCAATTGAGTGATATTGTCTACTTAATTGTTCATTGCTCTTCCAAGATGAGTGCTCTTTGGTAGGCATTCATACCAGACGTGAAAATTTCCACACTTGATGCCCATTTACAATTGTCCATTCACATGCCTATCCCCTAGACCTCCTTTCATCTGATATCTCAGTCCTTCAACTTTCAGGCCATTCACCACTGCCTGTAATTCCACAGGTATTCTCATCTCTGGCCACATCTCCTTTCCCATAAAGTAAAGGAACAGTTGTAACAATAGAAGTTCCGTCTATTGGGAAGATTTTCACTCGCTGTCATTCAAAGCTACCACTGAATGTGGCTGCAGTGTAGCCTCTATTTATTTTTGATTTGCTTCGTATATGGAGCCAATCTATCCATACACTAAGGTTGAATTTTTTGCATCCCCTCGATATACCCATAAATACAAGGTGAGAGAGGAATGCAAATATAGTGAGTGACATGGGAATCTAGGCTACATGCTCATGCAATTTACTTATGCCTTCTGGTCCTTTTCTGGCTCAATTCTAGATGTATCATTTTATCCTACAAGGAATTGTTGCTAGAGCCGCTCAATTTGATGATGACCTCATGGGTCATCAAAATGGCTATATATCCATCTAGGTTACTCTGGAATTTAAATGTACTTATCAATCTGGCTGCCAGAAGCGAGGGTAGGGACAGTGCTTGTGTGACACCTCTTGCCTTGCAGAGAAGAGGCCTTAGCAGGGCATTCCCAAATTGGGGAATTGCTAATGCTTAATAGGAAAGGGTAAGCTTCCTCTAAAGGAGAGGTCCTCAAACTTTTTAAACAGGGGGCCAGTTCACTGTCCCTCAGACATTCCACACACGCACACTGCGGGCCCGGGATGAGTTGGCTGCTAAGCAGGACAGGCAGAGGCGGCAAAAACACCCGGCGGGCTGGATAAATGTTTTTGAGGGGCCGCATGTGGCCCGTGGGCCATAGTTTGAGTAAGCCTCCTCTAAAGACTCTGAGGGTTCAGAGTTAGAATCTTAGAAAGGATCCATACAGAGTTTTCTATACGAAGTTTTCTCAGCCAGGGTCCTAAACATAGCATTCCAGACCTGCTTAGGCTAGCGTTCAATAGTCTTTGTAGCTCAATGACTATTATATCCTAAGTCTGCCTCTCTTGGTACTACCTTACACTACAATAGCATATAATTTCACTTCTTGGTGAACTCTAAAGAGCATAATACATGAACAAATAAAATAGAAACAGATTAATAGATACAGAGAACACACTAATGGTTGCCAGAGGAGAAGGGAATTGGGGGGCTAGGTGAAAAAGGTGAAGGTATTAAGAGCCACAAATGGGTAGTTACAAAATAGTCACGGGGTTGTAAAATACAGTATATAGTCAATAATATTGTAATATGCAAGGTGCCAGGTGGGTACTGGGAATATCATTCTGTTACCAAATACACCATTACCAAAATGTTTTGATGATTATAGTTTTATAATATAATTTAAAATTAGGAAGCATTGATGACTCCAGCTTTGTTCTTTCTCAAGATTGCTTTGATTATTTGGGGTCTCTTATAGTAGTTCCATACAAATTTCAGGATTATTTGCTTTATTTCTGTGAAAAATGGCTTTGGAATTTTTATAGAAACTGCATTGAACCTATGTATTGCTATGGGTACTATGGACATTTTAACAATATTATGACTAATCCATAGTACAGAATATGTTTTAAATTATTTGTATTGTCTTTCATTTCTTTCATTAATGTTTTATAGTTCTCAGTGTACATGTTTTTCACTTCTTTGGTTAAATTAATATTTGGGTGTTTATTTTAATTGCCATTGTAAATGGTATTGTTTTCATCATTTCTCCTTCTGATAGTTTGTTATGACTGTATAGAAATATAACCAATTTTTAAACATTAATTTTGTGTCCTGCAAATTTAACTGAATTTGTTTAATGGTTTTTGGTCAAGTCTTTAGTGTTTTCTATATGTAATATCATGTCATCTGCAAATAGTGACAGTTTACTACTCTTTTCTTAGAATAAAAATAAAAAAAGTATGGTTTGAATAGAGCATTGCAAAGTGATCCAAAGGAAGGCTATGAACTTAGTTGTATGGAACTGAAGCTAAGAAAATTATTTGCTTGCCACTATGAATGCCATGATTATAAGAATACTTTGGTCATGCTGAATATTTCCAATTAAAACCAACTGCCAAATAGCTTGAAATTTATTCCCTCTGTTGGAAAATTGGTATATCTTAATACTAGCAAATGAAGTAAAATATCAAAATACTTAAAATACTTTCCCTCAGTAAGAATTTCTCAAGGTTAGCTCCTGTCTTAGTCTGCTCTGTCTGCTCCAACAAAGTACCATTGACTGTGTGGCTTACAAACAAATTAGAACTTCGCACAGTTCTAGAGACTGGAAGTCCAAGATCAGGGCACCTGCATGGTTGACATCTGGTGAGACCCCTGATCTGGGTTCAGACAATGAACTTTTCATTGCATCTTCAAATGGTGGAGAGCAGAGAGCAGCAAGCTGTCTCATGTCTCTCCTACGGGCACTGGCACTAATCCTAATCATGAGGGTCTGCTCTCATAACCTCGTTTAATCCTAAACCTCTCCCAAAGGCTTCACCTCCCAATACCATCATTTGAAGGAAGAGGTGGAACAGTTCAACATATGAATTTTGAGGGGAACCAAATATCCAGTCCATTGTAGCTCTATTGACTACATGGGTCAAATAATCCTGTTATGGGAGACTGCCCAGTGCATGCATTGCAGCAAGCTTGGCAGCATCTCTGCCCTCTATTCATAAGATGTCAGACGCATTCTTCAGTTATGACACCAAAAAGGTCTCTAGGCATTGCCAAATGTTCCCTGGCTGAGAAAAACTTTAGATGAATAATAAAAAAAGATATTTACCTGGAGAATATGTATGTATACATATATACATACTTTATATATATACAGGGCTTGGCAAAAGTAGATTTACAGTTGTGAGTATGCAAAACTGTTTATTCTTGTATTATTATTGTATTATTTTCCATATGAACAATTATAAACCTACTTTTGCCCCACCCTATATATACTATATATACATATATACATTACATATTTATGCTTATATATACATATTTTTTTTCTTAAAATGTTATAATAGGGCAGAAAATAATTGTTGGTATCAGACTAACAATATAATAATCTCCTTTGGTAACTCATAAATTGATTTGACTTGAATGTCCTTGCCTTATCCTCTCTACTATGAAATTCTATACCATAACTAATTTATCACATTGTTAAAAACAGTAACATAATAAACTTTTATGTTAACATGTTTATTTTTATTGGCAATTAATTAGTAATTACTTTCATACTTTTATTTTCACAAACAAACTAAAACATCAACATACTTAAATAATTGGGACAGCTTCTGTATTATTTAAGGCATTCAATTTAACATGTTTTTTAAAGCAAAAATAAACAAGTTTGTTATTCTCAAGTGGAGATATTAACATGGACCACATCTACAAAATATGCCTAAAGTATGTTGGCAAGTTGCTATTTCTGAGACCAGAATTAATGGACTGCTCAGAATAATTTATTGAATCAAGAATAATGTTTTGAATACCAACTATTCCAGGTATTGTGATGGGAACTAGGAATATTGTGGTGAAAAAGCCAGAGGGAAAATAAACTTTTAACTATTGTGGAACTGTCCTTTTTATTTGGGGCAAGGGAAACGGTTAAGGAGACAGAAAATAAGTAAATAATGCAAATAAATACATTTTAATATCTAATTAGATAGTTACATAATTTACAAAGCAAGTAAAATATATAACTGATCCTGGAAGTGCCTGGTGGGGTATGAGTGGTACACATTAGCTAGCTAGAGTGCTCATCAAGGTCTTTCAGTAAAGGTAACATTTGAACTGAGAGATAAGTGATGGAAAGTAGGCAGAACTGTGAAGGAAAAATATGTCAGCCAGAGGAGCAGCTACAGCAAAGTCCCAGGGGCTTGAAGAATGTGGCATATGAGTGTGATAAAAATCCCACCAATGTGACTGAAATTTAAAGGAAAAAGTGGCAGGAGATAGATTTTCTTATTTCCTTTTTAAAATTATGTTAAATAGCTTATGTATCTCCATTTAAAATAGTGCCATGCTTAATTTGTTAAGAATTTCCTATTAGGTAAATAGCCCAGATATACATTTAAATCCAAAGGTATAGAATATTCCCAATTTAAGTTTATGCGTGTATATATGTGATGTTAGTTTCAATTCTAAAAAGGGTATTCAGGCTATGCATATTGGAGATGATGATATTTAAGCCATGACCAAAAAAAGGATGTAACCTCTCTTATTCAATTCATATTGAAGAAGCTAGATCAGTGGAGATCAGTGGAATCAACACTCAGTATACACAAGAAGTAGGAAGTATGTGCCCGGAAGGCAGGCACGGTAAGTAAGAGCATTTTAAGTTATTTTTAATGGAAGTTGCGAACTGTTTTTCCAATAATAATTTCCTCTGCCTGTTAGACAATTATAGCTTTTATTTCTTTAATCTTAGATCATGTCCTTTGCTAAAAAATTACATTTCATGGACCTCTTTTTTTCAAGAATGAAGACTTTGTATGAAAACAAATGGATGGACCTGGAGAACATTAAGCTAAGTGAAATAAGCCAGTCAGAGAAAGTCAAGCACCATATGATTTCACTCATGTGGAATCTAATGAACTAACATGCAAAATAGAGACAGACTCATAGATAGAGAGTAGGCTTACAGCTGTGAAAAACAAAGAAAAATTGGACACTAGATGTAGATTTTGCCTTATTTGTATAAAATACAGGGTGTGGCAAAAGTAGTTTTACAGTTGTTTGTATGAAGAATACAATAATTATTAAATCTATACTAATAAAAGGGTAATATGCTAATTAGACTGGGTTGACTGGACATCTCCCGGTCATCCTGCCTTCCTTCCAGATGAAGCCACCATGGCGGGGGCCAAGGCAGAGGCAGTTAGGGAGATCAGGCCGCAGGGGAGGGCAGTTAGGGGCAATCAGGCAGGCAGGCAGGCAAGTGAGCTGTTAGGAGCCAGTGGTCCCGGATTGTCAGAGGGATGTCTGACTGCCGGTTTAGGCCCGATCCTGCAGGGACATCCCCTGAGGGATCCCAGATTGGAGAGGGTGCAGGCTGGACTGAGGGAACCCCCCGCTCCCATGCACGAATTTCATGCACTGGGCCTCTAGTAATAATATAATAAAGTCTGTTTCACATATAACTCATATAACTGTAAACCTACTCCCTGTATATATAGTTGCATCCATTTTTTTTTTTTTTTTGCTTATTCAATAACAGATGCTGCTAACCATCAATTGAAATTGTTTGAAAAAGTTTATTTAGCATCTAACTGTAGGAAATGTTGAATTTAACGATATTTTCAGTAATATGTTCTTCATATAGAAAATGATTTCTCACTTGAATTAGGAAATTATAATTCACAAATTAAATTATACAAACAGTAGAAGTATCATTTGAGCTTCAAATTAATAATTGAAATGTTTGATGCCCTTTAAATGTAGAAAGCAACTTAGGCTAACACTTTATGTTTGGGTAATGGAATCAAATATGAACATATTATTAAAAGACTAATCATGTATTGTGTTGTTTTGCTGTATATCTGGTTTTGTTTGCTATATACAATTACTGTTTTTTGTTAGATGAGTCCTGTTCTAAACTCTCATGGATAGAGTAATTTTCTTAAGCATAATGATTTATTCCTTAATATTTAAAGAGATTTTTTTGCCAATTTTAAGTGATGTTAAAATACATTCTACAGTGTCAATTCATGTGTGTTTCCTCATTTAGAATAGTTACTATCAAATGGATAACTGTTTTCAGATACAAACACTTCTTAAGAATACAAATTATAATTTATTCGATCATATTATTTTGGTGAGAATATCTATAGCTAAAATGTATACTAACACTTGGAAGTGAGGATTTGAAAGAATAGTTTAACGTGGCAAGTTGGGCTACACCTTAAGAAAACACATTTACATTAATAAATACTATTTCAGAAATTACCCCTAGAGTTTTTAAAAGAGTAGATAATAAATAATCTTTTCAAAAACATAAGATTTTAGCCTGTTGCTGGCTTGTCAACATCCTAGAATCCTAATAAATAAATTGAGGCATCTTACTGTTTAGTTTTTTGTTTGTTTGTTTCTTTGTTTGTTTTTTTAAATATATTTTATTGATTTTTTACAGAGAGGAAGGGAGAGAGATAGAGAGTTAGAAACATCGATGAGAGAGAAACATCAATCAGCTGCCTCCTGCACATCTCCTGCTGGGGACGTGCCTGCAACCCAGGTACATATCCTTGACCGGAATCGAACCTGGGACCTTTCAGTCCACAGGCCGACGCTCTATCCACTGAGCCAAACCAGTTTTGGCTTACTGTTTAGTTTTTAAAAGAATGCTTTAATGAATAGAATGATAATTTTGTCAATCTATTCCTGATTATCCTTGAATATACAATCTTCATTTGACTGTATAGTACATGGAGTATCTCTTTCCATGAAAAGCACTGTCATTCCTAATGTCCATATAAAATTTGAGGGCTATGGCTCTTAGATAAACATTATGATGCATAAGAGAGTAAATGGAACTTGGGATCCAAAAACAGAGACTTGTTATATTTAATTAAATTCCAATAAATATAACAAAGATTTTTTTTTTAAATGAATGTAGTCAAGTACATACCAAAGTTCATATGGAGAAATAAACATTGAAGAATAGCTAGGGATGCACTAAAAGGGAAAACAGGCAAGGAAGTAAATAGTCATACTAGATAATACAACCTAATATAAAGGCTTTCTAATTAGTTTGATGATGGAACATAAATAGTATGGATAGTCCAGAAATAGAATGAACTACATCAGGGATGGCAAACCTTTTGAGCTCGGCATGTCAGCATTTTGAAAACCCTAAGTTAACTCCGGTGCTGTGTCACATATAGACATTTTTTGATATTTGCAACCATAGTAAAACAAAGACATATTTTTGGTATTTATTTTATATATTTAAATGCCATATAACAAAGAAAAATCAACCAAAAAAATGAGTTCACGTGTCATAGGTTCGCCATCACTGAACTACATATAGAAATAAATTATATAATACACTAGAGGCCCGTTGAATGAAGAGATTCGTGCAATAGGCCTTCCCTACCCCTGGCTGCCGGCATTGGTTTTCCTCTGGCACCCAGTGTCCAGGCCTTCGCTTCGGCAGCTTGCTCCGGCTGCAGTGGAGAAGCCAAGCCTCCTTCAGTCTTCAGTCTTCTTCAGCCTTCAGTCTTCAGTCTGACCAGAGCCTTCAGTCTTTACTCCATGCCTGCATATGCAAATTAACCACCATCTTTGTTGGGTTAATTTGCATACTCATCCAATTGGCTGGTGGGCATAGTGGAGTGACACCAATTTGCATGTTTCTCTTTTATTAGTGTTGATATTTCAAAATATTCTTTTTTTCAAATACCCAGATAACCATTTGAAACAAGCAGATAAATGTCTCATATTTTAAAAATATAGTTTATTGATTTTGGAGAGGAAGGGAGAGGGAGAGAGAGATGGAAACATCAATGATGAGAGAGAATCATTGACCAGTTGCCTCCTGCACACCCTCTACAGGGGATCAAGCCCTCAACTCGGGCATGTACCTTGACCAAGATTCAAACAGTGACCTCCTGGTTCCTAGGTTGATGCTCAACGACTGGGCTACACTGGTCAGGCAAAGGTCTCCTATTTTCACTAGTTTTCAGGATTTCCTATTCAAAGTTAATACATTGATTGCTTTGTTTGCTCTTTTCCTCAATAAATGCATTTTCCCTTAGATTTTGCTTTAACTGTATTCCATTGGTTGTTATGGAAAGAAAATTTCACTTTCCCCCACCCCCCAACAAACAATCTGTTACATTATATTCAAAACTTAGATGCAATTTTAGAACTTATTTCACAAGCATCTGCCCATGGGAAATGGTTACTTTATATATCATGTACCTCTCAAATTAGCTAATAATATCTAAATGAAAATACCATCTAATTCACCAGTGCTTGAAATTGAACATTCTATTTAGGGACATTTTATTAGTTACAAGAAAAATAATGTATTTTATTCAATCCAATTGAAATTATGCACTTACTATTTTGGTGTTGTAGCACATTTTAAATGAAGCAAAGCTGTTACTTTAAAATAGATTTAGCCCAGTCAGCATGGCTCAGTGGTTGAGCACAGACCTAGAAACCAGGAGGTCACGGTTCAATTCCTGGTCAGGGCACATGTCCGGGTTACAGGCTCGATCCCTAGTGGGGCATGTAGGAGTCACCTGATCAAAGATTCTCTCTCATCATTGATGTTTATGTCTCTCTCTCCCTCTCCCTTCCTCTCTGAAATCATTAAAATATATTAAAAAATAAATTATGATCTATCCAAGCAAGGAAACATTTTTAAAAATAAAATAAAATAGATTTAAACAATACAGTTGTAACATTGATAGTATCTTTGACACCTGTATCTCTCTGCTCAAGGCTACTCTTCACTTCCCTATTCATACATACCCTATACTGAGAAAAATATTAATGTTCATACATTGAGTTTCACATATGACTTGAACTTGTCATTGGTTCTATATGATTCACACATGATGCTTGTGTTTCCACATTGTTCTTCAAATTTTCTGAAATATGTTAGTTGACAATGATGTCATGCCACTGCCATGATTAATGTAACATTTTAGAATAAAAGAGATGGGAATAATTACAATATCAAGATAACTTTGTTATTCCTTCCTAAAACGCTAACACTGCATTTCATGTTCATTTATTGCTGAAGATTAGAGTTGTGAAGTGAAAGGACAAGATTTACCCTATATGTAGAAAAGTTGTTGAAAATATCACTGAAAGCCATCATTAACATATAAGGATATGTTTTTGTTGAAAGCACCAAGTTGAAGCAGCTTGCCTTTTTCTGCTAATTTTAATTACTGCCTTTGTGAATTCCTTTATAACCGCCAAATTTTCAAGTACTGATGTGCTCTGTGATGGCATTCATCAGGTTGTCATTCATTTTGTGAAGTTAAAACTAATTGGCAATGCTTTCAAGACTAGCTTGTTTTAAAAAAAGATCTTTAGATAAACTTGTTAGCAGCGAAAAAAGCTTCAAACTGCCCAGCAAGCAGATGGTTCAATATAAATAAATTGCATATTTGCCAAGCTGCATGCATTTCCTTGCTATGTGGAAGTGGGGCAATTTTTTTTGAAGAATCCAGTGCTTAAGAAATGAATACTGAATTTCACAATTTTAACAAAAAATAACATGATTGCAGAACTTTCTAAAGATAAATTCAAGTGTATACTGAAGATTTCATCATGAAAAGGATGTGAATGTGTGAATGTTGCATAGATATCAAGAGGTTCTGGAAGATTATGTGCAATCATTTCTTAGTACTTCACATATGCTTGGTTCTGAACTCTAGATTTATAGGTTAACTGAATACATAACTGACAAAAGGGAGCCATTGATTCTTCAGTTAACTACTGTTATTGATAAATACATTGTACTATTCTGACTGGGAAAAGGTTGTACTGTTGTGCCAGGGAAAAGAACAGAGATAGATATTTGCTTCACAGGGCAGTGGTTGAATAATTGTGGTGAGAGCGGACATCCTTGTCTTGTTGATACATCATCTTTTAAAATAATAAAGGAGTATCTTGTAAGGCTAAAATAACCATTCATCTATACTAATAAAAGCGTATGTGGTCATCACACCATGATGCCCTCACACTGTAACAATCCATCACCAGGAGGCTGTGTGCCCAGCAGGCACCCATGGGTGGGTGGGGCTGTGTGCGTGGTGAGGCACGCACAGATGGGTGGGGCTGTGTGCATGGTGAGGCGTGCATGGGTGGGTGGGGACTTGATGCTGTGTGTGCTGTGCGGAGGCATTTCCCCCAGCTCTGGCCTACCTCTCTGGGGCATCCATCGAGGAGCCCTGGATGGGTGGGCGGGGCCTACCTCTTTGGGAAGATCGATCACAGGGCTCCCACACTGTGAGAGGTCACAGGACAGGCTGGGGAATCCCCTCCCCCAGTGCACAAATTTCATGCACGGGGCTCTAGTATATAAATAATAGAAAAATACTATCTTAGACATGAATGTATGAGAAAAGTATTTGGTTGATTTAACATATTGTTTAAATTTAATGTATTTGTTTATTTTAATAATTAAAGGAAAAATATGTACATATAAGATACGTGTACATATATTAATATATGTATTCATTCATATGTTTGGATCCATATTAAGTATGTAAGAATTAGCACTGTATCAAACCTTAATATTGAGGTTGATATCAGTATTTTATAATGTATAGACGGTTATGAAAGTTATCCTGATTTTTAAATAGTCTGTCAATAACCAAACTTTTCTCAGAGCTGGTTGAACCAAACTTGCACATTGTGTTTAAGTTAATGGTCAAAACATATATGCCAGTGTCTCCAAAGAGTTGTTGAATATAAATGCCCATCACAGATGGTAGTAAGGTATGATTAATGACAGTAGACTTACTTGGTATAACTGGGTATTAGGTCTAAACCACCAGCAAACTAAAATGACATCCTGTCAATTTCTACAACACCTTAGACATGATCAACAATAGCTATTACAGCAATATTTAAACAATAATTCATTGCTGAAATGGTAATGCTATTAAATCTAGACAGTAAGTGGAATGTGATTGCACAAGGCTATAAAATACCATGCCTTCAACTAAGGTAATAGGGCCACAATTCTTACATAAAGCCAAATGATTTACAAAAGTATTGACATAAAATAGTTTATATTCACATATGTTATTTCAGTATTATTTCTAATGAATAATTCTAATTGCATACTTTGGGAATATTTTTATCAATGAATGTTTTTGGTCTAAACTTTGTTTGAAATCTAGAAAGTAATTAAGTAAAATTTATATGTCATTACCTAGTGTATCATTATACCCTATGGTATTTAAAACAAAATAATGTTCTCACTCAAAATATATGATAGAAGGAAAAGAAGGAAAGTGTTATGTTAGTGTACACTGTTAAAATGGTCATTTCACAAATTCTGAACTGCACTTAACTGTGCCAGCCTCCAGTGTAATGGTGATTGAGCTTAGGTAATAATCATAATCTGTTCTACTTTAAGGCCTGATGCTGCCATCATCAGTTGGAAAGCATTACAGATTATACCACTGCTTGGTCATATGAGCCAGTATCACAAGCTCTCAGGGACTGTGCCCAGTCAATATCCAGTAGCCAACTTGACCTTTGTATTTTCCAAAAAACAGAAAAGAAAAATTGAATCTATTACTTAAATTAACATAGAATGAAATAGTTATGCATAGGTAAAATATCACACTTCACATCAGTGTTTGATTTTGTTGATTGTTTTTGACAACAGGAAGGTATTTAAAGAAATTTCTCATGAAAATAATTTTAGTTTGCTTGGTATTGGACCAAATTCTTACAGTTTTCATCATGTATTCAGTCCCTCATTCCAAGCACCTGGCAATCATCTGAAAGCTATCTTTTACCTAATAACTCTATATGTCTGTTATCATATTTTATAGATTTTTTGTCTTCCACATGTTTTCAAAGCCATTTTCTTCTTTCATATCTACTGTTAGTACTGTAGTCAAAACATAATGATAGCTTTTTATCTGTACAACTACAGCAGTCATAACCTTTCTTCCAGTCTTCATTTTGGTTTTATTCAATTACATTCTTTACATGTCCTCTATGGAGACTCACCTAAAACAAAATATTTGACATCTTTAAATGGTCTCCCATTACTTTGAGCATGCTATACAATGCAATTCCTTAAATCAGTGGTTTGAAAACATTATTGTGCATATGAATCCTGTGGTGAACTTGCTAGATTCATCTCACCTGTGAGATTCTCCAGGGCCTAACCCTTACCGTGGTCAGCAAACTGAGGCTCGCGAGCCACATGCGGCTCTTTGGCCCCTTGAGTGTGGCTCTTCCTAAGCCCTAGAAGTACCCTAATTAAGTTAATAACAATGTACCTACCTATATAGTTTCAGTTTAAAAAATTTGGCTCTCAAAAGAAATTTCAATCGTTGTACTGTTGATATTTGGCTCTGTTGACTAATGAGTTTGCCGACCACTGGCAAAGTCTGATACAGCAGGTTCTATGTGGGGTCAAGATTACATTTTATTAAGAGCTTTCTATGGGTTAGTTTATTTTTTATTCTTTTAATTTAATTTTATTGTTTAAAGTATTACAAATAGTAGTACATATGTCTCCTTTTTCCCCCCATTGACCTTCCCCCGAAGATTACATTTGAATTAGTACTTCTCTGTGTCCTGAATAACCTGGTTACCTTATCCCTAGCTATTTCCCACTACTTGACATATTTTCAGCCTAATATTACAAAAATTGTAGTACTCTCTTTCTTCATTCTGAGAGGTGCCAAGGAAAGTATACAGATAAATAAAAAGTAAGTCTATAATAATAAATGCTATGAAAAATTAAATGAAATATTGGCATAGAAAATTGATAGGGCTGCTATATTTTTCTTTTTTTTTTATCTAGGGCTCCTATATTTTTTACATAGTGGTCAGGAAAGGCATTTTGTGAAGGTGACTTTTGAGTTGAGATCCTGATAACGTAAAGGAGAAAGCCATATTAATATTTATGTTAAGGTCATTCTGGATAAAGGGAAGACAGAGATCCTGAACTTGAATTTAAAGGAAAAGGGGTTGTCATGAGGCACAGGCTGAGATGTCGGCAGGGACACCATCTTTTAGGGCTGGATAAAAGAGATTACCAGTAAAGAACAACCAAGGTTGTTAGGTAAAAATGCATACTTCATAAACCTTATTGAATTTTTTCTGAGAGGGGGAAGCCCCGTTTTTAAAACAATTTTCCAAAGGAAATATGACATGTCATGTGATAAATAACAACTTTTATTTATAATATAATGGGAAGACATTGTAGAGGCGCCTCTCTCCAGCTTGAGCCAGCATCAGAATCATCGGGCTGGTTAAGACAGACTGCTAGGCCTCATCCCCACAGTTTCTGGTTCAGTGATTTGGGAGTCAGACCTGATAATGTGCATTTCTAGTAAGGTCCCACGTGATGCCGATGCTGCTGGTGGAGGGACTACACTTTAAAAACCGCTGTTGAATTGTTTTGGGCCAAGTAACATCAAAGGCCAATTTTTAATTTCAGTGTCTAAAGGTTGATTAGAAAGTAATTAAACTAAAACCTAGGGGAAGAAAGGATAATTTCTGGCAAAAAATAGACTTACTGAAATCTTTAAGTGGCAGGGAATTGACTTCTCTTTTGAAGCTAGAAAAGGCTGGCAGTTAGGCTACTGTGTGAACAGCGAAAAGAAGGCAGTCAGAGAAGAGCTCAAACACTGGCAGGAGACAGATCAAGGTGGAACAAGGTCCCTTAGAGCCCTGTAGGCCATGTTAATTAAGTCAACCCTTATTAAAAACATAAAAATCCATTGGGTGGCTTTAAATGAGGAAATAATATTATCAGAATTATATTAAGTGTTTCAGGGAAAACTGAACCTTTAGGGGACAAGAAAATGAAAGAATAAAATAAAGGAGAGGGAAACATCAATTTCTGCCAAAGTAATAGTGATCTCATTTTCATGTGTGTTCCTGTACAAAGGAGTAATAATAACAATAACTTGCATTTTTATAGTCCTCTACATTTTTCAAACTATTTTCACATACATTTGCTTAACTGACATTGCAATAATAAATTGAAGAAGATAGAAATTTGTAACTATCATGATAATATAAAGAAAAAATTTGTATTGAAAGGAAATTAATTCTTGACGCTGTATCAAATAAATTTAGGAGACATCTTGAAGACAACCTGAGGCCTAAACATAAAGGGAGTTCGGCTCAAACAGAAGATGGGAGCACCTCCAAGTAGAAACCACATGTTGTAGTAAAACATAGAAATGTTTTTAAAAGTTTAAAAATGTCGGAAAATGTTAAGAAGGTTTTAAAATGTTTGAATTAACTTTCCTGAAACTTAAAGTGTGATATTAAGGACACATTCCCCACTGCCCTGAAGCATGTGTACCCCATAGATGAGGATTTGAACTTCAATTACTGACTCAGGGTGACTTGCTAAGATAACCATATGTGTGAGTGATGTACTCTCCCTAGATAACCACATATTGCCCTCGCCCTGTTTAAGATTAACATGTGTGCATTGACGTAACTCATTGATAGCCACCTGAACTGCTGCGGGTACGAAACAGGCTTTAAAAATGGGTCCTGACCAGCCAACAGTGCTCGCCTGTCGGGACCGCCACAAAGGCAGGTCCTTTTGCCAGTCCGGCAAGGGAAGCCGCTCCGTGCTCCTCTCTCTGCCAGATGACAGAAGAACAGCTAGTACCTCCTGATCAAAATGCAACGGAGCTCTTGGGTGAGGAACGCCGGCTCCCTGCATCTGGACGGGACCAGCCCAGCTGCCGGACCCCAGAGGACAGCACCAACAGGATCCCGTTAAGCCTGTACCCACAGCATCAGGAACTTTTGTGAGTAATACAGTGCTGTGTGATTTGCAACTGCATATGTTTCATGTGGTGTAATTCCTCCGGCAGTTAATTGAATTAGTTTGCGTACGCTTAAAACTGAAATTAAAATTTCTGGTCTTTTCGGTTCTAGGCCTGCCCTTGGTCCTGCTTGCGTAGAGCAGCCTCTTCGCTAGCAACTACTTGAATGTCCCAACACCTGCACGGTTAAAGTTTATCTCAAGGGACGCCTTAGATAAACACCTCAGATCCTTTTCCGGGATCTACTTGGGACACCACACAATATTGGTAATTCCCAAAGAAGCATTGATATGTCTCATCTATAAAAATAGAAGCATAATATGCTAATTAGACCGGACATCCTCCCAGACGACCTTCCGGACCAACCTTCCGGACCAAGCTGGGGCTGCAAGGGAAGCCCTGGTCCAGGGAAGCCAGTGCCGCCAGCCAGAGGAAGGAAGGCCTACTCTTGCACGAATTTCGTGCATCGGGCCTCTAGTTTCATAAAGTTGGTTTGATATATCTTATCATCGAGAATTGGGGAAAGGTAAAAGAAAGATGGCCAAGTATAAGGAGACACATTTTATTGTGTGTGCACATTCAAGTTTATCTGTCACAGATTTATTAAAGAGTGATATTCCTTGAGAGGAAAAATGCAGTTCTTTTTTGGTAAAAGAGCATAAAAATAAACCCAAAGAACCACAGGTTCATACTAGGTTGATTGACATAGTCCTGCGTTTGCATATTTCTAATCTATCCATCATTCATTTATTAAGTACATATCTTTTCAAAGCCATGAAAAAAAATATGGCATATAAAAAGAAAAAAAATGTCCATAATTGAAAACATTACATGTCTTTTTATTATCTTCTAATTCATATTGTTGGAATTACCAATATTGTATTGTTTCTACTCATAGGTGCTCCCACTTTCTGTTTGTGGGCTGGTTTGTGCTCTTAATCCCCTGATAAATCTGAATTCATTACTTTGGGAGATACTTTTGTGTTATGTCACTTATACAATATTCTGGCCTGACATGATCTTCACACATACACACAAACACACATATAGATACCACTCATATGCATCCACATTCACTATTATGCATGAATCGCTTCTTTTGTATAGGGAAACATAATCAGGTTAAATCAAAACTTATATCCTCAAAAGAACAAAGAAAGAAAGAGATAGAGAAATTAAAATAGCTCATTTTAAAAATATGATGAGCAATTTGATGTTTAAGGAATAAGGTAATTTACTGCTATTGAGGATTAGGGATATTGCTGCCTGATTCTAAAATTAGGGAACTATACCATTTTGGCACAGGTTACTTGCCTTATATTGAAGGAAAAACAGTTACTAATGTCCCAAAAGAATGTAAAGTTGGATTAACCTACTCACACAACTTTTATCAGCATGTTCTTAATAGGAATTTATATGCTTTACTCTTCTCAATATCAGACTCTGAATCCATCTTGTGACTTGGAGTACTTTTATAAGTGTGTTAGGTTCTGTGGTGAGGGCAATACTCTCCTAATTTCTAGTCAAGCTGCTTACTCAAGACTGGTTAATGTAGTTCTACATCATATCAGCTCCACAAAACACAAATCAAGACATAAAAAAGTGACACAGGTTGAACTATCTATTTGGGATAAAAGAAAGAGTGCTTGGCAAAAGTTTATGTGGCCTAATACAGGGCAGAGCAAAAGTAGGTTTGCAATTGTCCATATGGAAAATAATTCAGTAATCAATAAATAATAATACAAGGATAAATTCTGTGTGTTGCATACTCACAACTGTAAATCTACTTTGCCCCACCCTGTATTTACCAGGGCACATAGAACTATCCCCAATTATTATGATTATTAATTATCATTATTAATTAATTTTTTTATTTCTATGACAATTGTGACGGATTGTATTTTGCAAGGGGAACAACTATAATAGCTGATATTCCATATGCTCTTCTTCAATGTGACCCTGCCATTTTCCCATTAAAGGAGTTCATTTCTTTATTTCTTTATCATGACAAGAGTATGATGTAAATTTGGACTGCTCTGATCATTAGAATAAGTCAGGAGTAATGACAGTCTGATAGAGTCTGTCATTGGCCTGATAGCAAGCATATGCTGCTGCTTGTCCCATGGGACACTCACTCTTGGGATGCTGTCACTCAAAAGCCAGCCACCATGAGAGGAGAAGCCCAAGCCCTGTGACAAGGTCACGTATAGGAACTCTAGTCTGCAACTCCACTTCAGTTCCCAGCCAACAACCAGAAACAACTGCCTCTAGATTTGTTGGCCACTTCCTTTGATTGGAACATTTTTGGAGACTGCAATTGAGAATCATTCACCTGAGCCCATTCAACCCAATAAACTATAAGATATGATATTTTTTAATCTTTTTTTGCTTTAAGCCACTTAAACTTGGGCCATTTGTTAGCTAGAAATAAATAAATGGAATAACAACAAATGCTGCAGCCTGGAAATTTATAAGTCCTTCATTAAATGAGTTAATAAAGTAGCCTACGGAAGTCTCTGGGACATTTTCTATGGGCTTTGGGCTGCATACTATTCTGGATGATATTAGTTGTGAGCATGCAAACTAGCTAGTTCAAAACTCTGGGTGCCTGTTCTGCTAAATGCTTAGCCTTCTAGGTGCATGCAGATGAAGATAAAATAAAACTTAAAAAAAAGAAAACGTGAATGAAATGTGTCTATCTTTTAAAAATGTCTCTAGCCCCTCTCCCCAATTTCTCTTGTAAAAGGCACATGCCTCTACCCTTCAAAGTATAGCATCTGCATTATGTTAGTCAAGGTTTTCTACATAAACCCATCTCTTGATTTTTTGAGTAAAAATGTTCAGGCCCTTCTGATCTGCCTTAAATCATTCTTCCAATGATTAGACTTTCTTCTGTCTTAAACAGAAGATTTTTCTAGTCTATAAAAACATTACACAATTTTTAGAATTAAAATATATATTATTAATTATTGTTAGAAAATATTAATTTAGCTCAATGTTTCTAACAGTAGCCTGTCATCTTATTAAATAAGACATATACTATATCCATCACCCCCAAAAAAGTACAAAGAGAGGTTAGGTAAATGGCTTCCAAGTTATTCTTTTAATGACTTTCCCCCTCTTTATTGCAATGAATTAAATTTCCCTGCAGATTACTAGGTTCATGAAATTTCTTGAATTATTATTCATAACAGAGGCTGTATTAAAATATTTTTCTCATCTATGAAGCACTAAAAACTCAATGATGACATTAAAAAATTTATCCATTAAATGTATTCCATAAACTATGACACCTTTTTTTTCAATAACAAGAGATAGTGATCATTAATTACAAAAGGGAGTTTGTCATAGAGGTAAATTATACTAAGTAACAGTGGCAATTTCAGTTCTCTTCATTTTTAAAATGGTGGAAAATTATTGATAAATTACAAACCCCATAACAGAATACGTCTTATATTTTGGCAAATTTAAGACAGCCATCTAAAATATAGTTACCAGTTTCATTTTAAAGATTTTTTAAGGGTTTTGTTTTCCTTTTTTGTCGATACACTTCAAAAACCAGGAGATTAATAACTAATATAATCTGAGCCGTGAACACAATACAATTATTACAAGCTATTGAAGAAATACAGCTATGGAATTATAAGACACAAGAGAGAAGAAAAGGTTTCTAAAATACAAGATGGGTGATTATATCATAATAAATGTTCTAAAATGAAATTACCTTAGGGGTAGAATATAGATGTTATTCTTTTTTAAAAGGCCAATAAACTTCCTTTTTTGGCTTAGTATCCAATTATTTGTTATAACCATCTGGAATTTGAACACATTTCATATGTGATTATTTTCAGAGGAATAATTATTTGGTAGTATTGGTGCCCCTGAAGTATTTTAACACTTCCATACATTTGAAAAGTATTCCAATAAGCTATTGAAATTAACCTGATCATGGCAGCTAAGCATATTTTATTTGCCATTTGAAAAGAGTTATCATAAGTAACAGGGCAAAACCAGGTTCAATTTTAGAAAACTTATGTTTAAAATGCTTGGAATTTATAGTGCAAATGCATAATACTATCGCACTATATTTAATTTCAGTTTATCTATACTCTGTTACAAATTAAGTAGACACTTTAGAGTGCATTGTGGATTTTGTTAGCATGCTGACTCCGAGTGCCTCTGGATTTCCAAATTGTTCACAGAAAAACAATAGAACAATATTTTCATCAGCCTGGCCAGCATGGCTCAGTTGTTGAGTGTTGACCTATGAATCAGGAGGTCATGATTGGATTCCTGGTTTGGACATATACCCAGGTTGCAGGCTTGATCCCTAGTGTGGGTGTGCAGTAGATCAATGATTCTTTTAATTATTGATGTTTCTATCCTCTCTCTCCCTCTCCTTTCCTCTCTGAAATCAATAAAAAAAATATATTAAATATTTTGGTCAGTGGATCTTTTCAATCTCAAGTTCCTTATAAGTAAGCAAATTATAATATAATTAAAATATTTTTAAAACTTTATTGTGGTATGTATAAAGTTTAAAAACATTTTCATGAGAAGCACTCATTATTTTTTAATCAAATTCTCTTTTAGCATAAGGATAAGAGATTGAAGTCTTCATATTAATGTTATAGAAACTACTGTTTGCTGCCCTAGATAGATGGAATAGAAAAGAGCCAAAGTAAGAGAGGAGGCCATATAAAAGGTTATTTTATTAATTTAATAATAACCTGAGCCAATGCAATGGAAATAGGGATTCAAATACAGGGAAGAATTTGTAATTATTGAGGGTATAGAACTGGACCATTAGTACATAGAATCGACAAGATCAATTGGCAGAGCTCTCTGAATACTTTGTAAGCTAATCAGATAAAAATACCTTTAGCATAATAAAATAAAGTAATTAAAGTCAGTTCTTCTCCAAAAGCTGTAAATATTTCTCAGACTCCCAAACAGTAAAGAGCGATGATAATAGCAATGCTAAATTGCAAAAATAAAAATAGAGTATCTTCCCTATATGAACAGTTTTAGTCTGACTCTAAGATTGAACTTTATTGGTTAAGATTAGATTAGATTTGTTTTAATATCTTAAATTTTAATAAATTAAATGTGATCAAACAGCTATTCATTAAACATTAAAATTATAGTGTCCTAGGCCCTGTGCAGGAGCGAGATCTGGACCCATAGGGAAAAAGGGATCCTGAAAGTGCTCCTGTTCTAGGAGGAAAGACGACTGACCAGGGCATGAGGAACCTTCTAGGAATGCAGCTTTGGAAAAGCAGTGTTGAAATATAAGTTCTCAGCTAAAGAATAGTAGAAATTTGTGATCAAAATTATTAATATTTTAAATTTTGGAATCTTTACTAAGACAACTAAAAAATATTTCCCTGCCCTGGCCAGTGTTGCTCAATGGGTTGGAATGTCATCCCATACATCTAAAGGTTGCAGGTTCGATTCCTGGTCAGAGCACATACCTAGGTTGCAGGTTTGGTCCAGGTTTGGATATACAGGGGAGGCAACCAATCAATGCCTCTCTTTCTCCCTTCCTCCCTTCCTTCATCCTTTCCTCCCTCCCTCCCTTGATCCCTCTCTGTCCCTCTTTCACTTTCCCTCTCTTTCCCTTTCTTTAACTTTTTTTCCTCTCCCTCTCTCACTCTTCCCCTCATTCCAAATCAATGAAACATATCCTCAGGTGATTTTAAAAAAATAAATTCCTTAGGGTATGGTATGGATTGCAAACAAAATCTGGATAAACATAATTTGTTGTCATGATAGGATGGTATCCTGAGCTTAAATGTGATTTTCTCAGAATTTGAGAGTAAGGTAAGAAAATTATTGTTTGAAAAAAGAGAGGTAGAAATTCTCTCCTCTGCTAAGTGGACTAATGTTAAATTCACGTGATTTCATTTTCCATAATTAGAGCTGACATCATGTTCCTCAAATGTCTACCCATTTTAAAAATCCAGAAGAAATTAAGACTTTGGAAAAGCCAATGGAGTTGGAGCTATTCTCTTCTGTTGAGTAATAGAAGCTAGATGGGATAGGGGAAACTGGGAGCTCATGAAAACATATTTCTATTTACAAAGTTCTTAAGAGGAAAATGAAAATAGGATACAATTATTAGGAATTTTAAATAGGGAGCTTATAATCTTCAAAGCATCTGAGTTGTCAAAGAATAAAACAAAAACAATTATATAATACAGATAAAAGTAATTGAATCTTCCCACCTATTTGTTATTGAAAATTACATAATTTAAAAACTAATTTTGTGATTTTTGAATACATTGATTAAAGACAAAAGCTTCATTAGATAATTTGTAAAAGATTGCATTTATAGTGATGATTCTAATTTAATTGTAGAAACAATGAATTGTTTTTTGATAATTATTTGTTATGTGGCAATGCTAATTACCTTATTTAAATAAAATATGTAAATATTTTAATAAAATTATACATAGACTACTTACCTGAAGTTAAAACCAGGCAATATTCATTGTTTTGCTCTGATTTTTAAATTAAATATATTTTGCATAAATTGATGTTCAGCATTAATTGATAATTTGAAAGATCTCATGTTACTATCCCTGCATTCCTTTATTGTGTCATTATTAGGACTCATTAGTCACTGCCTCTTTTACCGGAAGCATATAATTTCTAGTTTGCCTCAATCCTGCACCACTCCCCAAATGCTTACATGCTTAACCTCCTTAAGCATTTGAGCTTGATTTTTTTTTCTTGCATACAGGCAGGAACATTGATAATATTGGGTTCATGATATATATATATATATATATATATATATATAGAGAGAGAGAGAGAGAGAGAGAGAGAGAGATAGTTATATATAGATATAGATGATATAGAGATAGAGATAGAGATAGAGATAGAGATAGAGACAGAGATAGAGATTTGCCATAACTTACATTTCTACAATTTATGATAATGTAAATGGGTTGAATAAATTCAAACTCTTTATATAAAACAAAGAATATAATTTATAAGAAAATGCTTTGCATATTTCCTACATACTTATCTACACTAATAAAAGACAAACATGAAAATTGATTGTACCTTCGCTATGCCTTAAGCCACGGCCACCAGCCAATCAGAGGGACTATATGCAAATTAACCCAACCAAGATGGCAGCCGGCAGCCACGGAGCTGGAGCAAGCAGGAGGCTTGGTTGCTCCAGTGATGGAGGAAGCCAAGCTTCCCGCCTGCTGCGGCCGGCTCTGAGCTCCACTCAAGGCAACAAAGTTTCAATTATAGAAGGTAAATAAACCCCAGATACCTGCTTTCAGCTGGCTGTGGCCACAGAGCTGGAGCAAGCAGGAGGCTTGCGTTGCCCCTGGCGATGGAGGAAGCCCAGCTTTCTGCCCACCCTGGCTGGCTCTGAGCTCCACTTAAGGCTACAAAGTTTCATTTATAGAAGGTAAATAAATCACAGAATAAAAAAGAAAAAGAAAAAAGGAGAGGCTGGGAGCTTACATCGCCAGGGGGCTTGGCCAGCCTGAAAACAGCCCTCAACCCCTCACCCAGATTGGCCAGGCACCCCAGTGGGGACCCCCACCCTAAAGGGGGTGTGGCCAGCCTGAAAACAGCCATCAGCTACTCACCCAGGCTGGCCAAACCTCCATGGGGTGTGGGTCCGCACTGGGGGGGGGGCTTGACCAGCCTGCAAACAGCCATCAGCTCCTCACCCAGGCTGGCCAGGCATCCCAGTGGGGATCCCCACCCTGAAGCAGGTATGACCAGCCTTCAAACAGCCATCAGCCCCTCACCCAGGCTGGCCAGGAACCCCAGTGGGGACCCCCACCCTGAAGGGGGTGTGACCAGCTGCAAACAGCCATCAGCCCCTCACCCAGGCTGGCAAGGCACCCCAGTGGGGACCCCCACCCTGAAGGGGGTGTGACCAGCTGCAAACAGCCATCAGCCCCTCATCCAGGCTGGCAAGGCACCCCAGTGGGGACCCCCACCCTGAAGGGGGTGTGACCAGCTGCAAACAGCCATCAGCCCCTCACCCAGGCTGGCCAGGCACCCCAGTGGGGACCCCCACCCTGAAGGGAGTGTGACCAGCTGCAAACAGCCATCAGCCCCTCATCCAGGCTGGCCAGGCACCCCAGAGGGACCCCCACCCTGATCCGGGACACCCTTCAGGGCAAACCAGATGGCCCCCACCCGTGCACCAGGCCTCTATCCTATATAATAAAAGAGTAATATGCAAACTGAACCTAACAGCAGAACAACTGGGAATGACTGGTCACTATGACACACACTGACCACCAGGGGGCAGATGCTCAATGCAGGAGCTGCCCCCTGGTGGTCTGTACACTCCCACAGGGGGAGCTCTGCTCAGCCACAAGCCAGGCTGACGGCTGCCAGCACAGCGGTGGTGACGGGAGCCTCTCCTGCCTCCTCAGCAGCACTAAGGATATCCGACTACAGCTTAGGCCTGCTCCCTGCTGGTAAGTGGACATCCCCCAAGGGCTGCCAGGCTGCCATAGGGATGACTGACTGCCAGCTTGGGCCCGATCCCCCAGGGAGAGGGCCTAAGCCTGCAGGTGGACATCCTCCGAGGGGTCCCACACTGCAAAAGGGCATCACCTGGGCTGAGGGACACCCTGAGTGCACAAATTTTTATGCACTGGGCCTCCAGTAAATATATTAAAACTGAAATTCATGCAATTCAGTAAGCATTTATTAATTCCTATTAGTTCAAAGCCTGGTACTGAGTTCTTTCATGTGGATCCTGATCTCTAAAAGCTCAAGTTTTCAGTGTAAGAGATAAGCATATATGACTATGAAACAAAGCAACATTTGAAACACACACACACATAATGACTAAATATTGGTGGGCTTGAAAATTATCATTTTATTCATAGGAATTATAGAAGACTTTGTTTAGAAGGTGACAATCTTTGTCTTGGAAGATGAGCATGATTTTATCTCTTGAAGATAGCAATAGGTAAGATAAAGACAGCAAAGGAAAAGAATGCAGAACTACCAAATATTTTGGAGAATGGTATTATTGTCTGTCTTTTACAAAGAGATGCATCAGAAAGTAAAAAAGTGAATGGAGCCAGAACACAGAAAACATGACACCTAATTTCCATGGTGTATCAGTTAGAATAGGTTACTAGTAAATTATGTTGCACAACAAACAAATGACCTCCTAAACTTAGTAGCTTAAATAACAATGTGTTTTGTGTGTGTGTGTGTGTGTGTGTGTGTGTGTGTGTGTGTGTGTGTTTATGCGTGTATGGCTTACCACAGATTTTGGTTCATGTCATAGCAATTTTGGCAAGCCATCTGCTATAACATCTGTCATCTAGATTTTTGCTGGTCACTAAGGAAAGAGAAAGGAACACAGTGAATCACTTACTGATTCTTAAAAGATTCCATCACTCTCGTTCAGCATTCATTAAGCAAAGCCGGTCATAAGACCATGGCTAACGGTTGAGAGACAACAGCTCACATTTCCTTATGTGAGCTAAGGGATTTACAGTTAAGTTAAGGATGTCAGTATAAAAACATCCCAGTAAACTTTAGAGATGTTCTGGGGTAGTAAAAATAGACATTTTCTTTCCATTTGTAGAGAAAAATAGTTTATCTTTCAGAATTAAGATAAAATCTCTCTCTCTCCAGAGGTAGGTGTGGTACCAGCACCCTCCATACTACAGGTGGGGAACATCTGACCTGCAAAATCATTTGGTCTGGCCCTGCCAAGGCATTAGGGGTGAGTTAATTAAATGTTTGAGCTAATATAGCAAGCCAATTTTTAAGTTGATAATTCTGTATCCCCTGGAATGATTTTATACTAGTAAATATCCAAAAGGGCCTTGGCAGAAGAATGGCTCCCCACGCCTGCTCTATAACATCAAAGTCTCCTGAACTCATCATTCCACTCCCATCTTGCATTCCAAAACATGTGCAAATACCATCTAGCCCTCACCATGATTCCCTGTATGGATTGGGACATGGAGGTAGCTGCTATGACGTTATTTTTGGCTGTTGCTGCTTTTTCATTGGTAATAAACTCTGTCTCTGACCTAGAGGCCTCAGATTTTCTGTCAGGTATAAATATAAAACTGTAGCCACTAACTTATCTTGCAAATGAAGTAAAAATCTCCAAAACTTCACAATCAACTAGCACTAACTGCATGGAGTCAGGGAAGTACAATCTTAAAACATTCCTAGAAAGGGGAGAGCTGGGAATAGCAGTACACCAGTAGAAGGACTGTGACACATGGTAAAAAAGTGGGTTTGATTTCTCTGTTTATCACTATTTCATTTTAATGTATTGATTTTAGGAAGAGGGAAATGGATAGAGAGAATTTTTTACCACAGTGGTGAATTGTTCTTTGCACCACATCATATGTATTCATTAGTTGCTTCTTGTATGTGCCATGACTGGAGACCAAACCCACAACCTTGGTGTATCAGGATAATGCTTTAACCAACAAAGCTACCATACCAGGGCTTGATTTATCACTATTTTACGGAAGGCACCCAATTATAGGAACCTGTACTTAACACCCAAATAAGGGTGGTTAGGGGCTCTGAGCTCCATTCCTAGGAGAAACCTATAAATCACAAAGACAAAAGTAAATATGTTCATTAAGTTATGTTAAAGGATATGAAGTAGGTAACATTATGATTCAACTGATTATACTGTGTTGGATAAATCCAATAGTTGTTCCAGGTTTTGAAGACTGATTTAAATCTGTTTGTTATCTTCAGTGTTTGGCATTCCTTTTTGTTTGTTTTAGTTTTTGAATGAATCTGTTTTCTTTCAAACTCTTTCTGTGGACATTTTTTAAAAATCTCCACCCAAGGATATGTTGAGAGAGAAAGAGAAATACATTGATTGTTTGCCACCTATTCTTGTCCTGACTGGGATCAAACCTGCAACCTAGAATCTAGGTATGTGCTCTGACCTGGAATCAAACCCATAAGCTTTTGGTATCTGAGAAGATGCTCTAACCAACTGAGCCACATGGCCAGGGATCTGTGGACATTTTTAAAACCTTGTTTGGGAATATGTTCCTCAAGAGAGAACTTGATTTTGCTTCTACTATATATTGGTGGTACTAAAAACTCAAGGTTATTTTCAACTTTATTGTAAACCTGGGCTTTTCTTTCATTCTTAAATAAAGTATTTTAGGATAGTTTAGAATCACAGAAAAGATGCAAATATAGCAGAGAGTCCCCATATACTTCAGTTATTATCCTCATTTGTTAACCTCTTGTATGTTAGAATGGTAAATTAGTTCCAACTAAGAAGCCGCCATTGGTACATTATTATATTCCAGATTTTATTTAGATGTTACTAGTGTGATTATTAATATCCTTTTTTTCTTTTCCTATCCCACTCAAGATATCATATTGCATTTACTTGCCATGTCTCCTTCGCCTCCTCTGATGTGTGGCAGTTTCTCCATCTTATTTTGGTTTGGAGGATTGGGCTATTTTTAAGATTACTGGTCAGATATTATGTAATGTTTCTCAATTTGTACTTGGATGTTTTCCTCATGGTCAGTCTGGGATAATGTGTTTGAGAAAAAATGACCACAGTAGTGAATTGCCTTTGCACCACATCATATGATGGGCAATGATGTACCTTATCACTAATGAGCCTTTTCATTTATTTTGTTTTTTAAATTACCGCACAGGTAGAATGGATTTAGGCCTCAAATCTATGTGATGAAGTGATTGACATTAGGAATTCTTAGGTAGATTTCCCTTTTTATTTTATTTCTTCCTTTTCTTTCAAATCTCCCGAGGTAGACACAAAAGTAACTCCAAGCTAGAACTTACCTATTTTTTTTAACAATCTAAAGAAGAATGGGGTAACATTTTTTAAAATTATTTTTCCTTTGGAAACTTAGAATTTAAAATTGGAGCTCTGAATATATGAATTTTATGATGCATATTAGAGAAATAGTCATTAGCAATTACCCTGAAACCAGGGACAAAAAGGATGTATTTTATAGCCTTTCGTGACCCTTAGTAGAGAACATTCATTTAAACTAATATACGTGCAGAATAAATAATTAGGATGAAATTAGAAAGAAATCTACTTTAAAAACCTTTGATTCTTATCTGTTTAGTAGCCCTCACTAATTACTTGTGAAGAAAATTTGTAAAACTGTCCTTATAGAAATGTGCTATTAATGTAAAGTAACTGAGATCTTAGTAAATGAGAAAAATATTTGGTTAGGAACATAAAACAATATGTAGTTTTAACCACAATTAGTTTGGTACAGTATGTTTTAAAATACACATCCAAGTAATCATTGTGTGATCTTTCCAAATATTTCCTAACCCATTTCTACTCAGATTTTAGAGATGCAAAAATATTTTTCCAGGTGTGGGTAATGACCTATGACTATTCCTCAGATCTTTCTGTTTTGATTTGTAGCTTCTATACCAGTGAAAAGTGAGGAATGAAAAATAACCTCATTATTTTTATGCAGTTGCAATGATTGGGTTTTTGTACAGCCTTATCATCATGTTTTGCATCAAATATCTATTTTTCTTAGCTTAATATTTATATTTTATTTGCTTGAAAAAATTGGCTGTTTTACATTGATTCTTTCATTCATAAACAGAGTTTATAAAGAATATATTATTTTTAAAGGACTACAATCAATGCAGACCGAAATTAAGCAAATAAATAAAAGAAAACATTAAACAATTGAGCTGATTCATTGTCAATATAAAAAATAATCATGGTTATTCAAAAATTGTAATGAGGCATGGCTTATTAAGTATTTTGGTTCCTGTTTCTAATTATTATTGATGTAATAAAATTTTTAAAAATAAAGATGCTAAATATAAGACCACATGATTCTATTACATGTGAATATGATGGACGTTAAATAAACTCCCCCAAAACCTGGAGCTTTACCACTAACAAACAGTTGACTAACACATATTTTGTATGCTATATGTGTTATATACTATAAGATTACAATAAGTGAGCTAGCTAAAAGAGAATGTAAAGAAAATTATAAGGAAGAGAAAATACATTTAGATTATTTATTGAAAAAATCTGCTTTTAAGTGGAACTGAACCGTTCAAACCTGTGTTATTTAAGGGTCAACTGTACTTCCAAGTAGGACTAGCTTAACTGACCTTTACAGCAAATACTGTTTCCCACATTTTAAGGAGGGCCATAAGCAGTATCAAGATGGGAATTTTGAAATAGTTTATTACAAATATTCTGATTCCAAACTGTGATTGTCCATCGCTTGTGGTCAGGGAAGAGTGCAACTTTCCCCTGATTTTGCAGGACTCAACACCAGGAGCAATAGTATGTTCTCTCTAGACATCCCTTTGAGTTTAGATATTTTTCAACATGTTGGGATTATATAAATTTCATGAAAAGATCATTTGCCATTTCTAAGAAAATCTTTCTAAAAGAAGAGGATTAAACAGGCAGAGATAGAGAAGTAGCATTCCCCAAGAGGGAAAGGGCTTGAGATTTTTTAATGAATAAGTGATATTACAATTGGAAATCAGAAATAGAGATAGAAAAGCCAATGCTGGATTGTGAGTGTGTGTGTGTGTGTGTGTGTGTGTGTGTGTGTGTGTTGTATGTGTATAAAACCCACTTTATTCCAATAGCGTTCATGAAAGTGCCCCAAATGCTTAACCTTATATTTCCCTTTTCTGTACTTGGAAGAATAAATGTCTCAGATTCCACTTAACTTTGTAAAACCAGCACTTTTCAATATCTGAACCTGTTGGCACATTTTGAGTGTCAAAACTCAGAGCAGAACTTGGTAAGTCAGTACTGATCTTAGGTATTACAGAAAGCATACTTCTTATTTTCTGTTAATTCTATTGGCAAGCTTTTACAGAGGTATCATGGACAGTATTCCCTTTAGAAGTGGCTACTTACTAAACAAATTTATGAGGCATCACTGGGTTATGTATTTAGATAAATTCTTATACCATTAAAATTGGTTCAGTAATAAAGCATTGGTAAAATCCCCTATGGTAAATTCTTTGTGCCTGATCCTTATGTCCATCTTTCTTCATAGTTTAAAATAATTTCTTTATAAATATATTGTACATTCAATAGTTAAAGAAAGGCCAGGGGTTTATTAAATGAAGCCTTACAATGTTTTCCAAATTGTAATGATTGTGAAGATGAGACAGCTCTGAAATATGGTAAATTTTTTATTGTGGTAAAAACACATATTAAATTTACCATCTTAATTACTGTAAGTGTAAAGTTCAATAGGGTTAAATACCCTCACATTGTTGCACAACAGATCTTGAAAATGTTTTTTAAATAAACTAGCTAGCTAGCAAGAGCCTCCTGATTTTTCAATTGAAGTCTATTTGTTAGTCTTAGAGCTTTTGACTTTTTTGACTTGTACGTGATGGCATCATTGGTTTTAATGCCCCAGAATCCCATATTTGGTGCTGGATAATGACATGCCCGGAAGGGAGTGGTTGACATTAAACATGTTTATACCAACCACATTCTCAAGAAGTATTTTATGAAAAACTGAGTTTCCAAAGTGCCGGAAGCCAATTCCAGCATGTCATAATTGCAAGAGTTTTATCAAAAGGTTGATGGAACTTGGGGACTCAACAAGGGCTGAGTCACATATGTTGTCACCTGTTGGGAATGGCTGATGGCATTTCCCCAAACCTGAAAAGTGATGATTGCTTGGCTGCCAGACAGCTCAGGGCATCTTAATCTACATCTTATTGCCTCCTACTGGCCAAACAACTGAACAGCCATAGGCTAATTCTCCCCATTCTGACAATGGACTGTGTATATGAAACCCTGACCCTTTGAAGTGTATATCTCTGCCTCGCCTCAGGAAAATTTGTGTTAATAAAAAGCATGGGGTCCTGAGACGAGGAGATCTTAGCTTCTTTAGGTAGGCTCCTCTGACCCCCAAATGCCTTTCAAAATTATATTTCTTCTCTGGACTCTTACTTAAGTTACACATAGCCCCTTTTCCAGATTGCTGAACCCTTCTTAATGCTGGAACAAGAACGCCGACACCAAAGAGTAAATATTTGATCATTATTGTATTACTTAAACACTGCTTAGTAGGGTTATAAATTGGTACAACTTTTCTGGAAGGTGGCTTGGTAATAATATATCAAAATCCTTGCCGAAACCGGTTTGGCTCAGTGAATAGAGCGTCGGCCTGAAAAGTCCCGGGTTTGATTCCGGTCAAGGGCATGTACCGAGGTTGCGGGCACATCCCCAGTAGGAGATGTGCAGGAGGCGGCTGATCGATGTTTCTCTCTCATCGATGTTTCTGACTCTCTATCTCTCTCTTTTCCTCTCTGTAAAAAATCAATAAAAAAATATATAATTTTTTTTTAAAAAAGTTAAAAAAAAATCCTTAACTGGAGGTACATATTTGACCCAGGCATTCCCTTTGGCAAATTTATCCTAAGGAAATAATTTTGGGGGAAAATATGCAATGATGAAATCAACTGAAAATTTTAGTTACACTATTGTTTGTAAAAATTAAAAGGTTTTAAATACCCTAACAGTCTGTCAATATAGATTTGATTAAATAAATTTTGCTAAATTCTTAATAAAAAGAAAGCATTTTTTTATCTTACAACACAAATCCACTAACCACTAATTCTCCCTCCTCACTAGCCCTTGATAATCACCTTTCTATTTTTCTGTTACTGTGATTTTGACTACATTAGATACATCAAATAAGTGGTAGACAGTATTTGTCCTCTGGTGACTGACTTATTTTTCTTAAATTTTCTTTAAATTCATTCATGTTGTAGCATGTGACAGAAGTCCTTCTTTTTAAGGCTGCACAATATTCTGTTGTATTATATACAATGTTTTCTTTATCCATTCATTTATTAATAGAAATTTGGGTTGCTTCCACCTCTTGGCTATTGTGGAAAAAAAACCCACATGTGATGAATATGGGTGTTATGGGTCTTCGTAATATTGCTTTGTAATATTGTAAATATGGGTCTTTGTAAAATATCTTTGTAATATTGCTTTGAGTTATTTTGGATGTACGGATGTATATAAAAAGTGGGATTGCTGGATCATATGATGATTCTATTTTTAAATTTCTGAGGAACCCACAAACTTTTGCATAACAGCTGCACCATTTTACATTCCAAAAAGTGTTCAAGGGTGCCAACTACTCCACATTCTTGCCATCACTTTATTTTCTACTATTTTGATAGTCACCATCCTGATGTATTTGAGGTAGTATCTCATTATGGCTTTGATTTGGGTTTCCCTAGTGATTGGGGATGTTGAACATCTTCTTATGTGCTTATTAGTCATTTGTGTATCTTATTTGGAAAATATCTATTTAAGTCCTTTGACTATTTTTAAAGAGGGTTATTAGTCTTTTATTGTTATAGAAGTTGTTAAAATGTTCTGGATATTAAGACCTCATCAAAGATGATATGTAATGATTTTTCCCATTCCATAGATAGTCTTTTCGCTGTGTTTTTCCTTTGTCCCACTGAATTCCCATTTGCCTATTTTTTTTTATTTTGTTGCCTATGTTTTTGTTGTCATAACTAAGAACTCACTGCCAAATCTAATGTCATGAATCTTTTCCCTAAGTTTTCTTCCAGCAATATAGGTCTTATATTTAGGTCTTTAATCCATTGTGAGTGAATTTTTGTATATCATGTAAGGTAACATTCGAACTTCATTCCTTTGCTTGCGGGCATATTATTTGCTTTTAAAAGTACTTGACTTTATTGAAGACATTTAAATCTCTAAAAACAGAGGTTCAAAAATGTTGGATCAAGAGTTATAGCTGGTTGATGTATCTTTTATATCCTCACCCTTTTCCGGAGGACGGGGATATAAAAGATACATTAAAAACAAAAGTCTTAGCTTCTGCCCCCCCCCACCACCAAAAAAATAAAATAAAATAAAATGTTCTCTTCTGAGTAAAAATACAGGTTTCTAGATTCTCTTGCCACGTTCGAGACCTGGCCCTGTCAGCATGCCAACGCTTTCCCCGAGCCAGCAGGCCATTGCGCTTTTGGATAAGGAACCAGCAGGCCACTCTCCTACATTGCCCATCACTCCCTGTTGTCATAGCAGCGCGCAGGTCAAGTGGCAGGGGGCTGTCAGCGGACTCCGTCACTTTCATTCTCCTCACAGTAGAGTTAAGAGGAAAGCTAACCACTGCATGTACTCTCAATCTATTTCACAAGTGGGAAAAGTAAAATTTCACCCAGAGGGCTCCATGTTTCAAGAAAAGATAAAAAGTGCCTTTTCCCCCCGCAAGTGAAGAAGATTGTTCAAATTGGCCTATTTCAAACATTCACATTACCTGCGCACCGCCATAGGCATTGGAGGTGGCACACCCTGCTTTCAGCACTGACTCAGGGTAACAGCAGGAAGTGCGCCATAAATATTCTCAAAAGTTCATCACTATCTCTCTTGCTCCTGAGGGAAGCAGAGATGATAAAAGTTTTGTTAGGGGAGACAGGAGCACTTCTTCCTTCTGTTCAGTGCCCACTATTTTTATTTTCCCCCCAAATTGAATAAAACCCCCCCGGCAGGTGAACCGCATGAAGTCTGATACCTGACAGATTCTCCAAAATATTCAAAGTTTGGCTTTTGCAGGAAAGTTTTGCTGTTTCCAGTGTGAATCTGGTAATGCATTAGAGGTTTAAACTGCCTGTAGATTTGTCTTAACAAGTTTCATTTCTTTTCACAAAAACAATAATAGGCTAGATAAAAAGAAAGTAGGTGAAAAATAAACAGGTACACATATTGAAACAAAAATAACTCCTTTCAAGGCATCGAAAGTTCTTGGTGGAAATGTAACATAATAGAGAATTGTTGTACCTTTTAAATTTGAAGCGCTTCATCCATTGTGGTGACAAAGGTGGTTTCAGTGGCCACATTACATTCCTTTAAAATGTCAAGGTGCTTGGGTTCCTTCCAAAATGAATGTCCTTTCTTCCTTCCTTCCTCCACATTCCTTAAATTAGTTCATGAAGATAGCAATGTTTACCAATTCAACTGAATCCACCTCTAGGCCTATGTCATTGCTCCCTTTCTTTAAAATTGGATTCAAATATTATTTTTCCTCCAAAGAGCTGTCCCTCTTCCACGCTTCCCTGGTGTTAGCAGAGCCCAACAGGAGCTAAGCTTCCACCCATCTGGGCAGCACTTTAGGGTGTCTTCCTTTTAGTCTCTGCCTTCTCACCTTTCTCCCCTTCATGCAAATTTACCTCCCATTTCACAGCAATGTGACTTCTGCCAACAGGACTACAACAATGCAGGGTTCTTCATCTAGAGACCTAGGGTCTGGCTAGCCTCACATGGGAAAGCCACCCTCCCCACACCAAACTTGGTGCACAGCCAGTGCATTGCAATCTCTGGAGAGAGTTGCATTCAAAAACTCCTTTTTTCTGAAGTAATACAATGATTGGATTTGTAGACTGTGGTATTTGTAAGGCAAATAGTATAAAAGTTATAATAAACTTAAGAATTTTCACCAGTTCAAAAAAGTTCTGTAGTATAACCGGATAAAAACTTACATATACAAAATCAAAAAGAGAAAATAGATAAATATAGCGCCATCATAAGACTATTGAAGTATTTATGTGGTGATTCCATGCTGATTACAGAATCTTCCAAATTAGAGTGGCTTTTCAGGTAGTTCAGAACCGGAAAAATGAGGCTCTGCTTCATGTTCAGAGAGCTGGGACGGTCTGGTGCTCTGCTGCTTTACTCGAATGTCATTTGGCTTTAATGATCATTATAAACCTATTTAACACGTGAGCATAGATATCTCTGGAATACTTGATAAAATCAATTTCCTAAAACTTGCAAATCTGAGGAAGAGAATCTCAACCATGATAAAGTCACTAAATGACAGATACCTGGAAAAACTGAAGTAGCATCTATTTCTTTGTTTCTTTAAAGCATTTCTTTGCTTCATGCTGTCAGGCATTCTTCTAGGTGCTAAATTAGAGGGCAGGGAAAGAGCCTAAAGGCCTGAACCAATGGTTTATGCAGTAGGAAAAGATACACAAAATAGAATCTGGTCAATTAACAAGAAAATATTCAGGTCCATGGTTTTCACACTTGAGTGCACACTGTAATCAGTTGGAGAGTTTTAACACTTACTGTTGTTTGTGTCCCTTCCCTAGAAACTTTGGGCTGAGTCCTCTATGACTGAATTTTAAAAAGACCTTATATGGCTCAGATATGCAAGCATAATTGAAAATCATTTGCCTAGAGAAATATGTTAACCAGATTTAAAGCACGGGAATGTGACGGAACTTTTAATTTCTACATTTCTAAAGCCTGCTGGGGGTCCAAGCCATCACCTTAAAATATGTTCAAGGCTTCCCAGAATTGAAAGTGTCTAAACTTTATTACAGCAGGGCTGCCATTGAATGGAAATGCAGAGGATATCTGGAGGAAGATTGAAGAGTCTAAAGATGCCTTCAAAAGATTAAAGAAACTTCTGAATATTCTGAGAATGAAACTGATAATTGAAAATAACCACAAGTCAAAGATACACACATGAGCGACAATTGATGGAAGGAAGAAATTGAGAATGACTATCAGAATTTGAGTGAGGGCTGAATAAGGCAGAAGAGGACATTAAAATGCTATGGAGAGATTGAAAAGACCTTGAGTGACCAAATACTGGGATTAAATTTTTATAGCTCTCTTTATCATGTGTATCAGTGCAGACGCGTTATACATCTACTACCTTGTATTTATACCTGTAGATTCCTTGGTTCACTATACTTCTTGGCACCGTTCCTAGTTTAAGTTATATATATCAAACTCCAATATGCAACTCAATTGAATATCCTAGTGTTAGTGTATGACAAAAACTAAGCTTTCCTCTGGGTTGTGTCTTGGACAGAAGATGATTATTATTGGAGATGCAACATAATGCATTGTTTAATTCTCTTTCTTCATTATTAAACTATAAGATCCAAATGAGTGAGATGAGTATTATTTCAGTTTGTATCAGCCAAAGCAGAGCAGTATGTATGTAACTGTTATGACCATGGGTTCTAGAGCAAGTTTCAATAATTCCAGGGTGTGTCGTGAATTCTGCCATTTATGAGCTCTGTGGCCTCTGGCACACTAACTAGTTAATCTTGCTGTGCAGATTCCTGGTTAACAGACGTGGAAATAAAACAGCAAAATGAATTCTATCTTTTAAAAGTGATTGCCCTGACCTTTGTTGCTCAGTGGTTAGAGCTTCAGCCCCAGCAAAGAAGAGGTCATTGGTTTGATTCCTGGTCGAGGGTTTGATTCCTGGTCAAGGTATGTACCTGGGTTGCAGGCTGATCCCCACCCTGGCCAGGGCTCCTGTGGGAAGCAACCAGTCAATGTTTCTCTCTCACATCAATGTTTCTCTCTCTCTGTCCCCCTCCCTCCCTCTCTCTAAAAAGCAATGGGAAAAAATATCCCTTGGATAAAGATTAAAAAATTTTAAAGGTAAGTAAAAATAAATTTAAAAATATTAAAGGATATTCACAGTAAATTTACCAGGATTATGTTTTATAATTTTTATGAAAGTATTTGATTTAGTAAATTCCAACATAAATCCAATGTAGGAAAAAAAATATTAAATATGCAATTTGAATTCTAAAATGCACAGTTAAAATATGACATAACACCATTGGTTTTCAGCAACTTGCTCTATTTTAGTAGTGCATATTTCTACCATTGAAATGGGAAATATTAATTGGCCACTGTAAAGATGGTTATTTGAGATTTCAGTGACTGACATAACAAAAGCTTCACAATTACTTTTATAATATTCCATTTGCTAAAATGGGCAATATATTAAAACAGGTGGGTGTCATAAGCAGCCAAGTCAAATATCTACTCTGTGGCCACCATTTGTAGTTATAATGATTTTGAAGTTATTGATATGACTCTAGTAACATATGGATAATTTTTAATCATCGGTGTAGTTCCTTTAGCCCATAATTTATAAACAATAGTGGCTAATTGTGAATGAATAAACTCATTCTGGGAATGGAGAGATGATGCATTTCCCCAAATGCCTTTCCTTAAAAATGACACATACTAATAAAATAAAATAAATAAAAGTTGCCTACAAATGTCACATAAGCCTAGTGTCAACTCTCAGGTGGTGCTAAAGAAAATGTATGTGTCACCCTAACACTATTCAGGTCCTCACTTGGTATCAGTTGCTAATTGCTTTCAATTCCTCATCATAATTCCCACTGAAACAAATCAGAGATTTTAAGATATTACAAAGTTGGAGTTTTGATCATTTTAAGTAGAATACCTTACAGTGGTTCTCAACCTTCTGGCCCTTTAAATACAGTTCCTCATGTTGTGACCCAACCATAAAATTATTTTCATTGCTACTTCATAACTGTAATGTTGCTACTGTTATGAATCGTAATGTAAATATCTGATATGCAGGATGGTCTTAGGCGACCCCTGTGAAAGGGTCGTTCGACCGCCAAAGGGGTCACGACCCACAGGTTGAGAACAGCTGCTAGCATTTCCTAGGACAGTTTGCTTTCCTCCACTCCTGACTCTCAACATCTCTGGAAGGGCATCTCTGCACTTCACACTTTCTTGCTGTGCAGTGGTCTAGCTGATCCACTCTTTGTCATAGTAAGCGGGGGATTAGGATTTTATCCTAAGTCCCCTGATACTAAATTGATCCAGTATACCAACTGTCTTACTTGCATTTGTATAGGAATGAAAATAATCAACTGATTTAATCCCCTACTTTAATAGCATTTTTCAGAGAGAATTGGGAATTCAATTAAGCCACCCTTGACCAGAAGTATCGGCAAGCACTGGTTTCCTTGCCAGTGGCACCAGGTTTTAATAACTAAAAATCCAATTCTTGAATAACTTACATAGTAGCAACCTTGGAAAGGGGCATGTAATACAACAATCCTGTCTGATTTAGAATTTTTTCTGTTATAGTCTTGCGTACGGTTAGGATTAAGCTCAAGACCTGACACTACGAAAACTACAGAGCAAGTTATAGATTATGTCAGAGCAGCTTTTTCAAATGAATCCTCTGGATAATTTCTTCAAGATCCCAAAAATATAAAAATTACTTAAGAATCACAATACTATGTTTATTCCCAGGTATTTTGTTCTTTTTGAAACAACTGTGAATGAAATTGTTTTCTTAGTTTCCCTTTCTGGTAGTTCATTATTGGCGTATAAAAATGCAACTGATTTCTGGATATTTATATTGAATCCTGCTCCTTTACTGGATTCAATTATCCATTCTAGTAATGTTTTGGTGGAATCTTTAGTGTTTTTTTTTATATACAATATTATGTCACCCGAAAATAATGACAGTTTAATTTTTCCTTTCCAATTTGATTGCCTTTTATTTCTTGTCTGATTCCTGTGGCTAGGACTTTCAGTACTATGTTGAAGTGGTGAAAGCAGTGATACTGTCTTGTTCCCAATCTTAAGGGAAAACCTTATAGTTTTTGCCTATTGAGTAATGTTGGCTGTGAGTTTGTCATAGGTGGCCTTTACTACATTGAGGCCTGCTCCCTCTATACCCATGTTGATAAGAGTTTTTATCATAAATGGGTGCTAGATTTTATCAAATGCTTTTACTGCAGGGACTGATGTGATCATGTGGTTTTATCCTTCATTTTGTTTATGTGGTATATCACATATATTGATTTGTGGATATTGTACCAATCTTTATTATGGCATATGATCTTTGTAATGTATTACTGGATCTGGTTTGCTAATATTTAAAGATTTATCTAAGTTCATAGGGGATAGTGGCATATATACTATATATATATCTGTTTTGTTTTTCTTTGTAGTGTCTTTATCTGGCTTTGGAATTAGGATAATAATGGCCTCATGAAATGAGTTTGGGAGTCTTCTATCCTCTTGAATTTAGTGGAAATGCAGATTAGTGCAGCCACTGTGGAAAGCATATGGGTTACTTTAAAAATTAAAAAAGAGATGCCCTAGCTGGTTTAGCTCAGTGGATAGAGCATCAGCCTGGGGACTGAAGGGTCCCAGGTTCGATTTCGGTCAAGGGCACATGCACGGGTTGTGGGCTCGATCCCCAACAGGGGGCATGCAAGAGGCAGCCAATCAATGATTCTCATCACTGATGTTTCTATTTCTCTCTCCCTCTCTGAAATCAATAAAAAACATATTATAAAAAATAGAACTACATTATGATGCAGTGATTCCACTTCTGGGAATTTATCTGAAGAAATCAGAAAAAATAATTTGAAGGAATACATGCACCCCTATGTTTACTGCAGTGTTAGGTACAATAGCCAAGATCTGGAAGCAGCCCAAGTGTCCATCAGTAGATGAATAGATTAAAAAAAATTGTGGATGGAGGTTGGAGGAGAGAAAGAGGACTAGAAGGGATCAGTGGGGTAAGAAAGGGGGCAAATGTAATACTTTCAACAATAAAGATTTTTAAAAATAAATAATTTACACATAATACTATTCAGCCATTAAAGAAAAGAAGGAAATCTTACTCTTTGCCACATCATGGATGGACTTGGGGAGCATTATGCTAAGTGAAATAAGCCAGTCAGAGAAAGACAAGTACCAGGTGATTTCACTCATATGTGGAATCTAATGAACAAAATAAATTGACAAACGAAATATAGGTATACACATACATAAAGATCAAGAGTGGGTTGACAACTGTCAAGGTTAAGGTGGGGTGGAGAAATTAAGCAAAAGAGAAAAAAAAGAGAAAAAACTCATGGATATGAACAAGTGTGCTTATTGCCTGGGGACAGAGGGGTTGGGGAAGGTAGAGAAGGCTGTATGTGGAATAAATGGTGAACACACAATACAATATACAGAAGACATCTTGTAGAACTGTGCACCTGAAACCTGTATGATTTCATTAACCAGTGTCACCCCAATAAATTCAATACAAAGGAAAAAGTCATAAAATAAGTATCTTTACATCTCAAAAAAACCCACAAAGTGATAATGGTGTTTTTTTTTTCTCTCAGAACAGATATAGAAATGTGTAGCTCATTACAAGTCCTCAAAGTTGCTATTCTCCCAGCATGACAACATTCTGCAAAATTTATAAATATGCTAAGCCTGTCCAAATATTTGTCATTAATTAATAAACTATGCTGGTTAAGATATCTAATAAAATATTCATTTCAAACATCAGGAGGCATGGTTTTAGCTAAGACTTTAGTTAAAAATCTATGGGTCAGTAGCTTGATATATTGTCTTTAATCAAAAAGAATAATGAATTGAGTCACACGCAGTAGGACACAGGCTGAAAACCTGCAGTGAAAGTATCTTAATTTGTCCTGCCCTCATGCTATTAACCAAATTACCATGCAATTTAAAGTTAATAATAAATACAGGCTTATATGAGTTCAGACTAAAGTGTGGGCAATTATGCCAAGAACTTTAATAGAAGAAACGAGTTTTATCAATTAATTTCAATTCTACTTGACTTTGTGTGAAACTCTCAAATTGAAATGGATTGAATCTCAAATTAAAGAGAATAGAATTTTTGATAATCACAATAAGACAATAATGTAAATCCTCTTCCGCCTTGTGGCCGCATTATAGTTCTTTTGAAGAGAAATTCCTAGCACAGTTTGAGTTGCAGGTTCTGCAATATCACAGCAGTGTATTAGCAGAGAAATGATAAGATTTATTCCCTGAACAGTAAAGTTTTAGGCCCTTATTTGCACATCAGCAGAATACCTGGCTTTATTTTCTATATATCACACGTTAACTGAAAGCTTTGTTTGACTTCACAGTAAAACTATACTTGGTATTTAAGAAAATGTATGAACATACCCAGTATTTTTATCTTTTTAAAATATATTTTTATTTATTTCAGAGAGAAAGGGAGAGGGAGAGATAGAAACATCAATGATGAGAGAGAATCATTGACCGGCTGCCTCCTGCATGCCCCCTACTGGGGATTGAGCATGTGCCCTGATCAGGAATCGAACTGTGACCTCCTAGTTCATAGGTTACTGCTCAACCACTGAGACAAGCAGGACTGGCCTTAGTATTTTTAGTCTGCAAACAACACTTTTAAAAGTAGACTTACAGGATATTTTTGTTGTTGTTGTTTTTTGGGTTTTTTTTTATGTGTGTGTGTGTGTTTGTGTGTTCGTTTTGTTTTTATGGACATCAGCAAATACAGTGTGGGTTCCATTGCATTTTTTTTTCTTATAAAATCAGGCTTTTTTTTCATATGATTATCTCAATCTGAAAATATGTAGAACAATTGAGAATCACATGAAAAGAGCATGCAGACACATTTTTTAAGTACAATAATTCTAATTAATATAACAACTTGAAAAATATATATAACAAATTGAGATCCAGACAAGGGAATTCAATCTTTGGGGAAAGTGTCTTGAAAAGAAGTAGAGTTTTCCAGTGTGTCATTAACTGCTCAAATTTACAGAGCTATTATTAACACGACTGCCCTTCTGACATCATTAGATCCACAACAAACACATTTTGAGCCAGTAGCTTAATATAGAGCATTTATTTTCAAGTCATTATCACTGCATGTGCTACTAGCTAACAAAATCCTGAACAGTTTAGAAACCTCTGAATGAGCATCCATTGTATGCAACACATAAAAAATAAACGTCGTATAAACAAGAATGTCAAACAACAAAGTGTATTTAAAAACAAAATACTTTATAATTCCATTTTGTTAAAGTGGTCATAGAATTTTTAAAAGTTTTTTAGAGGTTGTGAATTAGCAATTATAAATGAACTGATCTCATTTGTTTAAAGTACATTAATTATCATTTAATTAAAGTTTTTCTGAATTATGAAAAATGATTGCACTTCACAGGCAACAAATTGCCACAAATTTAGAGGATTAAGAACAATACTCACTTATTATCTTATAGTTTTCAGCAGATCAAAGCCCAAACATTGTATAGTTCAGCATCTCACAAGGCTGAAATCAAGGTGACCACTGGGCTGTGTTTTCATCTCTAACTTGGGGCCCTCTTCCAAGCACTCAGGTGATTGGCTGAATTCAATCCCTCTTAAGATCAAAGTCCCTTGTTTTCTTGCCTGTTGTGGGCCAGCAGTCAATTTCATCTCCCAGAACCTGCCCTCAGGTACTGGCCCTCTCAAAATATGGCAGTTTACTTCAAGTTCAGCAGGAGAATCTGCCTCATACTGCCAATCTCTTCCTTCTGAGAGGTCCAGGTCCTTTGAAGAATGCCCAAATTAGGTTCTATCCACCACTGTAATTTCACTTTTGATAAACTCCAAGTCAACTAATTGGGACCTTAGTATACATAATCTGCAACACCACTTTTGTCCTGTAATATAACTTAATCATGGCAGTACCTCCATCATAGTCTCCATCCTGCCCACACAAAAGGGGAAGGGATTACATGGAGTATGTACATCATCCCATAACATTTTCACATGCTTCCTTTCAATAAGTCTCCACTCCCATAATCATTCAGTTTTGATTTCTATACTTGTATATTAGTTTTTCTTGGTTTTGAATATTACATAAAATGAATCATATAAACACTCTTTTGTGTCTCCCTTCTTTTGCTCAAAATAGCTTTTGTGATTCATCCTTGCTGTTGCATATCATCAGTTCATTCTTTGTATTGCTAGATAGAATTCCTTTGTATGAATATATCACCCGTTATCCATTCTTCTGGTTTTTGGACACTTGAGTGTCTTTCAGTTTTATCAAAGGATGCCTACAAGGTGTTTTTGTAAGTCTTCATTTCTCTTGAGTAAAGTATGCATGGTTAAGGTAATAAGAAACTACTTTACCCAAGTGGTTATAACATTTTCTATTCCCTCTAATAATATATGAGAATTCAAGTGTCTCTACATCCTTGCCAACATTTGGTATAGTCAGTCATTTTTGTCATTGTGGTGGGTGTGAAGTGATCTATTATCATCATGATATCAATTTGCACCTCGCTGCTCAGCAATGATAGCGAGCCCTCTCT
>NW_005871101.1:7175236-7193626 GCF_000147115.1 Myotis lucifugus
GTTTCTCAGAAGTTTGCTCAACTCTATATTTGGATATAGCCGAAGCTACAAGTAAAGATTAGCAATGCCAGAAACCAGGGCTGCTCAGAAAGACTCATGATCAACATCAACACCTCATGCATGAAATACATGAATTAACAAAATCGTACAAGATGCTACATGAGGTAGAAAAGGAAGCCCAATCTGAAGCAGCAGCAAAAGGTATTTCTCCCACAGAAATAACAATGGCAATTAAATACGATCGTAACAGTGACCTAGGTAGATATAATTCTCCCCGTATAACCGAGGTTGCTGTCATATTCAGAAATGAAGATGGAGAACCTCCTTTTGAAAGGGACTTGCTCATTCATTGTAAACCAGATCCCAATAATCCAAATGCCATTAAAATGAAACAAATCAATATCCTGTTTCCTACATTAAATGCAATGACATATCCTATTCTTTTTCCACATGGTGAAAAAGGCTGTGGGATAGATATTGCATTAAGACTCAGAGACAACAATGTAATTGACAATAATACTCGACAAAATGTAAGGACACGAGTCACGCAAATGCAGTATTATGGATTTCATCTCTCTGTGAGGGACACGTTCAATCCTATTTTAAATGCAGGAAAATTAACTCAACTGTTTATCATGGATTCATATTCAAAATGGAGGCCAATCAGATAAATTTTATCAAAGCAAACCAATCTAAGTTGAGAGTTAAAAAATATAGTGGTTTGATGGATTATCTCAAATCTAGATCTGAAAATGACAATGTGCCAGTTGATAAAATGATAATACTTCCATCATCTTCTGAGGGTAGTCCCAGAAATATGCAGCAGCGATATCAGGATACTATGACAATTGTAATGAAGTATGGCAAGCCCAATTTATTCGTAACCATGACATGCAACCCCAAATGGGCAGATATTGCAAACAATTGACAACACTGGCAAAAAGTTGAAAACAGACCTGACTTGGTAGCCAGAGTTTTTAATATTAAGCTGAATGCTCTTTTAAATGACATCTGTAAATTCCATTTATCTGGCAAAGTAATAGCTAAAATTCATATCATTGAATTTCAGAAACGCGGACTGCCTCATGTTCACATATTATTGATATTAGATAGTGAGTCCAAATTACGTTCCTCTAATTAATTCTCTTTTAATGTGCATGAATTTCGTGCACCAGTCTACTAGTAAATATACAATCAGCCATTCATACCTGTGGGTTCCATATCCGTGGGTTCTGTATCCATGGATGCAATCACCTATGGTCAAAAACATTTTTAAATATGTAATGTTGTTGTTGTTGTGTACCATGTAGTTAGACTTACAGTAGTTGCATCTGTACTGAAAATGTACAGACTTTTTTTCTTATTTTCTAAACAATATAGTATAACAACTATTTATATAGCATTTGCATTATATTAGGTTTTGTAAGTAATTTAGAGGTGATTTAAAGTATATGGGAGGATATCTATAGATTACATGTACATATTATCCCATTTTACTAGTATGTAAGAGACTTGAGCATCTTCAAATTTTGGTATTTGAGGGAAGTCATGGAGCCAATTCCTGTATGTGTATGTGGGTGTGTGTATAAAACTGCTTCTATTTTAGCAGAGAATTCTGACTAATAGAGGTTTTGTATTCAGAGTAGATGAAGAGAAACAATTTTTAAGGCTAAATTCTCAGAATTGGTTCTGAGGTGTCTATGTTTGGCTCTCTAATCTCATTAGATTTAGAGACCCTAATGATTCTATTTCTAGTAAAGAAAGAGCACTGTTAGTCCATGCTATGAACTATTTGTACAGATATACTAATTATCTGCACTAGATACTCTTAACCAACTACTTAAGAGAAACAAGGAGCTAGGTGACTGTATATGCTACTTTAAACAGTTTTTGAAAACTAATTAATCTAACAACTTTGGTTGGTAGCTCTAAGGCCCCCTATACAAACTGGTAAAAGAAAATGATGAGCTCAGGGACTCAAGTTCTCTGCTCAAACTTAGCATAAATGACATAAGAGCTTTTATGTGTGTGCAGAAGGTGAGCCTTATCTTCTGTAACAATAGGGCTGCAATTGCTGAAAATCAAACATGGAGGCCCATCCTGACACTGGCTAAATAATAGAACTCCTAGTTTTGCATGGTGTCCCATGTTAACATGAGGACATTGATTAGGATTAGGAAATAATGGGATTCTGTAAGTTGGAATGGGAATGTGTGGAAAGACTCTGATTAAGACAGGGCCATGGAGCCCTTGAATTCTGATGAGTCTTCTTTGCCTGTGAAGAAGCCTCCCCACTCCAGGTTGAATTATTCTTCAAAAATGACCTTCCAAATTTAAGTAGAAGTGGCCTCCCAATCCCCAGTGGCAGCAACATTCCTCTTGCCTCCAGAGATACTGACCTCTCCACAGTGATACCGCATTTTCTACCTCCACCTAAAAAATGGTGCATTGCCTGAGGAAACTAGAATGGCCTCCCCTGAGGCAGTTGCCATGCAAAACAATGCTCATTCTCTTCAGGACCTACCCTGCCACTCTACTTTGCTTTTAGCCCTTTAGCTAGACTCAAGTCCCAGCAGGCCACTAAGCGTGAGGTAAAAAGTATGATCTGTGATATGTGCTATACTCCAAAAGAATTATTTGAGTTTTCTAATTCATACAGTCAGAAATCTGGGGGACAGGTGTGGGAATGGAGGCAAATTAAGTGGGGTAATCATGGAATTAACAAGGATCAGACTGAATTTATAAATATGACTCTCAAAGCAGAAATTCTGAACTTATCATTGCAGCTTAAGAATTAGAAAGATCTCTAAATGTTTGCTTGATTTGTTGGCTAAAACATGCACCCAAAAATGTCTCACCATGAGCAAACTGGAAGTGTCCAAGACTTGGGTAATTATACAGAAAGAAAATCAAAGGCTTAGGAATATTGTATTGTTAAAGCGTCTTTGTCATTTAAGACTTACCCACACTGGGAGGTTACAAAGACATACTATTTATGAATACTTTGAGAAATAAGTTTGTGAGGGAACCCCAGCATCCTTGAAATGCTTCCTGATTGATGTTCTTGCAATGGAAACTGAAGCAAGTCATTGAGAAACATAAATGCAATGAGAGTATATTGGATCTGGAGGTGGCAGGGGCCAGATGGAAGCGCTCACACTCCAAAGGCAATGTGGGCATGGTTACTGCAGTGGACAAGAGAGTCAAGCAGCAATCAAAATAGTATGACTTGTGCAGGCCTATGGCGTTAGCGAGTTGATCATGGTGTTCCTAAACTGAAATAGATAGAAAACCTACTAAATTCTCACTTTATCTGCATAAGCATAAAGGTTTTAAGTCAAGTGAGCAAAATCTAACCTAAATTATAAAAATGGAGTCACAGTTTCTAGATCAATTCACAGGCTTGAACCAGTTTATGACCCAGAACTTCTTTAATGAAGGGGAGGCCGAGTGCCCTTGAGGAAGGACCCAGTGCACAAACAATAATTTGTAATATTAATTTTTCTCCTATTCTCCCCCAAAGGTATTTATGGCCTTTTGTCAGGGTAATTTTGTTACTGCAATTAGCTAATTATCGATGAGAAAGGAAGCAAAGGAAGCATGAGAAATTGTTGAGCCTATTCAGCTGGGAAGCAGAGGCCTGCTTGCTTCACTAGGGCTATAGCTTCACACCCTAGAAAATCGCAGCATTGTCCCTTCAAGGGGATTAACACCCCTCCCTCGCCCCCTTCTGTACCAGACTGTGTGTGTGTGAGAGGGGAGCAGGAGGAGATAAGGACATGAGCAATACATTCAAAATGGCAGAGGGGAAGGTGTTCAAGCATAGAGGCCTGTCAATCTAATCTGGGAAAAAGATCATTGGCTAGGAGGTGGACACCAACACAAGCCCACCAAAGTTTGGGAAACTGATTGGTTATTTTGAAAAAGCTTCTTGTTTCTCCCAAGCCCGAGAATACATAATTCCAGGTGAAATAATCTCTCTCTCTCTCTCTCTCTCTCTCTCTTTCTTGCTTCCTCACTCACCCCATGCTTCTTTTGCACATTCTCTCTCCATAGCCATGTGGCCTTAGCAGCTGCTGGCAATGGTCACACAAACTCCAAATGCAGGCTCCAGGCGGGAGCCTGGATACCACAGCACAGCAATGGATTACAGCCAGCAACACAAGCTAAGTGACTCTATTTCTGGCCCTGGTTTTTCATGGTGACAGACAGAGATGGGACATTGGAGAATTCCTTTAATTTTGTTTCCTGAATAAATCATCCTCTCTTTGGAAATGTTTTTCCTTGCAATATTGAAAGAACTCCACTTTCATCAGCAACAATTTTATATTAAGGACAATGAAATAATCAAGTCTTTCAGAAAATACTGGACACTGACTCTGAATGGACATGAATTCCAGAAAACCTCAAACATCACTGTAACTTGCCGGTCAGAGTAGGACTCACAGAGGTGAGGTGATCAATGGAGTTTTTAGCTCAGGTCTGTCTCACAGTGAGCCCAGTGAATTCCGGAACCCCCCCTGTGGTGATGTCCCCAGTTCTAGAATGCATAATGAGAACAGACATATCCAGCACTTAGCAGAATCCCCACATTGCTCTCCTGACCCATGAAGCGAGGATTATTGTAGGAAAGGCCAAGTAGAATCCACTAGATCTGCCTCTAACTAGGAAAAACATAAACCAAAATCATTATCACATTCCTGGAAGCACTGCAGAGATTGCTGCCACCATCAGAGACTAGAAGGATGCCCCATTGGCTTTCAAAGTGAGATGTCTGGGGGGCTTGTCACTTAGGTGCAAGTCTTAAAGAGTTAAGGTGACAGATATAGGTTTCAACCCTTTGGTCCTTATGGAGATTCTCTGGAGTTTGAGTTCCCCTCTGACTGTGGGTCTTTATGCTGGGAGTGGGATTTATGGAAAGATTCTGTCTCAGTATCTCCTACCCACTTTGATGTGTTGTATTTTTTCCTCCGCAATTTCCCGATGTGTAGAAATTGCAGAGCTAGTTTTGGAAGTTTTTGCAGAGGAAATTATTCCATAAGCAGCTATAGTTTTAGTGCGTGCATGAGACAACCTGAGTTCAAGGTCCTGCTAATGTCACTAGATTCAACCAAACCTCTTTTTTTGTCTATTCCTCACTATGATTTAGTGTTTATTGTTGTAAATCGTTTTTCTTTTTCACTCATTTAGCACTTAAAGTGTATTCAAAGCATAATGTCATCTATGTTGACTTTTATCTTCTAGTTTGTTTAGTAAGGAGCTCCGTACACTCTGCATACACATGGAGATCAGTAAGAAGTCTAAGGTGCCATTTAAAATCTGCTTTGTACTAAGAAAAGATAGCATTTCAGAGTGACACAATTTCAAGTGTTACCATGTGAAGTATATGCCATAATCCTTCACTCTGTATACTTCCCTTTTAGAACCTGATAGGCTTCCTTAATGTGTGAAAAGAATATGCATCTCTGTTTGAAGACAGCACAGCTTTTCATCCTGTCTACTGGGCTTTCTGTATGTGCTTGGCACACAGATTCAGTATCTTGGCTTTTTATTTTCATCATCCCTAAAGTGATTTTGTGCAGGGATTTCATACTGATCATATCAACTGGCAGATAATCTTGACTGTTTCCACCCTATTCATATTGGCTCCTCTGGGACTCTAAACATCAGCTGACAGTTTCAAAGGGAATTGCCATATTCTCTGCCTACTCCCCTCCTTCTATTGAAGTTTCATTTTAAAACTCTTTACTTTTCATCAGTTTCATACCTCTAACCTTAAACTATAGCATGCGCATGTCTGATGTTAATAAAGCCATTTCTGTTTGTTTTCCTCCCCAGGTACATATTTGGCAAACCCATATTCAACCTTTATTATTGGTTTTGTCTATTTCTTAAGACCTCATTGAAACAGATGCTTTTTAACGCTGTCCTTTCATAAGAGCCATAATTATATCTACACATAGGACGATGGTTGTATATATTTGTCATGCTTCTTCCTTTGTGTTTTATGTTTGCTGCTTATTTTAAACTGTACTTTATTATATTTCATTATTCTTTTGCATGTTTTTATCAAGTTGCTATTCATTTAATGTTTTCCCACATATTTAGATATTCTAACTATAATTCTATTACATTCCCTACCCCTGCATTTATAATGAGATACTGATTTATTTACTATTGTCTGAAAAGAAAATAAAGTGAACTAACAAGTAAAATAGAGACAAGATAGTTAGAACACAGGCTGTTTGGGGTGAGGGACCTGAATGGGGATGGGGAAAGGAGGGATTGAGTGAAAAATGAACAAAAAAAGGAAAAAAACTAATGGACAGGGACAACAGTATGGAGATTACCAGCGGGAGGTGGCAATGGAGGAAAGTAGAGGAAGTTATAGGGGAGAAATGGTGAAGTCAGAGACTGACTTGGGGTGGTAAACACACAATGCAGTGTACGTATGATGTGTTGTAGAAGTGTGCACCTGAAACCTATATACTTTTGTTAACCAGTGTCACCCCAATAAATTCAATGAAAATGAGAAAAATAAATATTGCCACATTACAGCATATGATTCCCCATCAAGATGGTCTGCATCACCCATCCTACTAAAATTAGACATAAGATAACACTTTAATTGTAATCTCCTCTATTCCTTGCCCCTGCTATGAGGCCTTTAGAATGCCCCCATTCCTGGCTGGGCCAGTTAAAATATTTAATTCTTGCCTATGATGAAATTTTCTTATAGTTTAGCATTTTCATTGTGTTTCAAGTGTACTTAAAGCTTGAGTTTGATTTTGGATCCTATGTTACTTGGTATATGTATACTTTTCCATTGTCTCCCTCTGATGAAGTATATTATATTATTGCACATTATCAAACATCTGCCTGTGACATGACTATTGTCAGTAGATATAGGATATGCGTTATATAATTTTTTTCCTCAGTGTTCAGCAAATATTATGCTACCCTTTTCAAATTACAAGGGTTGCAAATGAGAAATTCAATTCTCGTCCTGTTTTCCTGTGTAGGTAATATTTTATTTTTATTATTAACAATAATATAAATTAGTATTATGCTCCAGGAACTTGAAGATTTTAGCTGTAAAATTCAAAAAATTGTTACATTTTAACAGATATATTTATCTTTTCATTAATCTACTTTAGAACCTGATATGTATGTTCATATTTAGACCCAGTTCTTCCTAAAGCTCAGACAGATTTTTTCCCATTACTGTGAGAACTATCAATTTGGAACTATTTTGGAACTCTCAATTTGTACTTCTTAATTTCTTCACCTTTTCATCGAACCCCAACCCCCATCCCCTCTGGCAACCTTCAGTCTGTTATCTGTAACTATGAGTATGTTTCAATTTATTTTGTTATTTAGATTACACATATAATTGAAATAATATAATATTTGTCTTTCTCTGATTGATATATTTCACTTAGCATAATGCCCTCTAGATCCATCCATGCTGTCACAAATGGTAAAATTTTATTCCTTTTTAATGGTCAAGTCATATTCCATTGTATATATGTACCACCACTTTTTTGACTTGTCTATTGATGGGCACTTAAGTTGCTTCCATAGCTTAGCTATTATGAATAATGCTGCAGTGAACATAGGGGTGAAGATATTCTTTCAAATTAGTGTTTTGGGTTTCTTTTGATATATACTTAGAGATGAAATCATTGGATCATAAGGCAGTTCCACTTTTAATTTTTTGAGAAACCTTCATACTGTTTTCCGTAGTGGCTGCATCAATCTGTGTTTCCAGCAACAGTGCATGAGGGTTCCCTTTTCTTCACATCCTCACCTGCACTTGTTGTTTGTTGATTTACTGGTAAGTAGTGCCCCAGTGCACGAATTTGTGCGCATTGAAAGGAAATTAATTAGAAGAAACATTTTAATATTGCTATTTTCCCTTTCTCTATTATAGAAGTGTCAACCAAATTCATGATCAAAAATGACAGATTGAAACACATGCGTGTGATTGGCGCCAGCGAGAGCTTTATATGTATTGCACATGCACAAGTCAATTTAGCCTTTTATATATTTAGAATAAACTTGCTTAATTAGACCTGCTCTCTGATTTAGCTAAACTTTTTCCAGCCCAGTAATCACCCCAACTTCTCTTTCAGGTAATTGTCAGCAACACAGCAGTAAATATCGACACGAAGGATATTATTATTGTAGATCATGCAGGGAGAACAAAGGGTAAAATATTTAACTGTAGCAGTGTTTGAATATATTCTGCTCAGTGAGAAAACCTGAAGTCATTTTCAAGGTCCACCATTTCTTATTTTTTTCAGTAGGGTCAAGTTTCTAGAAAAACTTTAACTTAATTGATGTGCACATGACTTATTTTTAATTGGAAAATAGTATTCTATGCACATGTGCATACATCAAGCTTCTAATATTTTAGATAGGTATTTTTAATAGATATTAAATTTCCCCAAATCACCCTTAATAAACTTTAAATGTTACTCTGAAAAAAAATGCAATGTGACTCTGATGTCTACAGAAATTTCTTTATACTCTTTGTAGCTAAATCCATAACACTTCTAGAATTTTTTTTATGTCATTTGTAATTAATTTCCTCTGTGGATCACTGATGGATGTTCTATGAATGTGCACATACAGATGCTACAAGAAGAAAATTGTACAAGTACATACTCTGGCAAGCCAATCAATTATGACCAGTTCCAATTAAATTATTTTAACCACTGAATATAATATTAAGAGGAAACTATACCAAAGTAGTTTATTCCAATATAATATTTTGGTGAGTCATCATGTGACATTTTCAGTATCTCATTTTATTTCTACAGTAAAAGGAAATATAGAAAATAAACATCTAAAAAATGATAAAATAAGATTTATTAGACATTCTGTGCCAAGTAGTCAGTGCTTTAGATGCACTGTATCCTGTAACAAACATAACTCTAATTAGTGAATTACCATTATTTTCTCATTTTATGGATGAGGACACTGGAGCATAGAGAATTTAAGAAAGTTATACAATATCTGAAAAATAATATCTAATAAAGCCTGATCTTAAAATCATGTTTGCCTGAGTTGGGTCTCAGAACTTAACTATAGCAATTTAAAATTTTAAGCATACCTACTGAATGCTTTAATGATCATGAAATATTTCTAAGTATGTGTCTGTGGCAGCTAGCATTGAGCAAAAATATAAAATAAATATGAGTTCTCAATTTTTAGTCATTCCAGCACAAATATATTTTCTAATTTAAAAAAAAAATTCTCAATGTTATGTTATGATATGAAACTTTCCAGAGACAGCTAATATTTTTGTGTGGACTTCAATTATAACCAAGTAATTAATAAATTTAAACAACAGGTTGATGTGTATGGTTTTGTCTTTTAGTCCCTTTACTAACAAATTAATTCAGCATTGATCAATAAAGTCATCTTTAAACGTGGCCAGAAAAATATTGGGTTATATCAATAGATGTAATATACTAAGGAAGAATATCCTTATTGTAAACCAAATAGGGCATGTTTACTTGAGGCAAAAATAATCAACATATTTAATTTAAGTAGGTTTTTTCTCTATATAAAAATATGCAATGGTTATATAAGATGTAATTTATACATAAAATCATTTAATTTGAATCTTTTGTAATAAATTATATAGACAATAAACTTAGAAATCTTACTGTGTTCTGTTATTCATCTTTTAAAATTGTGAAAGGGTTAAATATTTGACTATAATTTTTTTTGCAGTAAAGAATAGCTTTGCTTTATTTTACGTTGTGTATCCACATAAAGGCCTGGGTCAGCTCCCTTACTTCTCAAGCTTGCCAGCTCCTCTACTTTCCTGGCAGCCCAGCCATGGCAGAACCCTGGACCAAGTCCTCATCAGGACAACCACACAATATGGGTCCTGAAAAAAAAAACAACATGTAATCTGGAATCTGTCCTGTTGCCATTACCTTGTTCAAATCAACTATGTGTTTTATTTGTTTATATTGGTTCAAAATAGGAGGTAGCAAAATAAATTAATTGTTGATAATTATGCTTTCCCTATGGCTTAAACCTTATCTTTGGAATTCAAAAAAAGAGAAAACAAAACACTCATTTCAGGAAAAGAAAATTTATATATGGTTTTCTCATAAATATTTTTACCCCAATTTACCATTGGGAGAAAAGAGGTAATTTGGAAAATACTGAGACTAGAAATAATGACATTTCCAAATTAGAAGGAGCTAAAATAAACTTTGTATAGCCACTATTCAATCCCCAATACGTTATCAAGTAATGGCATATTTACTTCTGTCTCCATTGGTCATTCTTCAGACTGCAGTGCAGAAATTTAATAAGGCTAAGATAGCCCTTTTTATTGATTTACCTAATTTTTTGGTATAAATGTGTTAATGGATGTTCTTCTATATCTAAAATGTCATGTAATGAATTTGTTTTGGATTGATTATTTATAATAACAATGGAAATAACTGTGTGTGTGTGTGTGTGTGTGTGTGTGTGTGTGTGTGTGTGTGTGTGACTTAGGGGGAGAATCTCAATGTCACTCACTACCATGTGATCATGTACTCCGCAGGTGTGCTTATAGATTTGGCTACATAAGCCTTCTCAAAATGCTCCAAGACACACAGCCAGGTGGCATATGCCACATCATATACGCATTGTGATGCCCTTCAGCATTCATCAAGGAGGATTCATCCCCTTTATCCTTCACATAGTGAGCTATATCCAGACAGACCAGTATACATGCTAAAATTTAAAAAAAAAGATAACAATTGATGACATCATCTATACTAAAGCATTTGTTCCAGCATGACTAAATTAATTAATAGGTTAGGGAAATAGAGAATTGGTGATTTAAGTATTTTTACATTCTAATATGTTTGTTCCCCATATACCACTGGGAGAAAATAGACAATTTGGAAAATACTGAGACTAGAAATGTCATTTCCAAATTTAGAGGAGAATTAAATAAACTTTGAATATCCACTATTTTGATTCCCAATTTGCTATCAAGTAATGGCACATTTACTTCTGTTTCCATAGATCATTTCTTTAGACTAAAGTACAGAAATATTAATAAGACAAGATAGCCCTATTTATCTAATTGTTTGAAGTGTGTATCTAATTTATGTTCTTTCATAGCTCAAATATTATGTCAGGAATTTGTTTTGGTTTGATTATTTATAATAACAATGGGAATAGCTGTGTGTCTTTTCCTAAAACAGTGAAAATATGCCTTTTCTGTTTTCTTTTCCAAGTAGCTCTATTGCAAAATTATGTTTGTAATTATATAAAGAAAAGTAAGTTATTTCTATGAGACAGAAAATTTTTTAAAAAGAACCATCACTTGGGCCATGCCTATCTCTATCGCTTTTTTAAAAAATACAGATGAATTTGTGATACCTTTCAGGGACCTGGTCAAGGTTTGGAAGGTCACTGGAAAGCACCATTAAGAGACAGCAGTGATCATGAAGACAAACTTCCTTCTAGACACTATTGCTAACTTTCTGTAAAATTAAACTATGTCTGTGGATGCATGAAATGAGTATATTCTGAAGCTGGAATCAATAGAATATAACATCTAATTTAATAAGTAATGGGGACCTAAATTTTAGAGTTTACAAAATCACTTAATGCTAATCACATTTTTATCTGTGGTAAAGTATTCATAGTAATGCAATGAAACTTCAAAAGTTGATATAAAATTTCCTTTAATTATACTTTAACTATCAAAATAATGTACAAAGTAATTAACAGAAAATAAATATTTAAAGTTATATATACACAGACTGTTTATTTGAGAAACGCTAACTCCAGATAAAATTTTCTAATATTTACTCCATCAGAAAAATGTAATGTGCACCAAAGACTATTAACTTGTACTTCACATCTTTAAAATACTTTTTCACTTAAATAAGGCCTACCCTCTAGCATCCAACATCTATTAGATGATTTTCATTGAATTTTATACAATCACTGTCCTCCTGGGGCTGCTTAGAGGCAAAATACAATTAAAACTAAAATCTTTGTGGTGGGGTGGAGCTTTGTTTCCTGTTGTGGGTTTTTTGGTTGTTGTTTTATACAGTGTTTTTTTGTTTTTTTGGGGTTTTTTTGGATATTGACATCCGATTTCTGGAAACTATATTTTCCATCAGGAAATATAGCTCTTTACCTGAAATATCTTTCAAAAACATTTAGTAAAAAAATACTTTTCTGCTGATATCCTCTACTTGAGACACTAACTTTCTCTATAATATCTTTGGAAATTATTTGATTCATCAGAAACACATGCAGACATATATCATTTAGGCATGAGTCTATCTCCAAGTAACAGAAATACAAATAAGAGTCACTTTTAAAAAGTAGTGATTTATTTGTTTCACATGTAACAAGAAATCCTATAGTTGAGCAGCTGCTAGAATAATCTTATGATAGAGCCAATGTATTATTTTTTTCTTTATTTATTGGGGTTACATTGGTTAATAAAATTATATATGTTTCAGGTGTACAATTTTATAATATATAACATATCATCTGTATATTGTATTGTGTTCACACCCCTAGTCAAGTCTCCACCATTTTTTATCCCTTTACTCTCTTCTACCTCCCTCTACCCCGCTTTCCCTCTGGTAATCACCATGCTGTTGTCTGTGCCTATGAGTTTTTTGTGACGTTTGTTTTATTTTTTATTGCTTAATCCCTTCAGCTTTTCCACCCAGCCCTGCAAATCCCCTCTCCTGTGACTTCTCTCAGTCTGTTCTCTATCTATGAGTCTGTTTCTATTTTGTTAGTTTATTTTGCTCATTAGATTTCACATATGACAGAAATCATATTGTACTTGTCTTTCTCTGACTTCTGACTGGCTTATTTCATTTAGCATAATGGTATCCAAGTCCATCCATTGCTTGGCAAAGGGTAAGATTTCCTTCTTTTTTATTGCTGAGTACTTATTTAATTGTGTAAATGTACACAGCTTTTTTATTCACTCATCGACTGATGAGCACTTCGGTTGCTACCAAATCTTTGAACATAGGAGTGCATATATTCTTTTGAATTGGTATTTTGGGTTTCTTTGGATACATTCCCAGAAGTGGAATCACTGGGTCATTTTCTAATTTTTTTCAGGTAATTCCGTACTGTTTTTCACAGTGGCCGCACCAGTCTGCATTCCTGCCAACAGTGCACAAGGGTTCCCTTTCCTCCACATCTTAGTCAACACTTGTTTGCTGATTTGTTGATGACAGCCATTCTAACAAGTGTGAGGTGGTATCTCCTTGTCATTTTGATTTGTATTTCTATGATGATTGGTGATGTTGAGCATCTTTTCATATCTATTGGCCATCTGTAGGTCCTCTGCTCATTTTTTAATTGTATTGTTTGTTTTGGTGTTGAGTTCTTTATAACTTTTTGATATTAACCCCTTCTCAGATGTATCATTGGCGAATATATTCTCCCATTCTGTGGGTTGTCTCTCCATTTTGTTGATGGTTTCTTTTACAGTGCAAAAGCCTTTCAATGTGCTGTAGTCCCATAGAACAATCTGTTTATTTTTCTTTTGTTTCCCTTGACCAAGGAAATCTATCAGAAAAAAATATTGCTAGAAGAAAATGTCCAAGACTTCACTGCTTATGTTTTCTTCTAGGAGTCCTATGTTTTCAGGCCTAACATTTATGTATTTAACCCATTTTGAGTTTATTTTTGTGTATGGTATAAGAAGGAGCTCTGGTTTCTCTCTTTCTTTCTCTCTTTCTCTCTTTCTCTCTTTCTCTCTTTCTTTCTTTCTTTCTTTCTTTCTTTCTTTCTTTCTTTCTTTCTTTCTTTCTTTCTTTCTTTCTTTCTTTCTTTCTTTCTTGGTTCTTTCTCTTTCTTTCTTTCTTTCTTTCTTTCTTTCTTTCTTTCTTTCTTTCTCTCTCTCTCTCTCTCTCTCTCTCTCTCTCTCTCTCTCTCTCTTTTTCTTTCTTTCTTTCTTTCTTTCTTTCTTCTTCTTTCTTCTTTCTTTCTTTCTTCTTCTTCTTCTCCTCCTTCCTTCCTTCCTTCCTTCCTTCCTTCCTTCCTTCCTTCCTTCCTTCCTTCCTTCCTTCTTTCTTCTTTCTTTCTTTCTTTCTTTCTTTCTTCTTCTTCTTCTTTCTTTCTTCCCTTTCTTTTTTATGCATGTATCTGGACTCTTTATTCTGTTCCATTGACCTATATGTTTATTTTTATGCCTGTAGCATCAAAAGCTGTTTTGATTACTATGACCTAGTAGTATAGTTTGATATTGTTAGAGTGATTACTCCAACTTTTGTTCTTCTCTCTCAAGATTGCTGTGACTAATTGGGGTCTTTTGTCTACACATTTGTTTTGTTTTTTGTTTGTTTAAATAAACTTGCTTGTTCTCTTATGCTCATAAAGGTATTGTGAAGTCCCAGACATTTTGTTTTGTTTAAAGTAGAAAAAAGAGGAAGAGGAAAGAAAGGTCAATACATCTCTGTTATTGGCCAGGTTGTGTCAGAGCCACTGTTAGCAGAAAGGAGAACTAGGCTGATGAGTATTTGTATTTCATAGCATATATAAACATGTGAAAAAGGAAATTGATATCAGATATAAGGATAAGACAAAGTACAAGGACTTCCAGAATATTCTTAGCAAACACAAAATACTTCAGGAAAAATAGATTAATAAATGGAAATCCTCCTTTGCCTGCTTTTATCTGGTGAATTGCATTACCCCTCAACAGATATGTTAAATTCCTAACTCCCAGTACCCTGGAATGTGACCTTATTTGGAAATAGTGTTATTACAGATGTAATTGGTTACGATGTGGTCACACTGGAGTAGGATGGGCACTAATCCAATATGACAGGTGTCCTAAGGAGAGGAGGGAGGCATAAAGGGAAAATGGCCTTGTGAATACACAAAGACACAGAACATGGGAAGGTGGAGGCAAAGACTGGAGGTATTTCACCACAAGACAAGTACTGTCCCCTAGTTTGTACTACTTTGTTATGGCAGCCCTAGGAAACTAATACATCCACAAACCCAATTCCACTATACTGAATATTTTCCTTAAATTTCACTATATGCATATCATCTATGTATCCATATATACATATACATTGATACATGGCATGTACTAGTATTAGATTACACTTGTGTACTGCCTTATATCTCTCGCTGCATATCTCTCGCAACACCTGTAACACCAGCAGCCAGAGCCAGGGCTGCAAGAGCCACTGCATGCTGACAGCACCCCCCTGGAGCACAGCCATGCATCTTTCCCTTCCAGTCCCTGGGGCTTCTCTAATGCTGCCGTATGGGACGCCAGTGGGAGGCAGCTTGTCTTACAGGCCAGCTTGTCTGGAAGTTCTGGGGCATTAACACTAACTCAGGAAATCCTCCAATAATGAAGGAGAAAAATTAGTGAATAAATGCTTCTCTCTGACCATTCTCAGAGAGATAATTATATTTTTAAAGATTTTCTTTCAATTTAATTAAGATATAATTGATGTAACACTGTATAAATTTAAGGTATATGGCATCATAACTAGACTTGCATATATTGTGAAATGATTACCACAATAAGTTCAGTTAATATCTATCATCTCATATTGATACAAAATATTTTCCCTTGTGATAAGAACATTTGGGATCTATTTACTATGTTCAAGTATACGATGCAGCAGTGTTAATTATAATCATCATGTTGTACATTACATTTCTAGTACTTAACACTGGAAGGTTGTTCCATTGGCCACCTTTATCCAATTCCCCAAATATCTAACCCCTGCCTGTAGTAACCACAACTCTGATGTCTTTTTTATGAGTATGGGGTTATCATTTATGTTTAGAGTTCACTTATAAGTTAGATCATACTGTATTTGTCTTTTTCTGTCTGACTTATTTCACTTAGCATAATGACCTCAAGGTCCATTCATGTTGTAAATTGAAAGATTTTCTTCCTTTCTATGACTAAATAACATTCCATTCAAGCATGTCAAACTCAAAGGCTAACACAGGCCAAATAAATGAGGCATGTGGCCCGTGGACTGCGAGTTTGACATGCTTGATATAGCTAGACAAGTAGGTAGATAGGTAGGTAAGTAGATAGATGATAGATAGATAGATAGATAGATAGATAGATAATCTTTATTTATATCTCACAACTGCTTTATCCACTCATCTATTAACACTTTGGTTGTTTCCATGTCTTGGATGTTGTAAATAATGCTGCAGTAAACTTGAGGACTCTTCAACATAGTGTTTTAATTTCATTCAGCTATATACACAAAGATGGAATTGCTAGCTTATATGGTAGCTCTATTTTTAATTTTTGAGGAAACTCCATGCTTTTTTTGCACAGTGAGTGACTATATTAATTTATAAATGCACTAATTTATAAGTACACAGACTTCCCTTTTCTTCATATCCTCTAAAGCATTTATTTCTTGTCTTTTTGATAATAGGCATTCTAACAGGTGTGAGGAGATAACTGATTGTGGTTTTGATTTACAGTTTCATAATGATGTTGAGCACATTTTTATATACTTAGAGGCCATTTGCATATATTCTGTAGAAAAATATTTACATCCTTTGCCCATTTTTAACCAGATTATTATTACTATTATTATTATTATGCTGTTGATTTGAATGAGTTCTCTAAATGTTTTGGATACTAATTTCTTATTACAAATGTAGTTTGCAAATATTTTCCCTTCCCGTATTTTTTATTTTGCTGATTGTTTCTTATACTATACAGGAGCATTTTAGTTTGAAGCAATCCTGTTTAAGATTTTGTTGCCTTTGCTTTAGGAGTCAGAACAAAATATCATTGCCAAGACCCATGTCAAGAGCTTCTTTTCCTATTTTATTATAGGATTTTTGTGGGTTCCAGTCTTACATATAATTCTTTAATTCATTTCAATTTAATTTTGAGAAGTAGTATGAGATGGGGTTCTGGTTTCATTCATTTGCATGTGAGTATCCAATTTTCCCAGAACCATTTATTGAAGATATTGTTTTTTCTCCACTGAGTGTTTTTGGCTCTCTTGTCAAATATTTGTAGGCCATATTTGCATGTGATTATTTCTGGGCACCCGATTCTGTTCCATTGGTCTGTGTCTGTTTTACTGTACTGTTTTGATTACTGTAACTATATAATATAGCTTGACATCAAGAACTGTGATGCCTCTGTAATATTTCTCAGGATTTTAATGTTCTTTGTGGTTGGATATAAGTTTAGGATTATTTTTTCTACTGCCATAAAACATGCCATTGGAATCTTGAGAGAGATTGCATTGAATCTGGGGATGGATTTAGGTTGTATGGACATTTTAACAATATAAATTTCTAATCCATGAACACGGGGTACCTTTCCATTTATTTGTGTTTTGTTTGGTTTCGTTCATGAATGCTTTTGTAGTTTCAGTGTAGATCAAAGGCTAACATGAGTCAAATAAAAGGGCATGCGGCCCATGGGCCGTGAGTTTGACATGCTTGGTATAGATCTTTCACCTCTTTGGTTTAATTTATTTCTAAGTATTTTGTTTTTTATACTATTATTAGAAGGATTGTTTTCTTTATTTCTTTTTTAGATATTTGTTGTTAGTACATAGAAACACTACAATTTTGTATGTTAATTTTGTATCCTGCAGCTATATAGAATATGTTGATTAGATCTAATCATTTTTGTTAGTCTTTAGAATTTTCTTTTTTTTTAATTTCTTTATTGATTAAGGTATTACATATGTGTCCTTATCCCCCTATTTTTTCTAAGTATAAAATTATGTTATGTGCAAATAGAGATGATTTTACTTCTTTTACAATTCTTATCTCTTCATTTATTTATTTTTTACTAGCTCCGGCTAAGAATTCGAGTACTATGTTGAATAGGAGTGAAGAGTATAGACACCTTTGTTTTGTTCCTGATCTTAGTAAAATGCTTTCAAACTTCCACCATTGAATATGATGTTAGCTGTGACCATAACATATATAATCTTTATTATATTGAGCTGCATTCCTTCTATACCCAATTTGTTAAGAGCTTGTATCATGAATGGATGCTGAATTTTGGCAAATGGTTTTGTGTGTGTGTCTATATAGGTGATTGTATAAATTTTTCTTTCATTCTTTGATCTATCACATTCATTGATTTTCATATATTAAACTATCCTGGCAACATAGGGATAAATCACAGTTAATCATGGTAAATGATTGTTTTAAGGTGCTGCTGAATTCAGTTTAGTGCTATATTAAGAATGTTGGTATCTATATTCACGGGGGTTATTAGTCTGTAGTTTTCTGGTAGCGGTCTTTTGACTGATATCAGGATAATGATGGCAACATAAATAAATTTGGGAGTGTTCTCTCCTCTTCTACTTTTTGGAAGAGTTTGAGGGGGGTTGTTGGTAA
>NW_005871102.1:0-12975 GCF_000147115.1 Myotis lucifugus
TAACCCCCTAAACCCTTGGAATTTCCTAAGTGATGAGAGCATAAGGTGTCTTTTGTTATATTAATGAGGTGACTTTTGGACCACACCTGCGGATGGGGGCTGGTTGCCACGGCAGCCAACCAGATGATTAGAGAGTTGGACAGTTCAGTGCCCCCCACCTGCCACCTCCAAGGAGCAGAGAAGACCTGGAGGTTGAATCAATTGCCAATGGCCAATGTTTAATCAACCACAACCAGGCAATGAAGCCTCTATAAAAAACCAACAGGTATGGTTCAGAGAGCTGGTGGTCACGTGAGATGCGGGGACGGTGACGCACCTGGAGAGGGCACAAAAGCCTGCACCCCCGCCCCACAGCTTGCCCAGTGCCTCTCTTCCATTTGCCCTTCCTGCGTCATAGCTTCTGACAATAAATCGGTAATGTAGTCAGTAAAATGTCTCCCTGCCTTGTGAGCTGCCCTAGCAAATTAAACCCTGAGGAGGGGGTCCGATCTGCAGCTGGTCTGGCAGAAGGGCAGGTGAGAGCCTGGCCTGTGTCTGGCATCTGAAGTGGGGGGTGTCTTGTAGGACCGAATCCTTAACCCGTGGAGTCTGATGCTGTTTCTGGGTAGACAGTGTCAGCATTGAGTTGAATTCTTAGGCACCCCTGCTGATGTCTTGCTGAGCGTTGTTTGCTGGTGTGGGGAACTCCTCCCCCAACATCGGAAATTGGGTCTCAGCATATCGAAAAGACCTACCTTCCCACCATCGACACAGCTGCTTGGGGCGCCCGTGTGTGGTAGCCGGCCTCCATGATGGCCTCCAAGATCCTGCTTCCTGGCATTCAGCTAGCTTTCAAGTTCAAATGCACTTTGCCTTTTAGGTCACATTTGTTTCCCGCCACGCACTGAGTGTCTTCTGTGTTCCAGGCATTGTGTCCTCAACATGCATCATCTGTCTGAGCGCCCCTGCAGTCCTGCGAGGCAGATGATTTTATCCCCAACTTACTGGTGGGGAAACTGAGGCTCAGAGACTTGCCCAAGGTCACGCACCTAGAAAGTCGTGGAGCCAGGATTTGGGTAAATGACTCTCTGGCTCTTAACCTCACACGCTGCTGCTGTGCCTGGTGCTTGCCCTGCCCTGGTACTTGACCCTGGGCTGTGGTCTGTTGCTTTTTATAAGATGGAAAAACTGACTGTGTTTATATGCTAACGGGGAAGAGACAACAGGGTGGGAGAAGTGTCCGTCTTCATGATAACAGCTGGCATTTATTACGGATGGCCATGTGCCAGCCGCTGTGCTGAGCTCGGTACCAGGATGACATCCTGAGACTTTCATTACACACTTATAAAGTAGGTGCTAATCACACACGAGAGAGGTGGCGTTTTGTCTGAGATCGCCCAGAGCGGGTGACGTAGATACAGTGGGGCTGGGCTGCTGTGCTCGGAAATGCAGAGGTCGCTGTCTTTCCGGGCACGGAAGCCCAGCTTCTCTTTAGCGAGCACCTGGTCAATGCCAAGTGCTTGGTTTACATTAATTCTGATGCTGTGGTCTCCCCCAGGGCGGGCATATGTCTGTCTCCATTTTAAAAGTCAGAAAAGTGCGTCTGTGTGGCTGGTGACTTGCTCCGAGACTTCCTCTGTTCTCCTTAAACGCTCTGCCATGAATTAGGACGGATGTGGGGGGTCTGCGTCCTCAGGCCATTCCTGGCGTTTTCCAACGTGTCCTAGGTAGTAAACTGGAGTGGGAATTCCTAGCTCAGGAACGTGATGCTCTTGAGAGCAGGAAGGTAGGATTGGGTGGCTGTACCACCCTCCTAATGAGCCTGAACTCCACTGTTGTGATGGAGACAATACTGGCAATTATACCTCCGTGTTTTTTTTTTAATGTTTTTATTGATGATTTATTTTATTTTATTTTTTAAAAATATATTTCTTTATTGGTTTCAGAGAGGAAGGGAGACGGAGAGAGAGATAGAAATATCAATGATGAGGGAGAATCATTGATTGGCTGCCTCCTGCATGCCCCCTACTGAGGATTGAGCCCACAACCCAGGCATGTGCCCCTGACTGGAATTGAACCTGGGACCCTTCAGTCTGCAGGCTGACGCTTTATCCGCTGAGCCAAGCTGGCTAGGGCTTTATTGATGATTTAGAGAGGGAGAGAGAGAGAAACATTGATCAGCTGCCTCCTGCATGCCCTCTATGGGGGATCAAGCCCAGAACCCAGGCATGTACCCTGACTGGAATCGAACCAGCAACTTTTTGGTGCACAGAGCAATGCTCAACCAAAGGAGCCACATCGGCCAGGGCCCTTGCCTTTTTTTTTGTATCTTTGTAAATACTTTATTCTGTTTCCAGATAGAATATTGAAATTTCCATGTTATTTTAAACACAACTAAGACACAGCTAACTGAAGTAAAATATATAAGAAGTTTATGAGATAGAAGATACACATGAGAACACCTGAAGGATTAGTTGAATTTGCCCGCCTAGGAACATCAGGACTTGTAGAATTCCTACTGGCCCTGTATATCAATTACTTGTGTTTCCTATAAGTACGCGCTGACCCTCCCAGAGAGCATATTATTCTATAGCGTCTAAGAAACCGGTGAATTACTAGGTTTTCCATCTTATCAAAGTATAAAGCATTATTTTAATCCTAGGCCTCGTGACGGAATCCAGTATCTGTTTTCATAAAAGAATACTTTCGCTAAGTGTGCAGTGAGACTGGGAATGTGAGGAAAAAAGAAAGCACTAAAAGGAGTAAAATAAGCCTGGAAACCAGCTGGAAAAGGCCCTTTTTGGGTAAGAGATTATATAGGAATTGTATTGCCCTAAATGACAGAATCTGGGATTTTTAGAAAGTACCAGACGTTTATCTTCTTACGTTTTCATTGATTTCCTCTGTGATATAGGGATGCCCTGTATTTGCTTTCTGATTCAATAATTTAATAAGATTTCATTAACCAACTTAGTGAAAAGAAAAAGTATTCTTTTTTTTTTTAAAATATATTTTATTGATTTTTTACAGAGAGAAAGGGAGAGAGACAGAGAACCAGAAACATCGATGAGAGAGAAACATCAATCAGCTGCCTCCTGCACATCCCCCACTGGGGATGTGCCCGCAACCCAGGCACGTGCCCTTGACCGAAATCGAACCTGGGACCTCTCAGTCCGCAGGCCGACGCTCTATCCACTGAGCCAAACCGGTTTCAGCAAAAGTATTCTTTTTTTACCGTTGCTTTTGACCAGGGAAAACTCTTAGTCCTCCTTTTGATCTACAGGCATGGCACTGTTTATAACACCCATTTTACTAAAAAAGGCATTTCTTAAAAAAAAAAAAAAAAAGTGATGCACAGTATATTTTGGTCTAAGCATAAAGATTTCCTGAAAACAATCAAGAGTCAATCATTGAAAAAAATGTTGAGCCCTAGCTGGTTTGGCTCAGTGGATGGAACGTCAGCCTGCAGACTGAAGGGTCCCGGGTTTGATTCCCGTCAAGAGCATATGCCCAGGTTGTGGGCTCGATCCCCAGTGGGGGGCGTGCAGAAGGTGGCTGGTCAATGATTCTCTCTCATCATTGATGTTTCTTTTTTTTTTCTTTTCATCATTGATGTTTCTCTCTCTCTCTCTCCCTCTCCCTTCCTCTCTGAAATCAATAAAAATATATTTTTTAAAATGTTGAAAAGAGGATAGGAAATGTAATATAAACTCATGATGAATGAGAAGCTTGGAGAGGGGATAAAGGGCCGAAAGGAGAAAGACCGTGAGCATGTTATGCCTCTTATATTTAAGCGACCGGCAAAAAGCATCCGAAATGTGTACGTTGGTTTCCCATTTTCCAAAGTTCCATCCCTTACACCTCATTTGCTCTTCACAACAACTGGTATATCCGTTAGGGATGCTTTCATCTGCACGAAACAGGAAGTCTGGCTTAAATAGGTGGAGGTTGTTTTTCTCATTTAACAGGAGTCTGGGAATAGGCGTGGTGGCCCAGCAGTGTCATGGGGACCCAGGCTCCCTCCACCTTCCACGCCACTATTTGGATAAGAATGCTGGCTTCTCACCTCCCTCAAAGCCACCAAAGACAGCTGCACCAGCATCGCATCTGTGTGGAAGGCGGGAAGGAAAGGAGCACCAGGGACATCTTTGCTCTTATTAGAAAAGCAAGAACTTTCCGAACAGACCTCTCATTGGCCAGGGAGAGTGGGAATGTAGTTATGTCGCTTTCTCGGGCTGTCTGTGGTGGAGGTCAGCAAGAGGGAAGAGTTGGGGCACGGAAATCCGGTGCACCAACCAGTTGTATGGACCGCGTCGTATGAGTTTCATCTTCAGCTTATAGAGGAGAAAGCTAGGGTGTATTGTGATCATCAGGTGCAGAGAGGCAGGGCTGGGCCCAAGCTTCGGTCCCCTGACGTCAGCACCCATGTTATTTCCACTGTAGTTCTCAGCCTATCTAAACACTGCTGCAGAGAAGGGTGACAGCTCTCAAAGTGCTTGCAATGGGGGTATATTCTGATCCATCAGTTTTTAAACCAGTAGTTTTATATCAACATACTACATGGTATTTTTATCGTTGTTGTGTAGTAAACACCATTATTCTTCTACTTTTAGGAGTGTGTTTACAACCACTAAGCTTTAAAAACATGGATGTGAGCATTGTTTATAATGGCAGAACACTGCAGGTAACCGGTAATTTTCCACAATAGGGGATTGGTTGAAAAAGGCTTATACCACAAAACGTAGTAGTCAGAAATCATTTCAGAAGAATATTGATATTTACAATATTAAATTAAATTAAATATGTAAATTATGAAACTGTATATACATTGTGGCCCATAAGTTTGTAAAGATACGTTCTGTATATAAAAGCTAAATATAAATGTAGCAAAGTATTCATGGTGATTATATTTAGGGGATGAGAATACACGATGTTTTGCTTTTCATCTTTGTATGTTTTGCAATATGATTTAATTTTTAAAAAGTCAGGTTTATTTAATGTTTTTATTGGTAATGTTAAAATACACGTATATTTTATTGTTGATAGCATTACAGGTGTCTCCCATTTCCACTCCCCCTTACCCCCCTCCTAAAAGTCAGGTTTACTGAAGTATAGTTTTCATACAGTAAAATTCACCCTTTTTATGTGTGTGAGTTTTGCCAAAAATATACAGTTATGTGACCACCATTACAATCAAAATACAGAATATTTCTCTTGTCCCCAAAACATTCCTCCTTCTCACTGGCCCTGGGTAACCACTGATCTGATTTCTGTCTGTAGTCTTACCTTTTCAAGCATGTCCTCTAAGTGAAGATATGTACTATGCAGGCTTCTGTCAATTAGCATTAGTGCTTTTGAGATCGTCCATGTTGGAGCTTGGATCCGTAGTTCATCCCTTCTCACTGCTGAGCAGCCCTCCACAGCTGGATGCACCATCACACGCTTAACCTTCTAGCAGCTGGTAGAGACTGGTGGCTTTTAATTTTGGACTAATATTGATGCATTACTTGCTGGGGCTGCCATAACAAAGCACCACAAACTGGGTGGCTTAAACAACAGAAATGCACTGTCGAACAGCGAAAAAGTGAGGAGAGGGGGAAAAAAATCACCAACTAGAGGCAATAAAGGGGAAGCTTGACGTTGTCTCCTGAGAAACTGGAACTTTTTTGCCCTTGGCACCGACGTGCAGGTTGAATGGATATGCAGTGGCCCAGAAACCCCCGAGGTGAGAAATAATTTAAAAATGGATCCCTGATAATACGCTTGCAATGCTTGGCAGGAATGATGTAAAACTGGGAAGCAACTTCTGTTGGGTTCCCACAAGAAGAAAGACCCCCCCCTCCTCACCGGGGGAACCATCTGCCATCAGCGACAGCCAGCGGGCACTGCACCCGGGAACCTCGTATTATTTTCACAGTGATATGAAAGAGAACATAAAACAGTCATTGTAGAAATCATTGGAGACTTGGAATCCTAAAAAAATAACGTGGTACTCGAAAAAACAGAACAGGCAGGTTGAAAAGTAAATATAGCTTTCGAACAATGACGAATCTAGTCAAATATTTGAAGGTCATTGTCTGAGGACTTCCAAAAGCAGCCCTGCCCCGTGTAACAAACACATAGGTGGAAGAGCAAATCTATAGGCTAATCAGATGCAGGTGAAAATGAAACCGATGCGCTGCAGGAGAAATGGAAAGCTAGTCCCAGCTCACACCCAAGGGAAATAAAAAGATATAAAATATGACTGAAATTAAGGAGCCTGGGGAGGCTTCCCATGTTCTTTTAAGATGTGGCTCCTTAGCAAGTTTTTTTCTTGATAGAAAAGAGACTATTCCAAGGCAATACGTTATTTAGTTTTTTTCCATTTTAGGAACTAAAAAAAAAATGACAGAAAGGAAAGTTTGAAGAAAGAATCTGGTCTTTAGGAATATCAGGTGCCACCCCATGAAAGGGTCTCTTATTAGGGAAGTAGAATTTAATTGCCAAGTGATTCAAAAAGGGTATAGTTTCTGTGAAGGTAGAGGTGTTTAGGACAGACAGTAACTCTGTTCAGACACTTGGTATCCAAACTCTACATGCAAGAAGTTTTTTTTTTTTAAATCTTTATGGGCAAATGGGAGAAATAACAGTTCAATGTTGATACTTAATGCTTGAGTTCAGTGTGAGAAGACAGCCAGACTTTGACCTTGGTGAATATGTTTCTTTAAGCCAAGGAGTTGCAGGCGAAGTGGGAAAGTTATGTTCCATAGTTAAAGTGCTTCTTGGTCAATCATCCTTATTTTCTCAGTCACATCTGGATCAAGTTTGTAACTGGGGGAGAGGGGGCGGCGGGGATTTGGGGGGTCATGGCCAAATCCAGGGCTCCAATATTTACTTGGAAATAGCAACTCCGGTCACGAGCAGAATGCCAAGGAGGAAACGATCAGTCTCTTTAGAGCTGACTTGTCTTTCCAGTTAATACAGTACAACAAGCATCTGATTACTATTGCCTTTCAGAAATAACACACACACTAGCAAAGGGACAGAGGGCAAGCCGCAGGCTCGGGCAGCCTGTGTACAAACACTGGGCGGGGCTGCTGGCCGAAGTCCTCAGACAACAACGACCTTCAGCCAGTCTTTCTTGTAATAAAATAAGGGAGAGATCATTCCACATTTTAAAAGTAGATGGGTAAGAAATTTCAGCGGCATGCTTCCGGGAAAGCTATTTTTTTCTCTCCCCCTAACCCCTTCTCCCGCCCCACTTACGTAGGGCGTACTGTTCAGAATTCGAACACTGCTGGCCACGTTTCTGAGATAAACATCACGTTGTGGCTCTGGAGTGGGCCTTGTCTTGAAAGCTGATTTAGTTTGGAAATAGGGGTGAAGGGAGAGGAAGGGGAGTTCTTCACTAAAAGGAATGTGGACTTCAAAAATAGCTAAGGAGTTTGAAATGCTTGGCTTTTGATCCTGGCGCTGTGTTTCTCCTGGCAATTCTAGGCACAGAGAACAAAGGCAAAGCCAACTTGGCCAAGCCCAGAGCTGGCTGTCGACCTGAAGGAAACTCAAGGGTGAGGGCCATCAGGAAGCGGGAATTGGGCTATGTGTATAGAGACCAGTTTTAAAAGACAATAAACTTTTTGGGAAAGCAGGATTATATGAATGTTTGGCGGAAACATAAGCTTTATAGAAAAGCCAGGAAAAAATTGCCACGACTTAAGATGCAGATTAGGAAAAATGTTCCATAGGATAAAATTTGGAGGATATGAGGGTAAGTCCCAGAAATGAAAGAAAGGGTTTGGCTTTGTTGTTGCTTGATATTTGTTTGAAATAGAGGGTGTCAAGACGTTTCTTTTAAATCTGCCTCCACAATGCTGAAGAAGCCCCTTGATTCAAGAAAAGTACGATGAGAAATAAGTTTCCCCTTAAAGGGTAGTAAATAGGTTCAGTTCCGTGCTTGCCAGCAACATGGAAGGGGAGAGGAAAAAGTTGCAAAACAATGGTATTTTTCCAGTTTTCTTATAAAAGAAGCCATTGTTCACTGACCTGGTAACACTTTTTTTTTCTTCACTAAGAAAATTCCACTTTTTTAGAATGCTAAAAAAAATCTACTGCTTCACTTTTCATTTTATGATGATATAAAGTACTCAAGACTTGTTTTAAATGCTTTCAAGCATAGTTCTGATGATGGCAGCAAGGTGCAAAAATTAATGTTTTAAAAATTGTATAATATGATGCAAAAGAGTCAAAAAGTTCTTCTGAATGGTGCATCATTTCCAAACCCTATAAAAGATGAATTTATCAACCTCAGCACTCGACATTTTGAGGTGTGTGTGTGTGGGGGGGGGGCTGTTTTGTGTATTCTAGCACATGTAGCAGCAATGCCTGACCTCCCCCAATTAGATACCAATAGCACCCACACCTCCGCAAGCTACGGCAACCAAAAATGTCTCCACATATTGACAGATGTCCTGGGGGGATGCAAAATCACCCCTCCCCCCCCCCTTGTGAACCACTGGTTTCTTTTCATAGTGTTAAGATTAACCACTTAAGATTCACCTTCTAATTACAGTAGAAATAGATACACTTATTTGTCTAATTGATATCCTCGAAGGTAGAGTGTTTGTGACCAAGAGACTGGTGTCAAGGGGATGCGTATAGAACATCCAGACTGTGCCTGACTTTAAGAGCTTAAAAATATTAGTGATGATGATGATGGCTCTGAAGATGATAGAAGGGAAGGGAAGGGATGAAGGTAAGAGAGAGTGAGGAGAGGATGAAGACAGAGCCTGTGCTCCTCTCTCCAAGCCGGAGCAAGTGGACCACGGACTAGTCAGGTGGGGGTAAGAGAACTTGATGAGTTTTTCGTCAAGAGATTGGTTTTCCTAGTTGTGATGACCCCTACGGCTCAATTTACTCCCAGGGCATTTCCTGGGACAGAGTTAGAGAAAGTAGATGTTCTGTGAGTCCCTGAGTAAAGCTCTAACCTTCCTCAGATTACATTTAGATTTCTTGACATCCCATGCCTATTTTGATACAGATTCAAAAAACACGTGTTGGATGTAAGGCACTCAATGAATGCTAATTGCATGCATTTTGATGAACTTGACTCCAGGATTTTCTGAGGCAAATGTCCCCTGCATTTCAAGAGAGGATACGGGACCCAGAACACGTCAGCAGGTGCAGTGAGTTAAGCTGTTAGGTGAGCACAGATCTTCCAGCTGAGAGCTGTAGGCTCCTTCAGCCACCACACGGCGGCTCTCCATGAACTTGAGAGCTTAAACCTCCACGCAGGCGCAGGTGAGAACGCCAGTCCCGAGAGATGGCAGGGTCTCGAGCCTGTCCTTCCTCTTCGGTGCCTTCTACCTGCCAGTGACCTCCTCCTGCTCACCTGTCCTGACAAAGGGAGTCAGAGTTCAAGGGTGTGGTGTGGACTCCACCTGGGATCAGGCCTCTTTGTTGAGGTATAACCGTCCACAAAGCCATGATGGAGGTAATTTATCTTTGGTTTTGCACTAGTCACAGAGAGCAAGAGGGACCCTCAGAGGTGGCACCAGGGCCTTGGGTATTAGCGGGTAAACGTGAGGACAACGGTGCTGCGTTGGAATGATTGCCATACTTCCTTCTCTTTGGAGAACTGCTGTGGCCTTCAGCCTGAGGGTCCCTGCCGCCCCCATCCTCCCAAATATTTAAAAATATTTCAAATATTACTTTGCTCAGGCTAGTGTTTTGAATGTTTAGCTAATGACTGGGTTCTAGAGAAAAATAATTTCATTGAATTTGCAGGTCACACCTGCAAGGAATATTCAGAGGACAAATTTGCCGCTCATTTGGGGCAGGAGGCCAGTAAGAAATGGGGAGAGATTTTAAAGGAGTGGGGTGGAAATATTGTAGTGATTTCCTGCACCTTGACATTTATGATAATCGTGACCACTCCTCATTCTTGATCCAAAGAGAAAGCTGAGTGGAGAAGTGAGAGGGAGGAGAGGACAGTGCCTGGCCTAGGGCAGGAGGTGCTCAGTAAATATTTGTGTTGCACACAATTGAATGCATGACTGAATGACAAGGGGAAGTACCACCTTGGGACATTTTATTTTTTATGATGGGGAATAAGATAATTGATTAATCAGTGCAACAAATACGAAGCACTTGTTTGATGTCAGGTTTGGTCTAAAAATACAAAGTTGAATCCAGCCACAGACTATTCATCAGTTTAGAAGGAAACGTAAGGTTGAGAAATGAAACTATGCAGCCAGGGATTGCTGCGCCCGAGAAGGTCTGGTATTTGAAAAAGGATATGAACTATAATGAGCAGAGAGTAAAATCAGCACCAGGGCACTGGCATTAAAAACAGTTAACATGACACTGGTGGTAGCAGAACGTGCTCTATGAGATAATGCTCCCACTATACTCGACCTTTCTAAACCTGAGCTACTGAGCTCAGCACGGGCCCCACCTTGGAAGAGGGATGCCGAGGACGTGTGAGTTCTCCTCTCCGAGAGAGAGAGAGAGAGAGAGAGAGAGAGAGAGAGAGAGAGAGAGAGAGAGAGCGCGCAGTCAATGGACAGTCACACGGGTGCTCTCAGGACACTGCACCTTGCTACCAGCTCTGTTGCTGTCTGGGAATTCTTAATAATTTTACCTCTGAACTTGTGTTTTGTAAGGTAAATGGGACAGTGGGCATGCATGGGAGCAGAGAAGATGTATGCATGCTAATTTTAAAACAAGATGAACATTCCTTTTTTTCATAGGGCTTGAACTGGACTTACTCGTGTATTTAATTGTCTATGTAAAGGGAAAATCATGCATAATTCTATCAACTATACTTAATATTCTTCACCTTTTACATTGATGTTGAGGTTATGTTCCTGTTTTTTTTTTCTTCTGAGGCAAGATGTCTATTCAAGTCCTCTGTTCATTTTATAAATGGATTGTTTGTATTTTAATATTGATTGTATACATTCTTTTAAAAAATTTCAATTACAGTTGACATACAATGTTATATTGCTTTCAGGTGTACAACATAATGATTAGACATTGATAGAATTTATGAGGTGATCACCCCAATAGGTCTAGTACCCATTGACACCATACATAGTTACTGCAATGTCACTGGCTATATTCCCTATGCTGTACTTTGCATCCCCATGACTGTTTTTGTAACTGGAAATGTGTACTTCTTAATCCCTTCACCGTTTCCACCCATCTCCCAATTCCCTCCCATCTGGTGACCACCAATTTGTTCTCTGTATCTATGAGTGTGTTTCTGGTTTGTCTGTTTGAGATCCCACATATAAGCGAAATCACATGGTACTGCCTTTCTCTGTCTGAATTGTTTTACTTAGCATGATACCCTGTAAGTCCATCCATGTTGTTGCAAATGGCAAGATTTCATTCCTTTTAATGGCTGAGTAAAATTCCATAACATATGTACCACCTCTTCTTTTTTTTTTACCACCTCTTCTTTATCCATTCACCTGTCAGTGGACACTTGGATTGTTTCTATGTCTTGGCTATTGTAAATAATGCTGCAGTGAACATAGAGGTGCATATATCTTTTTGAATTAGTGTTTTAGATTTCTTTGGATAAATACCAAGAAGTGGACTTTCTGGGTCGTATGTTCTAGTTCTAATTTTATGAGCCTTCATACTGTTTTCCATTGTGGCTGCACTAATTTACAATCCTACCGACAGTGCACCAGGGTTCCCTTTCTCCACATCTTCACCAACACTTGTTTGCTGATTTATTGATAGCCATTTGATGGGTAGGGCATGGTGGTTTTCATTTGCATTTCTCTGATTAGTGACATTGAGCATCTTTTCACATGTCTACTGGCCATCTGTATGTCTTTTTTGGAGAAATGTCTGTTCAAGTCCTCTGACCATTCTTTAATTGGATTACTTTTTTTGGTGTTAAGTTGTATGACTTTCTTATATATTTTGGATATTAGCCCCTTATCATGTGAAATCATTGGCAAATATCTTCTCCCATTCAGTAGGCTGTCTTTTTTGGTTGGTGGTTTCTTTCACTGTGCAAAACTTATTTAGTGTAGTCCCATTGATTTATTTTTTTCTTTTGTTCCCCTTGCCGGGAGAGACATATAAAAAAATATTGCTAATAGCAATGTCAGAGAGTTTACTGCCTGTGTTTTTTTTGAGGAGATTTATAATTTCAGGCCTTACATTTAAGTCTTTAATCCATTTTGAGTTTATTCTTACATGTGATGTAAGAAAGCAATCCAGTTTTACTATTTGGCATGTATCTAATCTAATTGTCTTTATATCTCCTTTCACTGTTTTTTTTTTTTATGTCATCTTTCTTTTTATGATTTTCTGAATTATAAAGACCATGTCTTGCATCTTATTTGGGATGTTGAAGTACTCTAAAAATTTACTGAATTCTTATAGTACTACGTTTTCAAAATATGGTCTTTCTTTGCATCTGCAGGATAATTGATTAATTCATTCAGCAATTACTTGAGCACTCAACATGACACTCACAGTTGTGATTGGTTTGGGATGTATCAGAACAAGAGAGACAAAAATCTCATTAAATTTACATTTGGATGAGAGAAAGACAATAAGCTAGGTACTGTGGACTGTTAGGAGTGTTAAATGTTCTGGAAAAACAGAGTGGTAAGGTAATTGGATGGTGTACTCGGGGGAGACTTGATTAAGAAGGTGAAATTTGATCAGACTGGAAGAATGCATGGGAATTGTGCAGCTACCCCGAGAAAGAGCTTAGCAGATGGGGACCCAGCAGGTGCAAGGCCCTGAAGGCAGGAGCATGCCTGGTGTGCTTGATGAACTGTGAGGAGCCTAGTGAGGCGGTAGCACAGTGAGTAAGGGACAGAACACAGGCAAAGCGGTCACGAGCGTCACTTGGGGATACATCATGAGAGAACCTGCAGGCCAACAAAAGGGTTTTGCCTTTTACTCTAAAGATGGAAAGTCACTGGAGAGTTTGTGCAAAAGCATGATCTGATTACTATGAAAGATCATTTCCTCAATTCTGCCGTG
>NW_005871102.1:13075-20730 GCF_000147115.1 Myotis lucifugus
GCATCCCTGCAGCTCATAGAGATACGACTACCTTGTCATCTGTATTTTAGATTGTTGGATAAGTATAGGTGTTATTACATTATATATAATCAGTGGAAGGATTCAGTTTCCATCAACGCCCTTGACCGAAATCGAACCTGGGACCCTTCAGTCCGCAGGCTGGTGCCCTATCCACTGAGCCAAACCGATCAGGGCTGGACGTGCTAGATTTGAAACGAACATGTCAAAGAGAATATTGGATGTAAGTCCAAGGTCACAAGTCAAGTGGGAGTCAAACCTGGATTTGTCAGCACCTAAATGCCATTTCAAATGGGAAGAGGAGGTCAGATTACCGAGAGAAGTGTGTGGAGAGTGGACAGAGAGCTCATAAGGACATTCATTCCCTTGTGAGTGTGCTACTGGGCCCCATGTGCATCTTTTTAGACATCCTTGGATGAGACCCAGTGGTAAGGTAATTGGATGGTGTACTCAGGGGAGACTTCATTGAGAAGGCGTGGCTCAATGGTTGAGCTCTGCCCAACCAGGAAGTCACAGCTCAATTCTTGGTCAGGGCACATACCCCAATTGTGGGCTTGACCCCCAGTAGGTGGTGTGCAGGAGGCAGCCAATCAATGATGTATCCATCTCTCTCCCTCTCCCTTCCTCTCTGAAACCAGTAACAAACATATTTAAGGAGGTTCATATCTCCAAGGCTGCCACAATCAAGTCTTAAAATGCCAGCCATTTTAAGGGCCCGAGGATTAATCAAGATCCAGAAAGATGAAATGATAAACTAAGCCAGGCCAGCACTAGTGCAAACTCCCACAGGGACACGTCTGCCACCAGGGTTTCTGGCAGGAATATATTTAAATGCAAAGAGAACTCCATATATTAACAGTACAATATCATCATATAAACAGTTCCTTTATTTTTTTTATGTTTAAAATAAAAATAATTTTATTTTTTATATTTCTTTAAAAGCATACTTTATGAAAAGAAACACTGGAAATATGGATTCTTTTTGAGAAATAACCTTCATCTTCACTAATAGGTATGGAGGAACCAGAGTTCTATACCAATTAATGGAAAATTAACCATTGATAAGTCTAGTTCCAACCCCTAAAAAAGGACATACACATATGCTAGAACTGATTGTCCATTCAGTCAAAACATTTCCACTGCTGAACTATATCTGCTACTGAAACTGTAAGAATGTTCATTTTCCTGGGTGTCCTATTTTGTCAAAAGATTTCGTATTTATTACATTAGTGGCATTTACAAAGAGTGGAGAGACCAGCGACAACACTCCATAGTATGTATGATCTTTCTCTCTTTTTAAATGTTCTCAATAAACTGTAAAATTTAGCAATTACATTTAGGTTTTCATAACTTGCAGGTGTCTGAGTATTTCTTTATCTGCTTCGTCCCTTCAAAATTCTTTCAATTTTTAAACAGAACAGTTTTGCTTCTTAGTGCTAATCCTGTAGAATTTTTTTTATGAGCAAATTTTTTAAAATATATTTTTTATTGATTTCAGAGAGGAAGCGAGAGGGAGAGATAGAAACATCAGTGATGAGAGAGAATCATCGATCGGCTGCCTCCTGCACGCCCCCTACTGGGGATCGCGTCTGCAACTCCTGGCATGTGCTCTTGACCGAAAGCGAACCCGGGACCCTTCAGTTGGCAGGCAGACGCTCTATCCACTGAGCAAAACCACCTAGGGCTGTAGAATTTTTAAAAGGGTTGTATGTTTCATACATTTTGAATTAAAATGTCCCCCCCGCCCCAAAATAAAACCTACACAGGATCACTCTCCCCTATAAATATTGGCCTTTTCTATGAACCCTAATTCAAATTGAGAGTGGCATTTACATGTCAAGATGTGCAGGCACAAGTTTGTGTAGAACCTGCAACTTCATTATGAAGCTTCCTCCACACAATAGAGGATTTAGTATTTTTACTCTGACCAGTTTAAACAACACAAGGAGGTTGGCACGTTTTAATAAACCTAACGTGTTTCATTGTTCTGAAAACAGTGAGAGTGATGGTGACCCTAGCATTTGATCACCCAGGCTCCTGACTTTATGCTCATTACTGTTGGCTAATTTGATAGTTGCTTGTTCAACATGCACCTCCCAGGGGATGATCAGGTGCTGCAAAAATGGCAAATTCTAGGCAGAAGACTTTGCTTCCATTAGCACTTTTGGTACAAGGGTTAGAGGGGCTTAAAGAGGAGAGTTAGTAGTGATAATAAAATGAGGGAGTGCGTTCCCTGTGGATTTCACCTACTTTGTTAGGACTGGTCCCTCCTTACTAGAGGCTAACGAGGGAGACTAGACCATGACTTGTGGTAGCTGGTGGACACTTTCAAAAACTACAGTGATGTTCTCCAATACTTTTATTATCTCCAGTTTTATGGCACCATATTACTATTATTTTCACACCATTTAAAATTCCCATTTCCATAATTCAAATACCAAGAAATTACTACACATTCTCGTATACAGTCAAAAATAGATTTACTGGAATGTTTTTAGTTACAGCTGAAGGCAGCAGCATTTACAACACTTAGCTTTTGTTACACCCATAAACGTGGAAATTGCTTGCAAAGCAACTGTAATGTGAGAAGAATCTTCCGAATGTTGATGGAACAGCTACATAGGCTTCCTGACCCCCCACCTTAATGCCAGAGTCCAAGTCCTTAAGCCACTGAAGAAGCAGTCGGAAGTCTCGTATCAGTGTTGAACTACAGACACACATAGTGAATGAGCAAATATCTAGTTTCAAATCAGATCCTTGGAATGTGGCAAAACAGGCTGGCTGTCTTGGCCTTGAACATAATTATTAAAAGCACATTTTCATTTTGCTAGAAGGGGAAAAAGATAATGGACATTCTCAATGCTCCAGTTTGAAGTGATACTTGCCTCTCAGTTTCTTGGAAAAGAAGTTTTGAAAGTTATATACATGGGTTTCATTTAAATTATGCAGCAATCTTTTATTATTATTATTATTATTGTCCCAGATTTTGTTTAATGAAGATCTCTCTCATCAAATCAAGTGCGGTATTTCACAACTGTAAGTACTGCAAGAGAAAAACACGAAAAAGGAACACATCAAAATCATATCCACATGCCATGTTAGACATAATACTTAAATGCAGCTGTGTCCACTTGGGAACAGGTAATGAGGACTGAATTTTGGGCTGAAAGGACAGATAACAAATGAGAACGGAGAAGCTAAAATAATCATAAAATCACCTGAATGTCTAACATTGGCATTTTGACTAAACAGATTATGGCTGAACCTTAGCATACAGCTGCTAAAATATTTTAAAAATAAGTAACATGAGAAAATATAACATATTAATAAGAAAGTCTGTATGTAATCTTAGTTTTTTAAAAACATGTTTGTATGTTAGTATGAAAAGGCTTGAAATATATATGATAGTTATGTTAACAGTAGCTATCACTGTGTGGAAAGATCACAGTTGAATTGTATCTTTTTCATGCTATTCCACATTTCCTAGTTTTCCGAGGACAAGCAGGAAGTTCCGAGACGCCCTAAATTATGTCCCAGCAGGACAGCAGGGACAGAGGAGATGGTTAGTTGGTGGGTAGCTGTGGGTGGTTCAGACTTCATACCCAGGACCTGGTCTTTTCCTGGCTAGCACTTGCTATAACAAACCCTTTCAGCCATGGAAGTTTTTTTTTTAACATATCTTGTCAAGAGTGGAATTCGATCTGTCCAAGGAGCAGAAAAGGATGTGACTCCCCCGAGACGAGTGTGGTGCTCACACCTTGAGGCTGATGTGCATAGCTTTACTGGGCCTCAACAAAAATCCCTAAGAGGCCGTCTTACAGATGTACCTCGTGGAAGGGGTTCCCTCATCTGACTGGTGAGTTATAAGGGACACCCTCAAGTCAGTTTTTTTATTATGATGTTATTTACCAATATGTCTTTGTTTTTTACTTTCATTTGGGGGTGGGAGGGGAACTGAGCTTATAGTGACATCTTGTGGCCATTTGATGCAATTACAGCTTGGGTTCTCATGGCGGACCAACACCATTAGATTATTTCTCTGAAATTATAAAATGGTGATTTCCACTCCAAAGAAGAGAGACCATCGCTACTTCTGGTCCCTCAGGGGTGTTTCCAGGTGATGAGAAACCTTTGCAGAAATTGTCTGAGATATGTAGCTGTCTCACAGGGTCCCCAACAGAAAAACATACTCCCTGTTTTAGGGTTAGAAGGAACATTTCTGACTTATCTGGTACACACAAGGGCTTGGTCACCCAAGTACTCCAGCCCCCCTGAATACTGTGTAGTGCCCAGGCTCCTCTGAGTCATATAAGAGAGGAGCCATGAACCTAGGAGCGGCACTCACATTTCAGACCCAAAACAATTCCTTGGCCTTGGTTGATCAAGAACAAAATTTTTAAATTATGGGAAGTCAAAACCCCAGAACCTCCCCCAAACCCTCTGTAGAAACCTGGACCAGTGCTATGAGTATAACAAATATGGGGCTGAATCGTGCATGTTTTTATCTAAAAGGGACTCTGAAACATTTCAAAGGAAATTTCTCTTTACAAAAGGGGAAATTAAACTAATCAGGACTATTTGCTATATTAAAATTACACGGGAAGCAGAAAGCACTGTCAAAAAAATACCTGTGGTATTTGTATGCATATATTATTAAAATGAATGTTTTTTGAAATTATATATAAAATTTCCAAGAATCTACAACGTCCTGATATTATCATTTGCAATTCTAGTTATCTTAAATGTGAGTTGCAGAGAAAAGCACATTTCTTTGTCAGTTGTGCTGTAATCGGATCTCTGACCATGTCATTTCAGTCTTTGTTTTTTTTTTTTTTTTTTTTTTTTTTTTTTTTAATATATTTTATTGATTTTTTACAGAGAGGAAGGGAGAGAGATAGAGAGTTAGAAACATCGATGAGAGAGAAACATCGATCAGCCGCCTCCTGCACACCTCCTACTGGGGATGTGCCCACAACCAAGGTACATGCCCTTGACCGGAATCGAACCTGGGACCTTTCAGTCCGCAGGCCGACGCTCTATCCACTGAGCCAAACCGGTTTCGGCGAGTCTTTGTTATTCACACTGGTAACACTGCTAGTGATGCTGCTGCCTCCGTGAAGCACAACAAAGAGCCTGTCCCTCCAGGACAGGGGACCTGACTTCTGCTCCAGCCCTGCTGCCGGTTCAGACTTCACGCCCAGGGCCCAGTCCTTTCCTGGCTAGCACGTGGCTCAACAAACCCTTTCTTTGTTTGGCTGTGGCAGTTTCCTGTTTATCACCACCATAGTGTATGGTTGCATCTTGGTATCTGCAGTAGTTACGTTCTATAAAGTCTCCACCAACACTGAATTAGTGAACACTAACCCATCGCTCCTACAGGAAATACAGGGTTAAATTCCTGCAAGCCCCTGGGCACAACATTTTGTCAACTGATCTCAACTGATCAATACATAGACACCCTATGTAATATATGCTATTGAATTCATGGCTGATAGCATGGTGACCGAGACCTAACTGAAGCCTATCAAACGGTCCATTTTCTCCTTCCAGCACATCCCAGCCTGCCTGCACTCAGCAATACGGACAGTGCACTCGGGGACATGCTAAACAGTGAGACCACCAACGAAGTGCACAACTGCGAGAAACATGGCGCTCACCAGAGGACCTTGTTTACACTGTGAGAGCAATACTAGAAGACGCACATGCACACACACGTCAGACATCAGCTGGGAACGTGCGCCTCAGGGACTCAAAGTTTTCACTGCTCTGAATGCAATGACTGTAAACGCAGCTCAAGTACTGAGGTGGGTAGCAGGTGAATTCACAAACCCAGAATCCACCCATATGAGTGAGGATCGACTCAATTTCTTTGCAACAAAACTCTTTTCTCTTTAAAAAGAGAATATTACCATGGAATTTTTCAAATGATTTTTTTGAGACACTTTCCAAATCTTCATAAAGTCCCTGCAAACACAGGGAAAGAGGCCTTGGAGAAAATGAGATATCAAAAATGATCTTACTTTAAAAGAATATTAAGGATATTAATGACTGAAATCAAGCTCAAATCCAAAACAGAAACAAAAAAAAAACATTCATCTGAAGAGCTTATCTAGATCTGTCCTTCAAACAATACTAAGAAATGCAAGCTGCCATTCCTTCTGGTTGATAATAAGCAGAAGATGAGAGCTGTGGCCCTGGTGTAACAGTAGCCATATCTGGCCCCAAACAAAGCACTGAGCCCTGTGTTTGCATACCATTTAGGAGCATTTTCAGAGATCACAGGCTAAGAGCTCTCGACTGGGGTCAGAAATCATTACTCACCCCTGACAGTCAGACCACATCAACTGAAAACAAATTAAAAAGGGAATTAAAATGAACCCCAGAACAAATGATACTCCCCAAAATTAACAATCCAGGAAATACTTACTGATGATCACCAACAAAAGGATGACAACAACCAACGCCATGATGGCTTTTATCTACAACACACAAAAAGCATAAGAAAGATATTAATATTAATCCTGACTTTTTTCGACTATCTGTTGTTATTTACCATATTATACTAACTCATCAGTGAACAGGCTAATCCCTTAAAAGGCTTTCAAAATAGAATTTTTCATATGAACTTGCTATTTGCATGTTTTTGTGACTAATCAGGGTTCCCCCAATTTAAGGGTTTTGCTTGCCCAGAATTTTCTGTTCAAGACTCACTGCCCAGTGGACAGTAATCAAAGTCTCCATGGACCTGGACTTCTTGTCTATGATTTCTTGCTCTCACTTCTAATATGAGACCAGGAAAAGTACGGCATTTTACCAACTCTGTTAAAAAGCTGAATCAGGATAGGACAAACAGCACCGGCATCCAACACAAATGATTTCATACACACAGTACAAGGCAGCATGTTTGTAGCCTTGCTCAAAGGATATGAGAATTCTGTTTTGGCTCCCCTTACTTTCTTCTTGGCACTTTTATCTCTGTTTGAGGAAGGGAATTTAGATTCTCCATGAATAACCTTATGTGATAAATAGTGTGGCTGAGAGCATTCTCTGTGTCAGTTTGACAGTTGTGGAGAAATCTTAAGGTTAGTCCTTAGTGAACTTACTAAAATTTTAAGCTCACATCATTTCTCTCACAAAACACCACGCGTGGCGCGCATGTACAGTGCGATTGAAACTTCTTGAAACTTCTTGGCCCATGCGCAGAAGTCGGTATTTTGTGGAAGAGCCACACTCAAGGGGCCAAAGAGCCGCATGTTGCTCGAGAGCCGCAGTTTGTCGACCACTGCTATAGGCTGCTCCACAACATGCTAATAATAAATTCTAAGAGAAACTAGTATTTCTTATAAGTTCAGGTAGCACATTATTAATAAAATGTAACTATGAAGAATTCCATGGAAACAACTTTTTAAGCACTGTTTGATTCCTTTAGTTATTTCTGTTCCCAAACTATTAATCACTCAGCAAGTATTAACGGAGTTTGGCCCAGGCTCAGAAGACATAATGGAAAGTGAGGCAGCCATAGTGTCTGTCCTCACTGAGCTTATATTCCGGGGCTTTCTTCTGGACTCTGAACAGCACGCAGGTGCTGACCAATCTTTCATGAGCTTCTGATTTACTCACTTGGCATTCCACGCCAC
>NW_005871102.1:20830-268500 GCF_000147115.1 Myotis lucifugus
TGTTGCTAAAAGCAGTTGCGTTATCCGATAAGCTTTCTATATCACATAGAGGATGGAGAGAAGGATTAAACGACATAACAGGATTCTTTTATCTAGTCACACAAAGACAAGAAAATATTAATTTCTACTTCTGCAAATGTATTCCCTTTTAAGCATGAAAACAACACCCTCCCTTTCCTCCACCCAAAAACTTTGACATTCTGTATTGTAAAAAAAAAAAAATCAAAAAGCAAAAAACTGCTGCAGGTCAGTTTGTTCAATCCGTATTTATAACATTAAGAAAAGTCTTTCCAGGGCCTTAAGCCTTTCAAACAAACTTATGAATTCTGGTGAGAAAATACTCTTTAGGTACTTGGCGGCGGGGGTTGGCTAGAAAGGGTCAATGGGGGAAAAGGATACATCTGTATTACATTCAACAATAAAGATAAGTTTTAAAAAGTAAATTTAAAAAATTCAAGTACTTGGCACATCTACAGAAAAAATTGACATGTGAAAGTTACATTCTTAGAAGACCAAAAAGTGACTGATTTAGAAGCAAAAAAATATGAATTTTAAAAGTGATTAAATAAGTTTTTTCTTTAAACAACTCTATGAAGGATTAGTCATATATTCAGTCACTCATTAGTTAAACAATATCTGAGTACCTATTATAGGCACAGAGACTAACATGTTACCAGAGGAAGAAAAGATAAAACTATCAGATACATTTGAAATAAGTGATGACATGATTAGATCTCTCCTGGAGATGAGAAATACAAAGCACATCAATGTAACAGGAAAAAAGAAAAACGCGCCACTCTAACTCTTCAACAATGAATTTTTAAATTTTCCATTCTCAACTGATCACTTGAAGAAATAATACAAGATGATTTAAAGTAAAGGAAGCTAAAGTGAAAACGTTACAGTCACCAGTTAAGAACCAAATACTATTTTACTAAGTCACATGTTCCTAAACTTCAGCTAGAAAAATGGGAGAAGTACACTATTAAAACATAGGTTAATAATTTCAAGAAAAATATAAAGTATCTGTACCTGATTTGTCCTGTAGTTCATCTAGTCTCTCCCCTCTTTCAATTACCTTTGTAATATTTTCTTGCATGACATCAATAACTTCATCCACCTGATTCTGAACACTAGTTTAAAAAAAAGATGAACAATATTTAATTTTCTCGAGGATTTTATAATTTTTGAAACTTTCATTAGACATGAAAGAAAATAGCAAATTTTCAGAATTATTCAACTATGAAATGTAAAGGTACTGCAGAATTTAGTCAAATAGCTTGACTCTGACCTATCAGCTTCATCTTCTTTTCAGCAGGGAGCTGAGGCATCACACGGACACAGCTGTAACCTAAGTCTGCTGTATAGTTCACACACTAGGACTAACGAAGGAGTCTGCCCAAGTATGTTAGGAGCTCATGAAAACACCGTTCCCCAAATGGAAATGTAAGGTCTGCTCCTGGACACTGACACTCAATGGGTAAAACTCTTTTCTTCACTGCTCCTCGGTTTTCACTTAAACAGTGTTTAAGACACTGGCAATACCTGGGAAGGTCTGAAGCACCCACAATGGAGCAACTCGGAAAACCTTCATGTTTGTTGATCTTCAGAACAAAAATATGATTTCCTCCTTTATATCAGGTGATGAGGGCCTGTTCTATCCAAATTTTAGGCTGTTCAATGAAGGTTTAATATACATTCAAAATTTTAATGACTGGCTTTCAGCTGCCTACTCTCACTCTGGAGTACATCAACACAGACGTGTTCACTGTTTTAAGTGTCTATTTTTCCTCTGTTGCTCCAATCATTAGGCAAAAACGACCTTATATTAATTTATGAAATAAGTCATGGTGACACCTCGATTTCAGGCCTTTGAGACCCTGTGCAGAGGGTCGGCTATGCAGTGACTGAGCTCCTGACCCATGGGAAACCTGAGATGACAGTTGTGTCCTGTTTCAGGCTGCTAATTGCAGGCCAATTTGTTACACAGCAACAGAAAATAAAAACACCCTGTCTAGTACTTGAATCAATTTCTTGGGACCTTGGTTCTATATTTCAGAATCCATGAGCTAGGATTAGGATAAGTGTGGACATATTTCTTCACACCAGCAGCTACCTGAGTAAAGTCCAAGTATCTCATCAAAAATGTGATACCCCGGAGGAACCAAGATGGCGGCATAGGTAAACACCTGAACTTGCTGTCTCGCACAACCACACAAAACTACAACTAAAAAAAAAGTGGATATCATCCAGAACCACAGGAAGGCTGGCTGAGTGGAAGTTCTACAACAAGAAGGAAAGAGAAAAGCGCATCTAGACTGGGAGGAGGTGCAGAGGTGCGGAAGAGCAAAGGTACGGAGGCTGGCAGCTGGGTACACTGTGGTCTTTTTCAATTGGGAGGGAGATACAACCTCCCGACTGCTCTGAACTCCAGTACCAGGTGAGACTCTGGGGACCCAAACTCATATGGGGAGAAACTGGACTATCTGGCATTGGGCCAGAACACAAGGGCGGCTTTCTCTCAGAGGTGGTCGCAGCGTTCATTGTTCCTGCATGGGGCCACGGGACACAGAGACCCAGGGACCTATAAGGGACAGGGCCAATGGGCAACCATTGCTATTTGCACCACCCTGTGATTTCCTGAGACCACCCTCCACCCAATTTACAACTCCACCCAAGCTGTGCGCAGAGGCGTTTGCATATGAATGGTCTGGCCTTTTGCAACCTAATCTAACAAACTACAGCTGGGTCAAAGAACCCCAGAGCTTCCAAAAGAAAGCCTAAGGCTCATCAGCAGCCTGCATTGCTTCACAGCTGTGCCTCATCTGGGCACCTCCAAACCCCAAACAAAGATGAGGAATCTGCAGATCTCTCTATAGCTCCTGCTGGGTGGCCTCAGGCAGTGGCTGACTTTGCACCTCCTTGGAGATCCAAGAGCCAGTGTACCCAGTGGTCAAAGTGAGACCACACCAGATTACAACTCTTCACATCCGTAAGAGACACACTCAGGTGGCAGACTCAGTGAGCACCAAAGCCCCACTGAAGCAAGTCCTGCCCCATAAGGGTGTTTCCAGCACAGAAGTTCTCCCATTGTAGATACAACTGGTCCTCACAGCCAACTGACCTGGAGGTCAATTCCTCCCAATGATACCAACAGCAATTAAGGCTTAACTACAACAAGACTGTGCACACAGCCCACAAAGGGGTGCACCAAGAGCATCCATCTCAGGTGACTGGGGAGGCTGAGCCACTGGGCCCTATAGGACACCTAGCACACGAAGCCACTCTATCAACACAGGGAAGCATAAAAAAATGCGGAGACAAAGAAACATGTCACAAATGAAAGAAATGGAGGAAAGCAAACTACTGGATATAGAGTTCAAAACCACGGTTATAAGGTTACTCAAGAATCTTCTAGAAACCTCTGAGAAATTTAGTGAGACCCTCAAGGATATGAAAAAGGACCAATTATTAATTAAGCATACACTGACTGAAATAAAGAATAATATACAGAGATCCAACAGCAGACTAGAGAATCCCAAGAATCAAGTCAAAGATTTGAAATACGAAGAAGCAAAAAACACCCAACCGGAAAAGCAAAATGAAAAAAGAATCCAAAAATATGAAGATAGTGTAAGGAGCCTCTGGGACAACTTCAAGCGTACCAACATCCGAATTATGGGGGTGCCAGAAGAAGAGAGAGAGCAAGATATTGAAAACCTATAATGACAGAAATAATGACAGAAAACTTCCCCTACCTGGTGAAAGAAATAGACTTACAAGTCTAGGAAGCGCAGAGAACCCCAAACAAAAGGAATCCAAAGAGGATTACACCAAGACACATCATAATTAAAATGCCAAGGGCAAAAGACAAAGAGAGAATCTTAAAAGCAGCAAGAGAAAGACAGTCAGTTACCTACAAGGGAGTACCCCATACGACTGTCAGCTGATTTCTCAACAGAAACTTTGCAGGCCAGAAAGGAGTGGCAAGAAATATTCAAAGTGATGAATAGCAAGAACGTACAACCAAGATTACTCTACCCAGCAAAGCTATCATTTAGAATTGAAAGTCAGATAAAGAGCTTCACAGATAAGAACAAGCTAAAGTAGTTCATCACTGCCAAACCAGTATTATATGAAATGCTGAAGGGTATTCTTTAAGAAGAGGAGGAAGAAGAAAAAGGTAAAGATAAAAATTATGAATAACAAAGAGACAACAAACACATATCTATGAACAAGTAAATCTAAAAATCGAGTGAATAAAAAAATCGGATGAACAGAGTAAACTGGTGAATATAATAGAATTAGGGGCATAGAAAGGGAGTGGACTGACAATTCTCAGGGGGAAGGGGGTGTGGGGGGTTCGGGAAGAGACTGGACAAAAATCAAACACCTATGGATGAGGACAATGGGGGGGGGGGTAAGGGCATGGAGTGGGATGGGAACCGGGTGGAGGGGAGCTATGGGGAGAAAAAGAGGAACAACTGTAATAATCTGAACAATAAAGACTTATTTAAAAAAAATGTGATACCCCATCACAATATCTTATTCCCATGATGTGCCATCAATACTCAAAATCAGGGCAGTCTGCCCTAACCGGTTTGGCTCAGTGGATAGAGCGTCATCCTGAGGACTGAAGGGTCCCAGGTTCGATTCCGGTCAAGGGCGTGTACCTTGGTTGCGGCCACATTCCCAGTGGGGAGTGTGCAGGAGGCAGCTGATCGATGTTTCTCTCTCATCGATGTTTCTAACTATCCCTCTCCCTACCTCTCTGTAAAAAATCAATAAAATATATATTAAAAAAAAATCAGGGCAGCCTAACCCTCCTTAGTACTGGAGCCCGAGCCACTCAGTTTTTCTTCTGCAGTTAGCCTGTACGGCTTGGTCAGTTTCTAGGGCTATTTCACTGCTCCATCCATTCCTTCTCCTTTCTTGTTGGGACTCATACTCTTCTATCATTAGATACATTCACTACAGCATGACCCATCATGGGCCACCAACAATATATAGAGCAAAAGCTTCAATATGAAAATTAGCCATAAATCTTAGATCAAAATATGGATTAGGATAAGTAATAGATATGAGAAAAATTCTGGAAGTACAGTGGGACCTTGACTTATGAGTGTCCTGACTAACGAGTTTTTCGAGATACGAGCCATCTCTCGGCCGATTTTTTGCTTTGAGTTGCGAGCTAAAATTGGGGTTACGAGCCAGCTTCAGATACCCCACCGTTAGTTGGTGCAGCGAACGTCACAGTGAACACCACAACATCAGCCCAGAATCACGTGTCTCACTCGTTCACTTTTGATTTGACATACAAGTAATTTGAGTTACAAGCTCCGTCACGGAACGAATTAAACTCGTAAGTCAAGGCCCCACTGTATACAAAAAGACAATTGCACTTCAAAAGACAAAGTCCATTATTTTGCTTTTATTATCATTCTGAAAATGGGGCTCAAGTTATAGACTTAAAACCAAAATAGAGCCCTAGCTGGTTTGGCTCAGTGGCTAGAGCATCGGCTTGTTGACTGAAGGGTCCTGGGTTCGATTCTGGTCAAGGGCACATGCCCGGGTTGTGGGCTCAATCCCCAGTGTGGGACGTGCAGGAGGCAGCCGATCCATGATTCTCGCTCATCATGGATGTTTCTATCTCTCTCTCCCTCTTCCTCTCTCTGCAATCAGTAAAAATATATTTTAAAAAAACAACAAAATAGACCTTGAGAATGTGCTAAATAGATAGATTTGAAATAAGGTAATCAAGTTAAGAAAAACCAAGAACCAGGAACTGCATTTCCTTAGCTATAAGTCAGAGATAGCTTTGTGAAAATAAAAATTACTGCGTTTTTAAAACCCAGCAGTTATATTTTGTCTATATCAGGGCTCAGCAAATTTTCTCTATAAAGAGCAGGGTAGATAATAGGTATTTTAGATTTTGTGTGCCATAAGGTCTCTGTCACAACTACTCAAATCTGCCCTTGTAGTTTGAAAGCAGCCATAGATAATAAGAAAGCAAATAGGCATGGCTATGTTCCAATAAAAATTTATTTACAAATATAGGTGGCAGCCAGACATGGCTCACAGGTTGTGTAGTTTGCCCCCCCCCCCCCCGGGGTCTGGTCCCCACAGAAAAATGACAATCACTTAAACAAATGAGTATCTCAGAAACTTACTGCTTAATTTTGTCATTTCTAGGTCCAAATCTTGGTCCAGATGGTCCCCTTCTGAAAACAAAATACCGAGTGCATATATTTAATGAGAGCATTAAAAACCAAGGACAAAACAGAAAACACACAAAATCAAACTAAATCCTAAACATGGTCATTCACCATAAGGAATCACAGTTTACTGGTACTGTTGGAACTGAATGATATGTAATCATGTCTGTCCTTCATTGGTACTTAATGCTGGCCACAATTAACCTAATTCTTCTGAATATTATAACTTTTAGGGAAATTTGGGTTTATATAACCCTTACACACAGGATGCTCTATGATTAAACTTTGAAATACCATAACAACTACAATGCCAGTGAGTATGAATAGCTTTATGATCAATTATAGAAAACTAAAAGTACAATCACCTTGAATTTCAGCCATAATGAAATGCTGATTATCAGGGATGGATACAGAGAACAATCCATTTAAAACGATACAAATTTTTAAGTATGTTTTTTGATTCCTCATCTTAAACTTAACAACATGGCTAAAGGGAAATTTTGCAGAACTCTATGAAAATATCAACATTTCTCAAATCATTCTCTATTATAGTAAAATGCTGTATCATTTTAATTAACCCCTTTTAAAATTCCGGAAATAAAAAAACCTTTTAGATATTTTAAGTAATGATTCTTCTTCTGATGATTGAGAATAAGATGTAAACTACAAAACTAAAAAGAAAATAGATTCTGTACTAATTAAACACTAATCCCCAAGTCCCCACTCCTCCCAGCCCCTGGCAGCCTCTGTTCTACTTTGTTCTCTATAAATTCGACCTCTCTAGGCACATAATATAAGTGGAATCATGTAAAATTTATCCTTTCATGACCAGCTTCTTTCCTTTAGCGTAATATCTTCAAGGTTCATCCATGTTGTAGCGTGTGCCAAAATGTCCTTCCTTCTTAAGACTAAAAGTCCACTATATGTGTATCACATTTTGTTTATCTCTCCATCCACTGATGGACACTTTGTTTGCTTCCAACTTTTAGCTATTGTGAATATTGCTGCTATAAACATGGGTGTTGATTAATTCTTAAAAATTATTTCAAGAACTTTATTTGGTGTGTCTCCCTTCCAACGCACAGACAAAACCACAGGGTACGGGAGTTGAATTGTGGACAAGTGTGCTAGTTTTGCTGTCCAGCCCTTTGGAAGACGCACAGCATGACCTGGGAGTGGACCTTCAGTAGTAAATCATTGCCTGAAGAGTTCGTGTTTTCCACAAGGGTGTCTGAACTTCATTCAGGTAATCACTTATTTAACCAAAGCGTCTGGCCTTCTTTCCAATACTGAGTTCTTTTTTGACAGGTAGCTATTGCTGTAGACTAAGGCTCCTTACCATAGTCAGCACGACCAGCAGTTAGCTTTGTGACTCTATGGAAATCTTGTCACCTGTAGGAAATTATCTTCCCACTTCATCTGCCCTTCATGCAACAAATGATACTATTTCCTGTAATTGGATTTGTTTTATATCCTGTAGGCTCTTTCTGTTCAGTGCTCATGGTTGTCAATTACTTTTTATAAAATGTTTTTATTTTGGGGGCGGGAAAAACCTCTACAAAAAACTTCACAACATTTTAACAAAGAGGGAGACCGATGGTTCCTCTCAAGATTATCTCTACATTAATCTCCAGAGGAAACTACAACAGTATGTCCTCCTTCCCGACTCTGCACATATAAACACAGGCCCATATGAGAGCCCTTTCTAAACATAACTCCAAAGGATCGATCGGGTCAATTAGTTCTGACAAATTATTAAGGTAATTCAATGGGGAAAGAATAACCTTTTCATCAAATGGTGGTGGCACAATTAGACAGACATATGCCAAAAGAATAAAAAAATTATCCTTTACTTAATTAACTCAACCATATGTAACAGTTAATTTAAAGTATATTATAGACCAGAATGTAAAAGCCAAAACTATAAAACTCCTAAGGAAAAAATAGAAGAAAATCTCAGTGAGATTGGCAAAGATTTCTTAAATAAGCAAAAGTAGTTTTAAAAAAATTAATAAACTTATTTCATCAGAATCAAAACTTTGATCTTCAAAAGATACTGTTGTGGAAATGAAAAGATTTCATTGCAAATTGGGAGAAAATATTTGTACAACATATCTGATAAGGAACTTTTTTCTTGAAAAGCTCTTGTATAGAAAGCTCTTACTAGGAAGACAAATTTAAAATTGAGCAAAAGATTTTAACATGTACTTTTTAAATAAAGATATGAGGATGCCCAGCCGGTATGGCTCAGATTGTCATCCTGTGCACCAAGTGGTCACCGGTTCGATTCCCAGTCTGGACACATGCCCCGGTTCAGGCTGGATCCCCAGTAGGGGGCATGCAGGAGGCAGTCAATCAGTGTTTTTTTCTCTCTCTCTCCCTCTCTAAAAAATCAATAAAAACACATTTAAAAGATAAAGGTATGAGGATGAAAAATATGCACATAAAAGATGTTCAACCTAATTTTTTATTAGGGAAATGTGAATTAAAATGTAATGAGATACCACTACACACCCACAAGAATGGCTAAAATGAAAGACTGACCATATGGAGTGCTGATGAGAATTTGGAGCAATTAGAACTCTCATGCAATGCTGACGGGAATATAAAATGGGACACCACTTTGGAAAACAGCTGTACATATACAACAGCCATTCTATTCCTAAGTATTTACCCAAGAGAATGAAAGCAGATGTTCACACAAAACAATCTGTATGAAAATGTTTACAGTTGCCTTATTTATAATAGCTGAAAAGTACAACTACTCCAAATAGCCATCTTAAGTGAATGAATGAACTGCAGAATATTCATATAATGGAATACTACTCAGAAATAAAAAGAAACAAACCTGATATATGTGACAGCATGGATGTATCTCAAAATAGTTATGCAGAGTGAATGAAGTCAATAAAAAAAGAGGCATAAGGTATGGTTCCACTTATAATAAAAAAAATTCTAGAAAATACAAACTATAGAAATAGAAAGCAGATCGGTGATTGCCTAGAGATTGGGAGAATGAGAGATAACCAAGAGGTCCACGGAAACTTTGAACATAATGGCGCTGTTTATTATTTGATTTTGGTCATAATTTCATATGTGTACAGTACATATGTCAAAACTCATAGTGTATACATTATATGTCAATTACATTCCAATAAAGCTGTTAAAAACTTACAGAAAAAAGTCCTCTTCTTCATCTGAATCATCTTCCAAAAGATTTCTCTGTAAAAAAAAAAAAAGAGAGAGAGAGTGAGAGAGAGGGAGAAAATGACTTGAGTTTTCAGATTTCAGGGCTTACACACTATCAGGAGTAATAAAACGAGTTCTGTCCTGGTGGAGTTTCTGAACTCCAAGCTTCCAGGGGGAAAAGTAATTGCATGGCCTTCAATGGAAGCTGAAAGATACAGAACCACGTTGGCAGACTTTTGAAAGAAAATGCTTCTAATGGTGGAATCCTATGATTGACCACGAGGCAGAAAGGGCACTGAGCCGGTGTGGAGTAAGGAACGGAGGGCAGTTGGGAGGAGCAAGTCCCTTCTCCTTCTCCGGCCTTCCTCTAGTCAGCTGTCATTCAACAGAGATGTTTGAGCATCTATGTGCTGGGCACTGTTCTAAGGACCAAGCACCAGCTTTGAGTAACACAGACAAGGTTTGAGCTCTCATAGAAAAATATCTGATGGTGATAAATGCTATGCAGAGAATTAAAGCAGTGATGGGACAGACAGAGACAGGGGGATTGAATGAGATTAGGCTGTCCAGGAAAATCACTCTCCAGGGGTGAAATTTAAGCTGAGATCCAAACGGTAACAAAGAGCCAACCAAAGATCAGGGTGAAGAGCATTCATGGCCAGCAGAGGGACCAGCTAGTGCAGAAAAAGCCCCAATGAATTAAAGTGAATGGTTTGGCCGAAACCGGTTTGGCTCAGTGGATAGAGCGTCGGCCTGCGGACTGAAAGGTCCCAGGTTCGATTCCGGTCGAGGGCATGTACCTGGGTTGCGGGCACATCCCCAGTGGGAGATGTGCAGGAGGCAGCTGGTCGATGTTCCTCTCTCATCGATGTTTCTAACTCTCTATCTCTCTCTCCCTTCCTCTCTGTAGAAAATCAATAAAATATATTTAAAAAAAAAAAATAAAAAAAAAAATAAAAAAAAAATTAAAAAAAAAAAATAAAGTGAATGGTTTGACTTCTTAAAAAAAAGAATATACATGATTAGAGTTCAACATTTTTCCAGCCAACATCTGTTTACAAGATCAGTAATGGAAGGAGAATTCAGTTAAGTCACCAATTTAAGTAACGTATACTACTTTTTAACGTTTACTATGACGAACAAAGGGATTAGAATATAGCCATAAACTTTAGTTTTCTAAAACAAAGTACTTATAAAAGGAATGAAGACATTTTTAGTCTTTCTTTTTTAAAAGCTTAAGATTCTGAACTTACCCTTTCACTTTTCACAGAACCAGTGACATCATCATCGTTTAGGTGGCGCTTGAACTTGGGAGGCATATTTTTCTTTTTACGCTAGAAGTACTCTTCTACTTCCCAGCAGAGTAAGTACTCACCACCTTAAAGAAAAAATAGGTTTCACTGGATTTGAGACTTCTGGGTGTCAGGTAAAGAAAGTACTTACAGCAGAGGCCAAGGCCTTATTGTGAAGGGGCCTCCTTCACTTCTCTGGCTTCAACTACTCCCTTCTCACTTGCTCCTTTCCAGGGACCTCCCTGCTGGGCCTCAACATATAAGAAATAGTAAAAATCAGGAAAAAAATGGATGTAATTTTCTTAGGAGAACACGTGGAGGAAATGAGTGACAAAATGTTTATAAAATGAAAAAGCAGAAGGTACATGAAGGAAATGCATAGGTGCTTCCCTGAAAGTGAGACATCGACTGCTTTAGGATTTTCACTTGGAGTGAGCAGTCAGCGGACACTTCCGGTGCTCACTTTAGGTTAGTTGTTTGAACAAAGATTCAGCTCTCTCATGTGTGAAACAGTACTTTCTAGGCTTCTGCATGGAATTGGGAGGCGTCTGCTCAGACACTACATGCAAAAGCATTCTGTAAACCCTAACATCCTGTTCTGAAGCATAGCACTGGGTGTTCCAGGAAAAGGGATGTTTGGTAAGAAATTCTTCTTTTCCCACAGAAAGTCTCACTTCCTTTTACATGCTAATATGCATTGTTCCAGAAACATGCTTGAGTCTGCAACATACTCAAAATTTTCTCCAGAAAAAGCTGACATATGCAGGTATGAGTTTTCAGATTCTTGGACTAGAAGATGGATGAAAGATGAGACCAGCTAAGGAGTGCCCAAAGTTTTACTGCGAGCTGGGCACTCTGCTCAGGGATTTATGTGCATTTCCTGTTACTCTTAGGCACTAGAAAACGACAGGAAAGCTAAGGCTTAGTAAAGATAAGTAATGAATAGTGTTAGCCACTCTGCTCATTGAAATAGCAGAAGCAAAGGCCCCAATTAATCCGTGGCTGTGCATGATCAGTTGTGATATTTACTCAGTTAGTGGCCCAGCAGGTTACACAGTTGTGTCCTAGAAAGACCACTTCTTCCCTATAACCATCCAGCAGCCCTCTTTCCCCTTCCACAAGAAGAATCTGAAGATCTTCAAATTAACTATAGCTAGACATCAGTTAGTTGGTTAATGTTATAATGCAAAAAAAATAAGCCCACAGTCCAGTTTCATAAATGAAATAGAAGTAAGATCTGAAGCTGGCTTCCTGTCAAAACAAATTGGTAAGAAAGTTTTCTTTAATAAGAAATGCTCCAGAACCTGAAACTTAACCACGTGTTAAGAAAAAACACACAAGTTCTTGCCACCTGAGTAAACAACTCTAGAGTTCATTCAACAATATTTCTGTCCCTTACATCTGGCCTTGATTTCAGAGTAATTCATTCATGCAGAAATGTTACAGAATGCATGAAAAAAAAAACACACCAAAACGCCCACAAATGACAAAGGAAGCAATTGAAGGACCGAGCTTCTCATTACACCTGTTTGCATGGTAAACCCCACAAAGAGGCTACCTCAACCTCTCGCAGCACCTAACAGGCAGATTTACATAACATCTTTATGAAATACACGGTGAAGCTACAAGCTTAATGGTGAGCAAGACCCATCTTCAGGTCCCATAATCCAAGGATCAGCCTCAGGAAGGCAAGAAACCAGCGTCTGACCAACAAAAAAAGCCATCAGCAAAGCAGCAGGCAGATGAACTAACTACGCATCATGAACCACCGGGCAACGGATGATATCTGTACCAAACAACTCACAGAAAAAAACCTAAAGACTTATACTCTACTAAGAAGATTTCTGAAAAAACAAAACAAAAACTCACGTATGCATTCAGGTGCTTGTGTCTAGATATATATGTAAACAGGAGTCTTCGTCATGTAATTCAGCATGGAGGGCAGAATAGCCACGCACAATTCACCTAAAAAATGCCACCACCGTCTGCTTCCTCTGCCGTCCTCCCACGTTTACAGTGTCACGTGTGTATTTTTGGAAGAGGCAGTGCGTTCTCTTTTCGGGGGCTTTACACATAACACGGTTCTAGCCTGTTGTTTGATAAACGTTGGCAGAAACCAACTGGCAACCTTGTCATTTCGCACCAGGCTCGCTGGCGGGCCGAGGGCGCCCCCGTCCCCGCCTCCACTCCGGGTCTGACTCCCCTTCCCCGTCTCTCGCCCGCAGGCGAGGTCGCGGCTGCAGTTTCCGGGAAACCGGCGACGGGAACTGCACGCAGCCCGGAGTCGCCGCTATTCACGGAAGCTGTCAGCGCCGTGACCGCCCGCCCGCACCTGCCAGGCTCACGCCCGGAGCCCTTTAAATCCCCACCGAGCCCGGCCCTCCAGCCACAGGCTCCTCCCCCGCCCCATCTGTAGCACCAGGTCTGCTCCAAACTCCGGTCCCTTCGGCCCCGCGACACCCACTCCCTCCCGGCTCCTCCCCCCGGGGGCACACCGCCCCATCGCCCTTCCTCACGGCACCCCGGTCCACCCGCCGCCTGCTCCCGCTCCGGGCCCCCTCCCGGGCCCCCAGGCCCGACGCGGACGATGCGGGACTGGGGCGTCGTCTCGGTTTTCTTCCGCCTCCCTCCTCCCACCTCGCCCTCCGCCCCCCACCTCTCGGAGACCAGGCGGGCGCCCGTACCTGAGTCTCCCCGGGAGGTCTCGGGCGGCTGCGGGAAGGAGCGGGGAGCCGAGGAAAGAAGGCGGGGAGCGGAGGCAGTGGACGCCCAGTCGGCGTCCGCGCGCTCCGCCGCAGCTGCGCCCCCCCTTATCGAGCTCATCCGCGCTCCGCGGCCTGGCGCCAGGCGGGGGGCGGGGGGCGTGGGGCGGGGCCAGGCCAAGGCGATCGCCGAAGGAGTCGATTCGGCCCTTCCTCTCTCTACCCAGGAAGGGAGGATCCGGCAGGTGCTGAGTCCGATCCGGATCTCTAGGGTTACAAGGCGCTTTAAGGGAGGAATAACTGGTTCCCGAGGTTCCATTCCGACCCGGCGTGGTGTTGGGGGGAGGCGGAGGCAGTCGGGGTGGGGCTGATGAGACCTTTAGAAGGAAGCCGAGGAGAAAAGGAGGGTGGACCTTCACGTGCATCCTTTAGAGTTCTGACCTAAAATAACCAGGTTCAGGCATAGGCAGACACAGGAGCCCTCGGGCTGCAGGAGGGAAATCACCCTTGCAAAGCCATTCCACTTATTCCCTCCTCCCAGACCTCCACCCTCCAAGTTAGTAGCATCCTAAACCTGCAGTAGCTGGGCATAGGAATCCAAAATTTGTTTCGTTTATTCATTCCCCCCACACCCCCCAGCTGGATTGTTTACACCTTCTTCCCCCACCCCATCATTTGTTTGCTACACGTCTTTTTTACTTAGTACCTATGGGTCCTCTATTTGTTGGTAAGTGTTTTAACTTGGTGCATATTTAAATCAAACACACTGTAACTAATTGAAAGATAGCTTGGCTAGGGCACTCTCAAGTTAATTTTGTAGAGTTGAATCACCTGAGAAGCTTTAAAAATGACTGATACCCAAGCACAATTCTGAAATTCTGATTTAACTGGCGTGGGCTATGAATTGAAGCTTCTGAAAGCCTGGGTGTAGATTCACAATCGACTACTACTCAGGCTCAGACTGACTTGGATTGAAAGGGTCCACCTAGAAGGGAAACTTCCTATAGTTTTTCTGCCTGAGCTTGATGGTGAGACTACCCCAGACATCAGAAGTGTTTGCTTTTTCATCTACAGTTGATTTTATATCTGTATATCTGCTTGTTATGGGGTGCTTCCCTGTTTTGGTAGCCAATTAGAGTTTTCGCCAATTACGGCCTCCATCCTTCTTACAAGACAACTGAAGGCAATATGATTATTGAGCTGTATTGGCATGCCATTGAAGAGCTGTGAATAAACTATTTTTTTTAAAAACCGTAATTCTTTAGTTTTGCCAACCATTTTGGTATAATTAGTTAGAGGAAGGGTAATGTAAGCCTCACTCTTTTAATCACCTGAACAAAGCCCCTCTGACTATGCCCAACATTTCTGAAAGCTTAGAAAATGTCATTTTACAGTTAATTTAAATCAGACACAGAAGTAAGCCTGGAAGAAGATAAACAACACTGGACTTACGAGTCAGAATGGGCCCGGCTGGTGTGGCTCAGTGGTTGAGTGCCAACCTATGAACTAGGAGGTCATGGTTCCATTCCTGGTCAGGGCACATCGCTGGGTCCTGGGCTGGATCCCCAGTGGGGAGTGGGCAGGAGGAAGCTGATCAGATTCTCTCTCATCACTGATGTTTCTACCTCTCCCTCTTCTATCCTCTCTGAAACACACACACACACACACACACACACAGAGTCAGAACGGGGTTCCGGTCTCACCGACTTGAATTATTTGTTCTTGGAGGACAGCAAGCACTGTTTACCATATTTATATCCCCAGATTCTAACAGAATACCTGTCATATATCGGATAGATCAATTTATTCACTTTGATATATTACCATTTTCAGCAAGAAATTGAAGTTGTACTGAGGGTGGAGCACCTACATAATTTTTGTTTATTAAATGCTGTTTTAAACTTTTTTGGTGGCAGAAAATATTGTATTATGGGCTGAGTGTAGAGAACATCCCATCAAATGGGATGTTTAGGATGTTTGTGGTAGATGTGCCAAGTGCTAGAGTTTAGGAGAAAAACAACTTGTTTTCCAGGCTTTTTCCCCTTTTCCTACAATGGAATGGAAGTTTATCATGAAATGATGGCGAAAACACTGTAATCTTTCCCAGTATCCAGTCAGGATCCAAAAGGAGGCTTTGTGACAGGCCTCACGTAGAGGGCCGATGCACTAGGCACAGGCCATGGCCGTTGGCAACATTCCCTCGTCTTTCCTGGCTTTTTAATTTCAGTTATTGCCCCGTGGTCCCAAAGGCTATGCCCTTCGTTTTCCCTATAAAAGTGAATTAACTGCCTACCAGTCCATGCGTTCTCAGGAAACTGGTGTGCCTGCAGATGTCCACGTGACAGAGAAGGAAACTACTCAACGCAGAGAATCCTGGGAATCAAATCTCATACTTAGAGGTCTGGCTGGATTTACTGTCACATAACTTTTTACTTCTTTTTTATGAATTGGAGCTTTACCCCAATTATGAGTGCTCAGTTCCTATGTGGCTCATGGTAAGAACTGGTGACGAAGCGAACACAGGGCGCCGGAAACCTGCCCTCTCTCGGGGTTCGGACCCCCGCCTGGGTTCCAGGGAACTGGCCACTTCCGCCCCCATCCCCGGGCCCGCCTACTTCCGCCTCACATAAACAAACGCTCGGCGCCTGCGTGAGGCGAGCCCATCGCAGCCAATGAGGTGCCAGGAACAAAAATCAGTGACCAATGAGATCCTGGGAGGTCTGGGCGGTCGACCAATTGCGAGGCCTCGCACCCGGATATGATTGCGGGTTCTGAAATCAAGCTCTGAGAAGGAGAGGCGCTCCGCATGTGGCAGGGGCTGTGAGCTCGGAGTCCTGGGCGAGCGCGTGCGGTTCAGTGTCTCGCGCGTGCGGTTCACATGTAAGGGTCCTTCCTTTGGGTTTTGAATGGGGAAGAAATCAACGTGGCTGCTTGTCTGTCCCGGAGCGGAGCCAGCGTGGGGGAAAGCCCCTCCGTCGGTACCTCCCTTACACCGAGTGGGACAGTCTGGAAGACGCAGCTGCGGTGTGGAAGTATGAACCTCTTACCTAAGAGCTCCAAGGAGTTTGGCTCCGTTGACTATTGGGAGAAGTTCTTCCAGCAGCGCGGAAAGAAAGCTTTCGAGTGGTATGGAACTTACCTGGAACTGTGCGGGGTGCTGCACAAATACATGAAGCCCCGGGAAAAGGTAAGCGCCGCCTGGCAGCTGGGGGAGAGAGGAGAGAGAGAGAGAGAGAGAGAGAGAGAGAGAGAGAGAGAGAGAGAGGGAGAATGAATATGAATGAGAATGAATGTGTATGTGCGTGTGTGTTCGTTCGGGAAGGTGGGAACTGCCTTCCAGGTTATCCTGCACACGGTAAACAGGGACAGGCGCGGGGGCCCTAATTGGGCCCATAATTTCAGGATTTCATGCATCATTCTGGCTGAAAGGCAGTTAAAAATATTCTTTTAAAGGTTTGAGATAAAAGACTTCCCGCCCCAGCTCATTTTTCGATGAATAACCCCACTGGAAGAGTCACTTCTTTTAGTAACTCAACCCAGATGTGGCCTCCTGGAGAATAAATGTGCGTTTCTGTCACAGCATCTTTGTGGAGAAGGCACTAGCCCTGTTTCACTGATACACAAATCTGTTATCCAGTAATTGTAGCGGGGCCCACTGAATTTCAGGCAGCGTGCTCAGCCCTTAAGCTACCAGAGCATTAAGATAGAATGCCCTGGGCACAATCCCGAAAAGAAAAGTGGTAAGGACAGTAATAGGAGTTTTGACAGAGGCGGGCTTGTACTGACTGGAGGTAGGGAAGGGAGGAGGGTAGAGAGCTTTAAGGAAGTTTTAAGCACCAAGCCTTGTGGTGTGTGTGTGTGTGTGTGTGTGTGTGTGTGTGTGTTTGATAGTTGAATTCTCCTAATAAACTCTGTGAGGTGAGTGGTGTACACACATTATACAGATAGATAAATGAGGCTCTGAAATCCTAAGATCTTACATGTAGTAAGTGGCCACATGGAAATTTAAACTCTGGCCCATCAAGCTCCAAAATTTAGGCACTTCTCATTGTGTATTCCATGCTTTTCCAGAGATGGTGACATCAGGGCAGAATTTTGAAGGATTGATGGGAGGTTGCTGCACAGAGCAGGAAGCAACAACTTGTGTATTTAAGTTCAGCTTCAGAAAATACCAGGATATCATGAGGAGGAGCCAAAAGCATGAGTGGAATAGGATGATGCCAGAACGAGGTTTTCAACAGCAAAACAGATAGGAGATTTCAATTGTAACTAATTACAGTGGGGACTTGACTTACGAGTTTAATTCGTTCGGAGACCAAGCTCGTTAACTCAAATTACTCTATCAACTCAATGCAAAAAATCGGCTGAGAGACGGCTGGTATCTCAAAAAACTCGTTAGTCGGGACACTCGTAAGTCAAGGCCCCACTGTACTGCATTTGGATTCTGTGACTTCCTACCAGTTCTTGAGTAAAAAATGCCTGATTCAGAGAAAAGCACAACCATGATTAGCTTGTTTCTGTAATACGGAAAGCCCATTTTCACATAACCTGCATGGCTGTCACTGAATGTGATTTTCACTAGTGAGTCCTCTAACCAGAGGTGTTTTAAGACGGAGCCTAGAACCAGCTCTGTAACGGTGCTCTCTTCTGTGACAACAGCATCTTCCCCCTCTGAAAACATGCAGCGGCCAAGGTGAGACTTGATTCCTCAACACATGCGAAGCTCATTCCTTTGCCTTAGTCACCTCCATCCTCTCGGTTCCCCCCCAGGTGCTGGTGATCGGGTGTGGTAACTCAGAGCTCAGCGAGCAGCTGTACGATGTGGGCTATCAGGATATTGTGAACATTGACATCAGCGAGGTTGTCATCAAGCAAATGAAGGAACGCAATGCCAACCGACGGCCCCAGATGAGCTTCTTGAAGATGGACATGACACAGATGGAGTTTCCTGATGCCTCTTTCCAGGTGGTGCTGGACAAGGGCACGCTGGATGCTGTCCTGACAGATGAGGAGGAGAAGACCCTGCAACAGGTGGACAGGATGCTGGCTGAGGTTGGCCGTGTCCTGCAGGTGGGCGGTCGCTACCTCTGCATCTCCCTGGCTCAGGCTCACGTCCTGAAGAAAGCAGTGGGTCACTTCTCCAGGGAGGGGTGGATGGTCAGGGTGCATCAGGTGGCCAGCAGCCAGGACCAGGTGTTGGAAGCAGAGCCTCGGTTTCCCCTGCCTGTCTTTGCCTTCATCATGACCAAGTTCAGGCCAATCCCTGGCTCTGCCCTTCAGATCCTCGAGCTGTGTGCTCAGGAGCAGGGCAAGCCTGTGCGGCTGGAGAGTGCCGAGCGGCTGGCCGAGGCGGTGCGGGAGCGTCAGCAGTATGCCTGGCTGTGTAGCCAGCTGTACCGCAAGGCCGGGCTGGGGAGTGTGTCCCTGGACTTGTGCAATGGGGACACGGGGGAGCCACGCTACACCCTCCACGTGGTGGACAGCCCCGCTGTGAAACCATCGCGGGACAATCATTTTGCCATTTTCATCAGTGAGTTGGGATTGGTCCTTCTCTTCCCTGGAAGGGCTGGGCTGGGGCGTTGGTGGATGGGTATGCCTTGGCTGGTTTCATTTTGCAGGGATGGTCCTTTCAGAGGTTAGACTAGCCAAGGCATGAGGAAGAAACAATAGCAGCTCTCCAGCTACCTTAGATTTGAAGCTTATTTCTTCTCATCTTCCATCGCAAAGCCTTGGTGAAGTGGGAGAATGGGGTTGGTAGGAAGGAGAGAAGTAATACAGATGCATCTAGGCAAGTCACACACTGTAGAGATGGTAGTTACTTTGTAATGTCGAGTGGTGGGAGCTGTCCAGTCTCAGGTCTGTAGCCTTTAAGCTGTGGGACCTGGGGAAATTGCCATGTTTCTCTGCTGAATTAGACAGTACAGAGCAGTGGCTAAAAAAGGTCAGCTCTGGAACCAGGTGATTTGGGTTCCAATTCTGTCCCAGTCACATCTTGGTGATGTGACATTGGACATGTTATTTGTTTTCTGAGACTCAGTTTCCTCATTCATAAGTGACATCATAACTACCTTGTGTAGTTGTGAGAAGTGTCAAAGCTCTTAGGAAGGTGCCTGGCACATGATAGCTGCTCTGTGGACACTAGTGTTATTATTGAAAGGGGTAAATGATACCAGATTTACTAGTACATTAATAATGATTAAAAAGAATATGAGAGAATGCTTTCAAAAATAGAATATTTTAGATAAATGCAAGGTGTCGATATGGTCATGCTGGCCACTTGTTTCCAGATGACTACGCCATTTTTCCAAGTATTCCATCATCCTACCTGCACCTGTGGGAGCAAACATGTGCCCTGGATGTGAGCATGGAGTCTGGGGCTGGGCTGCCTGGGTTTGAGTTCCAGCTTTGCCATTTATTAGCTCTGTGACCTTGGGCAAATAATGAAACGTCTGTCTCAGTTTCCTCATTTATACAATGGGACTAATAATACCACCTGCATCCCGGGCTATTGTGAAGATTCTATGTATTTCTATTTGTTAACTGCTGGGAATAATGCCTGGTATGTAATAAGTGTTGGTAGTATTGCTATTTTTCCCTTGCACGCGTGCTCACACTTCTTATTCCCCCTTGGTCCTGCCTCATGTCCGATGGCAGCTTTGCTCTGGGCCTTGTGCTCCAGGGACTCATAGCCCCCCAGTGGGTCACAGTTGGAAGGGATTCTGGGCCTGGGCAGGGCCTGGCTCTCTGCCATGTGGTCATATCGGTAGTGGGCTTGCACACTCTTCCCGGGACTCCCTGTCACCAGGCGCCTGTTTCCAGTCCCCCAGGGTCGGGAGACCGAGTGGCTCTTTGGCATGGAGGAGGGCCGGAAGCAGCTGGCGGCCAGCGCTGGCTTCAGGAGGCTGATCACAGTGGCCCTGCACCGAGGTCAGCAGTACGAAGGCATGGACAGCATCCAGGCCGAGCTATCGGCCAGAGTCATGGAGTTGGCCCCGGCCGGGATGCCCGCCCAGCAGCAGGTAAGGAAGCTCGGGCAGCAGCTTTCACAGGTCTCTGGAGAAGTCACACTAGCAGCCGGGAAGGCAGAGGGTGTCCTGAAAGAAGCTAGGGCAGGGTCTGTGACCGTAGTCGGCTCCTGGAGGCCATGTCAGCAGCTAAGAGCTGAGTGGGCATCAGTCACATTCCTTTGCCCCAGGCAGTGTGAGGAAGGCCAGCGGTTGCCAATATTGAGACCCACAGGCACATCTGGGTCTGGGGTTGGGGGGTCCTCGGACCCACAGAGATGGCACGAAGGAGATGCTCCAGCTCTTGCAGGCTCCAGCTCTTCCTTCTGTGAATGACTTGGACTGTGTGTCTATTTCCTCACTTGTGCACAAGACTCTCTTGACCCTTTTGCTGCTTTTTTAAAAAATCTTTATTGTTGAAAGTATTAAATATGTTCCCTTTATTCCCCCATTGACTCCTTCTAGCCCACCCTGCCCCTTTTGCTTCTTAGAGCCATCATTATCGGAGGGTAAATGGATACTTTCAGGATATGAGCATTGCCGGTCTGGTGTTTTACTGGGAAGGAAACTGGAGGTTTTTTGCCAAAGTGGTGATATGGAATTACCAGTTGACATGGTCTGTCTGATGCCATCCTGGTCCCAAGGCAGGGTAATGGGCAGGTGACTTTATCCTTCTTGACAGAGGGGAAAGCCAAGGTACCTGGAGGCTGGGTGCTGTAGTAACAGATCTGAAAAAAAGTGTAGGCTCCCGATTCCCAGCCTGGGTTCTGCCCACGAGGCTGACCTGTGCTTACGGAGGAATGTATTGAGTCTTCCTGGTAGACTTGGTCGGTGCCCATCAGAGAGACCCAGCTCCTGGGGGAGGTTCTTTGTGACCTTCTCTCACCAGTGCCCATGTCTCTGCAAAGTCAGGAATCCCTGGTGATTATCACATATTCATGTAGGTCTTTGAAAAGCAATAGATGTAAAGACTGGGAAAGGAAAGAGAACAGTTTAGGGGAGAAATGTATTTTTCTCCTAATTTTTTTCTCCTGTTTAGAATAATGGGAGAAAAGGATGAGAATGGCTAAGGGAAGGGAGACGTCTCTGCACGTGTGGAGTGGGTGCTTTCCCCTGGATTTCGTTATCTCATCCCCGTTCATATTCTTTCTCTCATAATTACAGTCTCTTCCCAAGGGTTCTCTCTGGCTTCGATTGTCCTGGATCGTTGAAAGTGCTTTAGAGGATTACTCTTGAGAAACTCCTATTTTTCTTGGGGGAGAACCAACTGCATTTTATAATGGTTTTTGGGGGAATCAGTTAGTTTTCAGAAAGGTAAATTAAGCCTTAATGAGATCAAGTCAAAGGCCCCAGAGAGGAACTGGAACAGAAAGGCACACCTGCGGAGTTGTACTGCCCAGAACCAAGGCCTGGATTCCTCAGATAGACACAGGGAAGGGGTTCTACTTTCTCACGTTTCTTAGCTGAGCTGGTGGTTTGACCACATCTTTGCTGTACCTTCAGGTGCCTTTCCTGTCCGTGGGTGGGGACATCGGGGTGCGGACCATTCAGCACCAAGACCGCAGCCCCTTGAGTGGCGACTACGTCATCGAGGATGTGCAGGGGGATGACAAGTGCTACTTCCGGCGGCTCATCTTTCTCAGCAACAGGAACGTGGTGCAGTCAGAAGCCAGATTGCTGAAGGCTGTGTCTCACAAAGGTGAGGTGTCAGCGGCACGTTGGTGGGACCCACATGGACACGGCATGGACTCTTGATTTTGGGGGTCAGAAGGACCTGGGAGCATGGCCGAGATGTAGGACAGACCTGGGTACCTGTGACCGGAGGCACATGGCCAAGTGGGTTGTCCTCTTAGACCACTTGGGCTCATAGGGTGTGAGTGGCCATAAGCGGAATAGAGGTCTGTGTTCTGTTCTTGAGCCAAGCCCGGCTGTGAAATGATAAGGAGCAGGGCTAATGGATTACCAAGTAAACATGATCATCACATTAATGCCTTTAGTTTAAAAGCCACTTGCTTTACAAGTTCCACATACGTCTGGGTACTAATTCAACAGGGCTCTGTGAGGTGAGCCATTTCTGCTGTCTGAGTGGTACAGTAGAAAGGTGATAGGCATTGGAGACAGTCCCGGGTTCAAATCCAGGTACAGTAGAAAGATGATAGGCATTGGAGACAGGCAGTCCCAGGTTCATATCCAGGCGGCACTACCTACTGATTCTGGACCTAATTATTAACTCTTCAGATTCTCATGTGTTCCATCTGCCAGTAATTGGAATTAAAGGGCTGTTATAGGAGCTAACAGAGTAAAAACCCTAGGATAGCAATTGGCATAGAGGAGGTAATTGTAAGTCCTTCCCTACAAGAATTTATGAAGATTCTGTTAGTGGCCTTATATTTCTCATAGGAGCGGTACCAGGACTCCTAAGTTGAGTTTTCCCAGGCTTTGGGGTATATCTTTACCACTTTCCTTTTCAGACTCTGACATGTAACCGTTCAAATTCCTGCACATTTAATGCTTGGGTTTGTGAGTGAGATCAAGTCAGCTGCAGCCCACTGCCCCTGGTGCTTTGCTCTCTGAGGACTAGTGGACTAAGCATAGGACTTCATTGTCTCTCTTCATTTAGCCCAGAAGAAGCGGAAAAAGGACAGGAAGAAGCAGTGGCCGGCTGGTACTCCAGAGGAGCCCCCTGCAGCCCCGGGGCAGTCCATCGATAAGAGCTACCTGTGCTGTGAACACCACAAAGCCATGATCGCCGGCCTGGCCTTGCTGAGAAACCCCGAGCTGCTCCTAGGTGAGGGGGTTGTCACTGCTTCCCACAGGGAGGAGCGTGGGAGATGACAGAGCTAATCAAAGGAGCTGCTTGTGAATAAGAGCAGTGATCACAGACCGGCAAAAGCATAAACATTCATATCTTTCTCATTCCCAACCTGCTTCTAAGTTAACGAACACCCAAATAACTTTTTCCTCACACTGAAGTTGTCATGTTGAAATGGCCATACATGTCGAAGTCTGAAGTTTTTCCCCCCACTCATTTATTTAAAAATTAAGGTGTGAAGTACATCCAGGGAGATAGGTAAAGTACACAGATCTTCAGCTGTTCAGCTTGATGAATTCTCACATATGTATATACCCACGTAACCAGATGGAGCCTCTAAAAACCATGTCTCTGGGCCCTGGCCGGTATGGCTCCGTTGGTTGAGCATTGTCCCGTGCACCGAAAGGGCACTGGTTCGATTCCTGGTTGGTCAGGGCACATACCTGGGTTGCAGGCTCAATCCCCAGTAGGAGGTGTGCAGGGGCGCAGCTGATCAATGTTTCTGTCTTACATTGATGTTTCTCTCCCCCCTCCCCTCAATAAAAACACATTTAAAAAATTAAATAAAAACCATGTCTTCAGAGAAATGCCTTTGCACTTAAGGAGAATTTCTGGCTTTTCAGTAATGCATTATATGATTCTAGCTTGAATTCCTACTTAAAAACCCATATTACAGGCAGTGCAGTCAGCCTTCTCACTAATGACAGGTTTGGATCTGACCACAGTGGTGAAAGCGGTCATATTTCTGTCTGCGTTAGAGCCATCCTCGCTCACAGTCCCTGCGTTTGTCCTTTGGCCCATTGTGGCGTTGATCTATGTGGAATCCACTGCCTTGTGACCATGAACCAGGTGTTGGCCGTTGTAGACCCCCCATTTTGTAGAGGGGTCCAATAGGCTTATGGTGGGGACTCTTGGTGACAAGTGCTTTGGGATTTTTAAGGGCCTACAATAACACACTGGTCATCTTCTGGATCTGGAAAGGGAAGGATTGTGAGGCCAGGATTGAGTTTTCAGATGTCAACTTAACTCCCAAATTTTGGGATGAGACAGGGAGGCCAGGCCCCTAAATCTGGTATCCCCTGGGCGGAGCCAACAATTTCACTCCCTCTTTTGCCGTCCTGAGGCTGGTACCAAACTTTCCAGTGAGCCGATGGTAAAATGATGCTTTCTTCCTGTATTACAGAGACCCCGCTGGCTTTGTTGGTGGTAGGCCTGGGCGGGGGCAGCCTCCCCCTCTTTGTCCACGATCATTTCCCAAAGTCCCGTATTGAGGCTGTGGAGATCGACCCGTCCATGTTGGAAGTGGCCACCCAGTGGTTTGGCTTCTCCCAGAGCGACCGGATGAAGGTCCACATTGCAGATGGCCTGGACTATATTACCAGTCTAGCGGGAAGAGAAGGTACTGCTACCGGGGAACTTGGGGGGTGTCAAGGGAAGATTGATCCAAGGTTGTCAGGCCTGTGAGGGCCTCTAGACTCCATCTCTGAGAGGGTGGCGTCAGCACCATCCTAGTCTTTTTCCTGTTGGCTTGTTGACATTTTTTTCAGTAACTGCAGAGTGCCAACCATATGCTTAGCTCTGTGCTAGGGGCTGGGGTCTAGCAAGTACTACGGACTGTTTCCTGACCTGATGGCGCTAACAGACAGTGGGCTTTTCTTTTGCCCCTGCAACATTAACACCTCCTCACCACCTTAAGAAACCTCCAGGATGTAGCTGGGTGAAGAAAGATGAAGAACAGTTGAGGGGTGTGTTGGGAGGTGTTTTTTCTAAAATCAGCTGGAAGTGAAGCCAGAAATAGAGCAAAACAGCATTCATGCCAACCACTGGTTCCAAATCTCGGACGTTTGGCAGTGTCTGCACGTGTTGTTGGTTGTCATAACCATTGGGTAGGGGTGCTTCTGGCATCTGGTGGGAGAGACCAGGGATGCTGCTGAACTTCCAACGATGCAAAGCACAGCCATCGATGACAGTGAACTGTCTGACTCCTAATGTCAGTAGTGCCGAGGCTGAAAAGCCCTGAGGCAGATGCTGCTCAGTGGGGATCCTGACAGTCTTCCAGCTGCTGGATTTAAGGTTCTGTTTATTCTAATATTTCATATCCCAGACTTAGGACAAAGGTTCTGTTCATGTTCTGCAGGAGGTCCCTTGTTCCTTCTGCAAGTTCATAGATAGGCTCCTGAAGACATGCTTTCCGGAGCCTGAGTCCCTTGAGGAAAAGTCAGGTTGGTTCAGTCCTGAGTGAACCTGGGGGACTAGGCCCACCTTTCCTGGTCTGCTCGTTCCGTAACTGATGCCTGGTTCTCATTGGACCGGAATCTCTTCCAGTAAGGGTGTGGCAAACCAGAATGACATTTGGTGCTGGGATGAGTATATTTGGTGCTGAGATGGACAGATGCTGCCTTAGTTTAACTGCAAACTGACCATATTAAGAGTTTCACAGGTTCCCTCTCTGAGGCTAGAGTCATTCTGGGGGCTCAGGCCCAAGATAGCTAATAACATGTGAAGCATTTAAAACAGTACCAGGCATGTTATAGGTCAGCCCTTAAAGGCTTAGATCCCTGCTTGTCCAGATCAATGATTCTCAGCTCTGACTGCACTGATAATTACTTGGGGAGCTGAAGAGAAATGCCAGGCCTCCCGGGAGGTTTTTAACTCAGCTGGTCAAGAAAGGAGCCCAGGTTCTGTAGGTATTTAGAAGCTTCCCATGGTGACTCGAATGTTCTGTCAGGATTGACAGCCACTGGGACAGATAGACTCTTAACCAAGTAAGTACCCTGCAGAATGGGCTCCAGAAGATGAGACCAGGCCCCGTCTTTAAGGTGGGGTTCTCACAGCAGAACCTTGGTGACGATTCCTCTGGATGGTGATGTCAGTGGCACATCCTCCCTGTTGTCCTTCTGGCTCAGCCACCTGCGCCCACTACAGGCCACAGGAGAGATGCAGTGTAGGAATGTAAATGGCCTTATTTTACCCAACAAAGACAAAAAGTTTGCTTCTCTTTCCCAGCACGGCCTCAGTACGACGTGATCATGTTTGATGTGGACAGTAAGGACCCAACACTGGGAATGAGTTGTCCACCCCCAGCATTTGTGGACCAGCCCTTCCTGCAGAAGGTCAAGAGCATCTTGACTCCTGAAGGTATGAGAACGCAAGGTCAGGAAGCGGGGATAGATGGGTCCTTCAAAAATATATTTTTTATAATGAAAAATGCACATATCATAAATGTGTAACTTGATCGATTTCCTTCCTTTGAACAACCACTTACCAGCACTGAACACAGCATTTCCCGCGCCTGAGAAGTCCACCTCTCACCTCCTCTTTGGGATAACCACTCTCCCAACTTTTACCAGCACGCCTTAGTCTTCCCCATTTTTGTTCTATATAAGTGCAATAATCATACAGATTGTAGTCTTTAAGTTTCTGTTTTCTTTCACTCAACGCGATGCTTGTGAGATTCACCCATAGTATTGCGTTTCCATTGTTCCTTTCATTGCTGTGTAGCGTCATTGTGTGGCTGTAGCGCTCAGCCTCCCCCTCTGCTCTTGGTAGTTGGGCTCTTTTGCTGTTGGGTGCTTTTATAAGCAGTGCTGCCGTTAACATTCGAACGATGCCTTTTGGTGAGACGTGGGCGGGTCTGTTGGCATGTACCAGTACGAGGGCTGTAATCGCTGGATGGTAGGTGAAGCGTATGCTCAGCTTTCGCAGATGCTGCTGCCGGTTTTACAAAGTGGTTGTAGTCATTCACACTCCCACCACCACGGCAGCGCTAGCTCCCAGTCACATTCCTCCCACGTGCCCCAGACCAGGCAGTATCTTATCTCATCTTCGTCGCAGCCCATTTCAGATGAGGAAACCGAGGTAAAGAGACCTGCCAAGGTGGCCAGGGTAACAGCTGGGACCCCAGCCCAGGTCCTGGCGAAAGCTGGGGCTCTGAGTCATGGTCTGCGGCCCCCACGTTTTGATGTGGTGTCTGGTGCTGTGGTGAACAGAGTTGACTTAGAACCTTGGCTGTTGTAAGGTGACCTTGGCCATCCCTGGCTGGTTAGTACTGCATGGTGTTTGTCAAGAACATAACATCCCTGCGGAGCTGGTACATTCTTTCTTGGGGGTGTTAGTTACTTCTTTCTCAAAGTGATTCTTTGGGAAACTGAGACATGCAGAATGGTGAAACCATTGCTTAGCAGCGTAGGAGAGCAAGAAACTGGGCTGACGTTTCCTCTGGTTTGCATATTTCCCATGCTTTCCTCATTCTGCCTTCTGTGTGCGTATGTTCTCTGCAAGCTGGCTGTCGCTGTTGGTGCTGTCTTAGTCCCCCCCAGCCTCCCCGGGGCAGAAATTGGCATTTTCCTCAGAGCTGTACCTTGTCTCCACGTGTCACCAGATGTGCGGTCATTCTGACTCTTTCCTTCCCACCCTACAGGTGTCTTTATCCTCAACCTTGTGTGCCGAGACTTGGGGCTAAAGGACTCAGTGCTGGGTGGGCTCAAGGCGGTGTTCCCCCTCCTGTATGTCCGGCGCATCGAGGGGGAAGTGAACGAGATTCTGTTCTGTCAGCTGCACCCCGAGCGGAAACTTGCCACACCAGAGCTCTTGGACATGGCCCAGGCCTTGGAGCAGACCCTGCGGAAGCCAGGGCGGGGTTGGGATGGCACGTATGTCCTGTCCGATATGCTCAAGACTGTGAAGATTGTGTGATCGCTGGCCTCTCAGCCTCCTGCCTGCCTGACCTTGGGCTCCTGGCCTGCCAGAGATCGACGAAATAGAACCCACAGTACTTTTTAAGCCTCGTATTTTTCTTGGTTTCCTACTCAGCTGTATGGGACCTTCAGCCTGGTGACGTTGCCTGGAGAGCTGGGAAAATAAAAACATTCTTCCTGTGCTGTCCTCTTCAGTACCACTGGTTGGTTGCCTTTGCTTCCAATACCGTGCCCTTGGGTAGAATTCAGTGTTGGAGACCCCACCAGTCGCTGATGCCTTAACGAGTGAGCAAGCTCCTTAGGGAAAGGGTCTTCTTTCAAGAAGCTGTTACACCTGAACTGTATTTCCTGCTTTTTTCTCTTTGCCTATTTTTTTTTCTCTCTTCACCCAATACCCTATCCAGTCCTCTCATTCCCTACCATCCTTTGTCCTTCCCTTGGGTATGGAGAGAACGATTTTCTCTAGGGAAGGAGGTCCCCGATGATGGAGCACAGTGTGGTCAGTCCGCTGTGATTGCTGGTTTGCCTTTGCTCCATCCTTCTGTCGGTTCGGTAGGAATGATCTCAACTCTGTGCCAGCACACTGTGAACAGAGTGGGTTCCCCATAAGCACCCTTCTCAGGTTTGATAATTTGCTAGAGCAGCTCACAGAACTCAGAGAAAAAACAGTTTACCCACATCACCAGTTTATTATAAAAGGACACAACTCAGGAACAGCCAGATGACAGAGATGCCCAGGGCTAGGTGTGCATAAGGGCTGGGAGCTTCCTGCCCTCTGTGGGCACGCCACCCTCCCAGCACCTTGTGTTCACCCACCCGAAAGCTCTCAGAACCCCGTACTCTTAAAATTCTTATGCAGGCTGCACAGTGTAGGCATGATGGATTAATAACTAAATTTCCAGCCCTTCCCTTTCCCAGAGGGTGGGGCCTGGGGCTGAAGGCTCCCAGCGTGTAACCATGGCTTGGCCTTTCTGGTTACTCGCTCCCATCTGGGACCCCACCAAGGACCTCATTAGAGCAAAGGATGCTCTTCTCACCCAAGAAGTCAGAGAAGTTTAGGAGCTCTGGGTCAGAAACTGGGGTCAGAGACCAACGTGCACATTTTATTCACGCACCTATCCACTCACACGCACCCCAGCTCCTTGCCCTCTGGGTGGAGGACGGTAGGTGAGGGGTCAGCTAGCTGCACTGGTGACTTCCTCTATGGAGCACGCAGCCCCGCTCCCACTGTAACGGCCTCGGTATACCTCTGAGGACTGTAGCCCAGTAAACCCTAGGTCATCCAGTTTCCGTCCTGGGCCTTGTCTTGCCATTTGGTTTCTATAAATTTGCTAACAGTAACTGCTGATAAGGAGTAGAATTCTCACGTTGGGTTTTTCTTTTTTATATTCAATAGGATTTTTTTTTTTTTGAGAGACTGCTCTGTGCCAGACTCCATGCTCCATGCTGAGAATAGAAAGAGGAAAGGGCCAGGGCCCCTGATGTTACTGCCGAGCTTGGGAGGCGAATTGCAGCACATGGATGAGTTACGGAACCACATGTGCTGAGAGTGTGAGGAACGGGTGCGGGGTCAGGCGTTTGCTAAGTCATCTCAGCTCCTCCTCAGAACAGACAGGAAGGTGGCCAGTCTCAGTAAAACCTGCCCCCTTACAGTGATTGAAGGCCTGGACGCAGGTTGTTTTTCTAGCTCGGGTCTGAGCTGGTTCCCATGCTTCCCAGTAGAGGGCACTAGAAACCACGTTTAAGTTCTGGTCCATCTGGAAAATTCCTGCTGGGAAAGGGTCTTTCAAGAAGCTGTTTCACCTGAACTGTATTTCCTGCTTTTTTCTCTTTGCCTATTTTTCTCTCTCTTCACTCAATACTCTATCCAGTCCTCTCATTCCCTACCACCCTTTGGTCCTTCCCATGGGTGTGGGAAGAATGATTTTCTCTAGGGAAGGAGGTCCCCGATGGTGGAGCACAGAGTGGAGGCACAGACCCTTTTCCCCCAAGTCCCTTATTTTAGAAACAATGGCAGGAAATAAAGCAATGAGATCATGCTCATGGGATTTGAAGGAGCTTTAATCTAGGAAGCATATAAGAAATAAAAATATAACACATGTGCCTCTGGGCCTGGGGTGGCAGGTCAAGCTTTCTTTAAAAATCTAAGTCATTTCTATCGTAGTAAACAGTCATCACAGGAAAGGTTGGCAAAACTGATTTTTGATTGAAATAATGGATACACACACACACACACACACACACACACACACACATACATATACACATACACATATTAGTGATGCAAGTAGTTGGGTTGAAAAGTAGCACCTCCACCCCAAAGAAATATCTACGTCTTAACCCCTGGAATCTGTAAATGCGACTTTACTTGGGGGGAAAAAAGGATCTTTGCAGGTGTAATTAAGTTAAGGAGCCCAAGATAAAATCATCCTGGATCAAAGCAGCCCTAAATCCAAAGATAGGACCTTGACTGAGGATTCCTGGCCTCTATCATTGTGAGAGAAGCAATTTCTGTTGCTATAAGCCACCTTATTTACAGTAATATTTGTTTCAGTAGCTCCAGGAAATGCACACACAGCCTTAAAGGTGCTGCTCAGTCCACAGAACCAGAGATGGGGTGGCCTCTGGGCCACATGCCCCCTCCAGATACCTTTAGTTCAGCCAGAAACACGGGGCCGTGCTCAGTGGAAGGTTAATTTTGCCCCGCTGCCTAGGAAGAATTCTGAGTGCTCCACCCAGTGCCCCAGGAACCATCTGGTTGTCCTCTCAGGATGAAAGAACTGTCCTGACTGTGGGAGGCCTTGGGATAACTTCCCCTAATCCTTACAGCCCCCCCCTGAGTACGGGAGGGGACCTCGGCCTGCAAACCCAGGTGACTTGATCTGTCTGGACTCCTACCTGCGTGTCTTCCGCTCATTGTTGACCAGGAAGCTCCCTTAGGGCAGCGAGCTGGTCAGTCACAGGCTCTCCCCATCGGCCTCCTCTCTCAGGGCTCTTTGTCCTTTATTGCCCGACGTCCAATGTCTTGAAAACCATAGTTTCGTCTGCTTTGTCTTGGATTTCAGTTATTCCAAGTGAGAAGAGAAAATCTGGTCCCTGTTACTCCATTTTGTTGAAAATGGAAACCAGGGCACATATTCTAATCTTAATGACCTCATTTTCCCATGAGTATTTTTTAGTCCTATTTTTGTTCACATGAGAAAACTTGGGTTTAGTTCTAAGCTAATTAAAGGTAAATCCAGGGTTTAATTCCGGGTGTGTTTCCTTCCCAAGCTTGAGTTGTTGAGTTCACTGTGCTAGGCTCAGGGCGTCGGAAGGTGCCCAGGTTACAGGCGGCTTCAGTGACGTGGGAGCTTAGTTAAGTCATGTGATTGTTCTCTGCCAGGGAACTCCAGAGAACCTTTCATTGCTACTCTTTGTAAAGGCTGTGACTGACTTCTCTTCCTGTGGGCACATATCTTCAGCCTGGCTTCCTGTTCCCTTTAAAGTGATAACTCTATCCTATTAACTTATTTTCCTTTAAAACTTCCCTTTCTCAAGTGCTTCGTATTGTACCTGGCACACAAAAGGCCCTTTTAAAAATTTAATTTATGAAATTGATTGGGGTGACATTGGTCAACATGAACATATAGGTTTCATGCATCGGTTTCTGTTACAAGATCTGTATATTGCACCGTGTGCCCACCACCCGAAGTCAAATCTCCTGTCATCTTATATTAGGACCCTCGTCTTCCCCTACGCCCTCAAAAGGCCCCTGGTACATGATTATTGAATGAATGAATGAATGAATGAGTGCGTGCATGGTTGGTTGAAGAGAAGGGCGCAGTCTCCAACCCTCACAGCAGGAGGCTCCCAGGACTCCACAGTTCATGGACACCCATGAAATCACATGAACCTCAGCAACCAGTAACTGGCCCCCCTGGCTCACTAGAACCCTTAGATCTCTTGAAACTCCTTTCCCCTCCCTGTAACAGTATTTCTGAATTGTTACGATTTCATGAAGCAGTAACTACCAAATACTTGGAACTACTGGAAAAAAGGCACTAACGGTGGCTACACAAATAGAAGGTGCTAATTTTTGTTCCCTCAAGTCAGAAACCGAAGTCTGAAGTTCTGATTGTACTGGTTTGGGGCTATAAATGTCACCTGTTAAGAAGAAAGCCATGACATTCACAAATGGACACTTTTCCCAAGATACTCCCGGCTTCAATAGCTCCTGCTGATCTGACAATGTGATGACTCAAGGCCCCTTCCATTACCATGCTCAGCCATTACCAGAGACGGAGCACTTTCCTCCTATGGTCCTCTTGCTGCCCAGTGAGCTGTGGAACAAAGAAGGGCCAGAATACCACCCCACCACCATGTGTCTGTGTCCTTCAGGCATGGTGACACCCCATCCATCGCTGATTCCACAGGATGGCTAATATTAGAGGATTTTCAGGGCCCTTGGGAATTCAGTTAAATTTAGCTGCTGTTTATGGAGCATATGCCGGGCCCAGTTCTCACAGGTGGTCTTTGGCTTTCTGTTTGGGGGCCCCAATATTTCCCTCTACATCCTGATTGTTAACTGAACATGACAGCATGGTTGAATAGTATGGACCTGGAAGAGACAATATGTATATTTTTAGTGGCTATAAGGATCATTTCATCTCAATATGAAAAGGTAATTTCTCAATTTATTTCTCACATCACTTCTTTATGACAGTCAACTATACCAGGTACAGAAACTATTGAAGAAACAGCCCCTAATCCTAAGAAGCTGATGTAAATATCTACATGTGATCCATTGTGATTATGACCTGAAGTTCCAACAATGAAAGCCTTCCTCAATTAGACTAGATTACAAATTAAAGTCTGGGCTTTCCTGTCCCTGGATGTTTCAGGCAGGTGCTGGATATAATGCAGCAAGGCAGACTTGGATTTCTAGCTTACGTAGTTAGGTGAACGGCAGGGCATTTCTCCAAAACAGGATGCTGCAGATGGAGGCAATGCCCTGGTTCTGCCACTCACTAGCCGCCTGAACTTGACAAGTGACTTGTCTTGTTACTTCTCTTCATCTATAAAATGAAATTGTGACCACTAGATGGAATGGTATGTCGAAGACACTCCATGCTTGAAGGCTAACGATAATAACAATCCAAGAAAATCATTCTTTTGGGTGTTAAAATGTATGTTTTACTTCTCCCAAGAAATACAGTGTTTTAGCATAGTGAAACTACGTGCATCTTCAGAAGGTCTGGAATCCTGTGTGTGTGTGTAGTGGTGCTGGCTTGTGCTTGCATGAGGAAGCAGAGGAAGGACAGACAACAGCCTGTTAGAAGCAGTTACCTGGGGATGGAGATGTGGGTAGGGAGGATGGGGAAGGGCACACGATTTTTAAATGGGTCCCTTTTATTTTTTATTTTGACCATGACTGTATTACCTATTTAAATCATAAATTAAAAAAATATAAAGTCCCGGGTGACTTTAATGGTATGAATTTCAGACACATGTCCAATAGGTTCCATCAAAAGTCCAGAGGTTTTTTTTAACTTCTTGTCGTTGCATAAACCACCTCTTCTGGAATTTTCCTCTTAACCTGTTCCCTTCCAGATCCCCACTCCAGCTCCATTCCCCACCCCAAACCCCTGGTTCACTCTCTCTCCCTCCTTCCTTCCTTTCTCTTCCACCTTCTTTCTCTCTCTTTCCTTCTCTCTTTCTTTCTCTCCCCCTCTCCTCTCTCTCTTCCTCCCTCCCTCCATCTACCCCTTCCACTCTCTCTTTTAAAAAAATCAATGGAGAAAATACCCTTGGATGAGGATTAACAACAACAAAAAATAGAATATGGAATTGAAGGATGGGTAGATTGGTGCTCAGATTCCTTTTTTGCCACTAACTGTGGGACCTTGGCTAAATCACTTATCTGAGCCTGTCTTTATTTATAATACGTAAATAAAGACACAAGCATTAGGTCCCCCACCCCCACCCCCACAGTCTCAGATGGTTAGTAAGACAATTGAGCGGTTTAACCAAAGTAAAGACCTTAGCACAATGCCTGACACCAGTCATTACTCAGTGTCATCTGTAGAACATGTTATAGCTCAGCCTGCTATCTAGCTGTTAAATATCAACATTTTTGCCAGGCCCAGTCAATGGTGCAGGTCTTAAACTTACCAAACCTGAAGGAGCCTCAGCCAAGGCAGGAACTGGGAAGAGGGGCTGGATTAGAAGCCAGTCAGCAGAGGGTACTTGCCTCTCAAATTGAGTTCCTTGCTGAAGCTGAAATTGGAAGCTGAGAAACGAGGTTTTGGAGTCGAGGACACCGTGCACCACAAAGTGATTAAAGCAAAGTGCAGTGTTGGCTGGTGGCCATCTGCTTGTTATCTCAGAGTGTAGCCCTGTGCGCCTCTCTCTATCTGATTCATTTTCAGCAGGAGACTTTTTTGGTGGGTGGGGTGGGGAGAGGAGGAATGACAGAGGGACATTGGAGGCTGACAGGAGAGATTATTTGAGGACAGGACCAAAGAGACACGTATTCCCAGTGCTTTTTAACTCACTGAGTGCCAGGAACCTGGGTGAGGCGGAGCACTGGTTTATTCAGCTTTTATTCAGCTCGGTGTCCTGTTGAAAGCAAAATGCTTGAGTCACAAGGGGTCAAGCGACTGCAGTTCCTCTGATGAGTCACTGTCTTGCTTCCATGTAACATCCCAGCATCTGTTGCCCCATTTGTTTACTGAGAGCAAGCTACAGCCGTCTGCAGGTAGGGCTCCTGTGCTCAGACTAGGAAGGTCCTGATATACACCAGGCTGCAGGGAGAGGCTGCCTGTAGGGGCTGCCCAGTGTGACATGAAGGTGCTCTTTCCTCCGACTTAGTATCTCAGTGAGAAAAAGTTTAGGGTGGAGCCCAAAGGATGGAGCAAGAGTTAGAAGGTGTGAACAGGACTGATGTCACTAATATCACTTAGGGTCTCAGCAATGTACCATAGTACGTTCACACTGGGCTACTGAAGTGTGCTTAGTACAAAGACTATTTACCGAGATGTGAGTGGGGTTCAGAGAAACAAGAAGGGATGGTTCAGGGCCCCTGGGAAAGCAAGAATGGGGAGCCATGAAGAGGTTGGAGAAACAAAGGGGCAGCAGAGGGTGGAGAGGGTCACCAGAGAAGACCTGTGGCATCATTTAAGGGTCACAGTCCACTCAGAGCCAACCAAGAAGAATGGAGCTTGAGGGGTAAATACTCAAACCTCACTCTCCTTCCGCCCTCCCTTCCTAGATGCTTCCACTGGCCAAATCTAACTGGAGGCCAGAGAGCAAGAGCGCTGTTGAAGCTGACCTCCTGGGGAAGAAGGCAGGCTGGAGAAGGAGGCCCAGGGATCTGGGGATGAACAGAAAACATCTAGCACAACCGGCTAGTTAGACAAGTTAGTTTCCTCTCTGGTTCTCAGTTTTGCTCATCAGTAAAATGGGAACATCACTTTGCCTACCTTGTTGTGAGAATGGAATGAGATGATGTAGGTAAAAGGTTTTGAAAAGCTCTGGAGGGCTTTGTGAATGTTGAGTATGAAGCTGAACTTTCCAGGAATGAGGAAGCAACAATGTCACAGTGACCAAGGTAAATTCCTCACTTCCCAGTTGGATCACCAGCCCTTCTGGAGACCCTGCTATGTATGGAGTCCATACCTGATGCTGGGGGTGAGCATGGGATCAATGGGACCAATGATGGCTGGGCTATGAAAAAGGTGGTGACAGACACAAGGCAGCCACTACTCCTTCAAAGGCTGGTAGTATAGTTAGAAGGATATGAAAGTGTGTGTGTGTGTTCCTATATTTATGTATAAAGTGTATAGAAAAATATGAGGATATCTGTGTGAACACACATACACACAGGATCATGCAGTTACATATGCAAAGTGAAGCAATACAGATGGGAATTATTAGAATTGGAATGAGAGATGATCAAATAGGTGTTCAGAAGAATAGCGTTTGAGTTGGAAACTGCTTCTAGAGATGCCAGTCTTCTGACATATTGAGATGGTTTTGCCATTCTTCCAAGTTTAGAAATACACCTTTTCAACAAGAGGTTGAAATATTTGAGTTCTTTCTGCTTATATCTTTGTTTCTTCTTCTTATCTCCAATGCCAGGCATGATATTCTGAAGGTCCTCAAGAAGTGTTTGTTAAATGAATCATTAAAAAAAAAAAAGCAATGGTATCCATGCTACCTTATTTTTTTAAAAATATATTTTATTGATATTTTACAGAGAGGAAGGGAGAGGAATAGAGAGTTAGAAACATCGATGAGAGAGAAACATCGATCAGCTGCCTCCTGCACACCCGCTACTGGGGATGTGCCCGCAACCAAGGTACATGTCCTTGACTGGAATCGAACCTGGGACCCTTCAGTCCGCAGGCCGTCGCTCTATCCACTGAGCCAAACCGGTTAGGGCCATGCTACCTTTTTAAGTGAGAGAACACGCATGATAACATTGCCTGCCTTCTGCAGTGGTCTCTATGAGAATTCTTCCAAGGGTGTTGGAGATACTACTGCATGCAAAAGAGGGGCCACAGTGAGCGAGCTCAGCATATGCTTTTGATAAGTGATTTGCATAAGATTAGGGTGTGCATAGACTACAGTTATAGAAATTTCCAGACAGTAAGTGACTGCTCTCTAGAAGATGTTTAGTTTATTAAGAGCTTATGACATGCTACACACGCGTCTCCTATCCTTCCCTTCAGGGGCTCAGTAGAAAGAGGTGAAGAAGGACAGTGATAGTCTTCCCCAAATAGTTGTCAGCTGATTGCAAAGCTTAAAAAGTGTGTTTTCACTTGAGTACTTGTTGCATACTAGTAAATGTGAATAGTCAAGGACTCAGGAGGTGGCCCTGAAAGGAAACATTAAAGTAACATCATCCAAGCTTCTTTGGGCTTATATCAGTGGCAATGACACTGGTGTGGGACTGCTCAGGAACACTGCTATGAATGCAGAAACCACTGGCTCTGAGCCCAGGGGCACAGCCCAGGAGGGAGAGCCTGGAGCAATCCCAGGGCTTCTTAGGCTTCGAGATGAGTCTGTAGCTGGTAGGAGCTCTTGAAACAGACTGAGGGTTGTGGAAGGAAAACACAGCCTAAACCTACTATCAGCTCCCTGCAGAAGAGAGAGAACATTGCCCACTCAGAAGCATGAGGCCCACAGAGAACATGTCTTTCAACCCTGCTCTCCCACAGGCTCAGGGCTTCCAGTGACCAAAGGACAACTATGCCACCCCTCAACCTCAAACACGAGACTGCCAAGCCCTGGTCAAGGGCTGCAGGGGATCGAGTGTCTATGCCCAGATGTGCCCTTCCTGTCTAATTTTCTTTTCATATTTTTAATTGACATAAAATTCACATCACATAGAATTAAACATTTTATTATTATTATTATTATTATTTTTTTAAAATATATTTTATTGATTTTTTACAGAGAGGAAGGGAGAGGGATAGAGAGTTAGAAACATCGACGAGAGAGAAACATCGATCAGCTGCCTCCTGCACACCCCCTACTGGGGATGCGCCCGCAACCAAGGTACATGCCCTTGACCGGAATCGAACCTGGGACCCTTGAGTCCACAGGCCGACGCTCTATCCACTGAGCCAAACCCGTGAGGGCGAATTAAACATTTTAAAGTTCATAATTCATTTGGCATTTAGTACATTCATTCACAGTGTGTGTGGCCATCACCGTCTAATTCCTAGATATTTCCATCATCTCAAAAGGAAAACCCAGACCCATGAAGCAGTCACTCCCTTATACCCCTCTTCCCAGTCCCCGGTAAATGCCAAGCTGGGTTTTGTCTCTATGGATTTATCTATTCTGGATATTTCATATAAATGGAATCATACAATATGTGGTCTTTTATGTCTGGCTTTTTAACGGTAGTACACTGTTTTCAAGGGTCATCCATGTTGTGGCATATATCAGTACTTCATTCCTTTTTATGGCTGAGTAATATTCTATTGTGTGGATATACTACCTTTTGTTTTCCATTTCTCAGTTGATGGAAATTGGGGTTGTTTCCACCTTTTTGGCTATTGTGAATATGTTGTGATGAAATTCATGTACAAGATTTTATTTGAATGCCTGTTTTCAATTTGGGAGTTATACACATAGGCGTGGAAGTGCCTGCTAGTTCTATGTTTAACTTATTGAGGAACCACCAAACTGTCTTCCACAACAGCAGCAGCATCTTATATCTCCACCAACAAAGTGTAAGTGTTCCAATTTCTACACTTCTTCACCAACATTTATTTCCCATTTAAAAAATTTTAGCCAGCCTGGTATATGTGCTGTGGTACCTCATTGTGGTTTTGACTTGGATTTCCCTGGTGATACTGAGATCTTTCCAATTTTTGTTGCATTTTAACTCAGCAGAAACAGTCTAAAGCTGCACCTTTTCACCCTTGAAGGGATCTATGGATGATTTAGATCAGGGGTCCTCAAACTACAGCCCGCAGGCCACATGCAAATACAAATATTGTATTTGTTCCCGTTTTGTTTTTTTACTTCAAAATAAGATATGTGCAGTGTGCATAGGAATTTGTTCATAGTTTTTTTTAAACTATAGTCCGGCCCTCCAACGGTCTGAGGGACAGTGAACTGGCCCCCTGTTTAAAAAGTTTGAGGACCCCTGATTTAGATGGTAAATTCTCACATGTAGATCTGCTTAGCTCTCTTTGAATCACATAGAGTAGGCTACTGTTTGCAAATAGAGCCTAGTAAACAGCCCTGGGTGATGGTGGGGATATGGAAATAGATGGAGAATTTTTTCAGAAGCCATAATTAGTAAAACAATGCTACTATATTAATGGAACATTCATTTTTTTTGCATTGAAGTTTTATTTTAAAGTCTTCCCTAGAAAAATAACTGAGACAAATAGCAAATCCCCCACTTCATAGGCTTGGGTGTCTCCTAGAGTGGTACACCCAAGCAAAGCTCATAGTTTCAATCCCACCTTTGTTGCTGAGTGAGCTTGGACCTTGGACAAGACTTCAGACTAGTATTTTATGTGAAAACATCCCTCGGTGCTTCATTTCCCATTGGCTCTGAGGGGAGGGGGGGAGGGAGGATGTGAGTGTTGTCAGGTCCCTTTAGAAACTCTAGGAAGAAACCCACAAGAAGACCCATGATGAGGTTGTGAGCGTCTCCGACGTAAGCCATCCATTTGATATGCATGGCGTGCCATTACCTCTTTTTATGTCAACTTCTTGAGGCCAATGGACAGGGTAATGTGTGATCAATTAGAGAAAGAGAAAATTGAGCACCCCCAGAATAGTTTCATATCACAGTTGGCTTTGTTAGCTACAGAAATAGATGTACATTAAAACAGAGAAATGTGGGAAATGGTATGAAAATAGAAACCATATTGTGAGTTACCATTTCTGATAAGTAGGTTAGCTCTCTAGAATTCTTAAGTTTAGAGAGATAATAAACTAAATAATGTAGCATCAGGGTCTTCAACTGACTTGGTATTGGCCCAACAGTGGACGGGACCATGTCTGTGATCAAATCCTGATTAGGTTTTTCTTGCTAGTAATTTTGTTTGGATGGAGACATCTGGATAGGAGAGAAAAATCTTTGAAGAGCCTACGTCAATTTCATGCAAGACTTTGCACTGGGAACCTTTCCCATCCTGTGCTGTGCCTAGCCCCCTTTGGATTGTGAGAAAAATTCTGTCAGTGGATGGAGGGTCAATACCAACACTCCGGCCAGATCCTTCTCTAACCAGCCACTGCTGAAAATTGGCTTTAAAAAGAAAAAGGAAAAAAAAAAAGAAAATGAATTTTATTATAATAGGTGACAAATGACTCGTCCAAAACCATGTGTACACTCATTCACAGAAAACATAATTGTTTCCTTGCTGTTGTCATGGCCTCCTTGGTAGAGCTGTCATTTTGCAGATGTCAGTGGCCTGAGGGAACTCCCTCAGCGAGTGCGTGTGTGTGTGTGTGTGTGTGTGTGTGTGAGACAAATTCCTGTTCTACAGTGGGATATAAGTAGAGCATGCCCTCATGGAATCAAACATTGTACACTGGAGTTGGAGCTCAGTCTTCTCAGCTCAATTTTTATTTTTCAGACCACAAAAATTGCCTAAGAGGGAGATGGGGTCAAACCTGCCCGTTACCTTTTAAGCAAACTTTATTTTTCCATTCTCTCAGCACTTATCTGCCAACATTTATATTCCCAAAATAATTTATGTGGGGTTAGAAGAAAAACAGAGAAGAAAATAACTCCTTCAAGCCACTCTAGAAGGAGCATATTTTGAAGGTCATGGAGGGAAGCCTGGGGAGCGTTTTTCAGAGGTGATTGGAATACTGAGGTGCTGGCACAATCAAGGGGCTACAGTTTTTACCTTTTTCCAGGTTCAGCTAATGAGGCCTCAGCGTATTGACTTCCACAATGAGTTGCTCTTTGGTAGAAGTGTTAAAGGACTGATGCTTAGATCTTCGAAATGTTTTTCTAAGGCAAATGTGGATGCTAGCCAGGACGAGTGTCAACAGGCTGGGGGAACAGGCTGAGTGGGACTTCCACTTGGGCAGTCACCAAGGAAAGTCTACAGATGCCTCTGTTGGGAGTGGCCACTTTTGGAGAACTTCGGCTCTGTGGACACTGGGTTTCTTTGCACAGTTTTGCTTGAGAATCTGGACATTTTCTTGTGTCATTGGCTACCCTGAGACAATTTTAAGCCTTTTACAGCTGTACATAGAGAGCAACAAAAGTTATAAAGGAATTCAGCTTAACTGTAATTTCTCCATCACAGTTAGTATTAGGCCATTTCTGCTTCCTCTTAACGCTGCTTCCTGGACCTCCTTCCATGTTTGTGAAAACTCATCTTGCTTTTCATTACTCTGTCATGCTTGGTTCCCAGTATTGTTACTTTAAAAAAATGTTTTTATTGATTTTAGGGAGAGAGGAAGGGAAAGAGAGAGGGAGAGAAACATCCATGTGAGAGAGAAACATTAATTGGCTGCCTCCCGCATGCCCCCTCCTGGGGATTGAGCCCGCAACCCAGGCGTGTGCCCTGACTGGGAATCTAACCTTTTGGTGATGGGATGCCAAACCGAGCCACACCAACCAGGGTGTGAATTGTTAATTTCAAGTATGCTTTCTGTATAGTTATTTCTGGGCTCTTCCTAAGAGTGCTCTAACTTAGCAGATGAAGCAGATGAAGGAATCCTACATCTGATGAGGTACATGAATGGTAAGATACCTGAAGATATTTTTATCGCATAGATACACCAGTTAAAAATTACAGTTAATCAAGAAAAGAACCTTTTGCTAATTAATAAAATATATTTACAATTCCTGAGTAGGTTTGGATAATTATAAGTAAAACATCTAATAATTATTTGGTACTGTGCGGTTTATAGACTATTTCAGTGTTCATTATTTATTTGCTTTCACAGTAGTTCTATAAATTAAGAAGAACAGACATTAATATACTTATTATGCAGATGAAATTACGGGCAAGGAGGGTGAGTCATACAGCCAGTAGGAACCAATTCCAATCTGCTAACTCTAGGCCGTGGCAATGGAAACCATTGACGCAAAGATAAAACCTGCTCTTGTTCACAAGCAACAGCTTACCATGCATTTTTCAACCTCAGTATTAGGTTGATCAATGTAGGGACTACTATAGTATTACCAGGTTCAAGGTTCTTACCTGAGGATGACCCAAGTATCTCCTGAAGCACAGCAGAGAGCATCTCCTGTGGTTCTTAGCTGTGTGGCATTGACCAAGTCGCCTTATCTTTGATTTCTCTCTGTTTTCTTTTTTAAAAAAATATATTTTATTGATTTTTTACAGAGAGGAAGGGAGAGGGATAGAGAGCTAGAAACATTGATGAGAGAGAAACATCGATCAGCTGCCTCCTGCACACTCCCCACTGGGGACGTGCCCGCAACCAAGGTACATGCCCTTGACCGGAATCGAACCTGGGACCCTTGAGTCCGCAGGCCGACGCTCCGTCCACTGAGCCAAACCGGTTAGGGCCTCTCTGTTTTCTTAACGGTGAAACAGGATTGCTGTTGCTCTCTGACTGTTCGGTATTGCTTCAAAGGCATCTGTGTATATCTAATGAAAGGACAAAAAATAATATTTTTAAATAATTAATTTCAATAAGCATTATATTGTGTTCAATCCTTAATGTAAAAAACCAGGGGGGAGGCAGTAGGGCTTCAGTTGGGCCTCACATATCTACTCAGAGATGAGCTTTGCTGAGCTTGACATTTCTCCCTTTCAGTGAAAGAGGAGACCATGTGAAATAGTCAGGTTGTCTGAGGACAGTCACTCTGGTGGGTTTATGAGGCCCTCTCCATTTTCATTTCCCATTACTTCAAGGTCATGATATACCGTGAATAACACATACATACTTTTAAGAGTGAGTAGGGATTCTGAAGGGCTTCATTGTCTATCATTTAAGTAACTTGGAATTGAAAAGACTAATCCATTTATATAAGTAATTGATGGGTGACTAATCTTACTTAAGATATTTGTTTTATTAGATTCTGAAAAGGCCAATATTTGAAAAGGAGTCATCATACCCTGGTGTTAGAATGCAGGCTTTGCTGACTAGCGTTTCAGGCCCACCTCGACTCTTGCTGGTAGCAAGGCTCCTCAGCGAGGCATTGAATCTCACTGGGACTTAATTTTCTCATCTGCAGTATGGAGATAATAATACACACCTAGTTTTTTATGTGCCTGTGAGTTCTCAGTAAAATGATGGAAAGCATATGGCCCATAATATACATTCAATAATTGATGGCTGCAATATTGTGATTTATAAGGAACATATATTTGGTCTTCGTCCCAGGTTCCTGTTCACAGCTCCTCAAACCCTTGGACTTTCCTTAGTGTTGATAGCATAAAGGTGTCTTTTGTTATATTAAGGAGGTGAGTTTTGGATGTCCCTGGGTCTACTAAGGATGGGGCTGGATCACCAGAGTAACTAACCATGTGATTAGAGGGATGAAGCTTTCAGGCCCCTCCCCTCGCCCCCTCTGTCTTGGGGGAGGGGAAAGGGGCCGAGATCGATCCCAATTATCAAAGGCCAGTGATTTAATCAATAATGCCTCACAAGGAAGCCTCCTTAAAAGCCCAAAAGTACAGAACTCCAAGAGCTGGTGAACTTGGAGATATGGGGACAGTGACGCACCTGAAGAGGGCATGGAAGCTCCGTGTCCCTTCCCCAAACCTTGCCTTGCGCATCTCTTCTATCTGGCTGTGTCTGAGTTATCTCTTTTAGGATAAACCTGAAACCTAGTAAGTCGAATATTTCTCTGAATTCTGTGAACTACAACAAATTAGTGGGACACAAGGAGGGGGTCATTGGAACCTTTAATCTATAGCCTGTCGTTCAGGCGCACTGGTAACCACCTGGGCTTGGGAATGGAATCTGAAATGTGTGTGTGTCTGGGGGGCATTCTCGTGGGATTGAGCCCTTAACCTGTGGAATCTCATATGAACCCCAGGTAGCATCAGAACTGAGTTGAATTGTAGGACACCCAGTGGGTATCTGAGAATTGCTTGGATATTTGAGGAACCTCTTCCAACACACAAGTTGGAGATTGTGTCTAGAACCTTATAGGTGCCTTTAGGAGTACAGAGAGTTTTGGACAATCAAGAGAAAAGAGCACATCCCTCTATAGAGAGGGAAGAATTCCTGAAGGAGGTAGGATTTGAAATGAACTTTCAAGAATAAGAATTCGATACTTTGGAAAGGACACATATGTAATACCCTTTGTAATACTTTTAGCAAAAAAAAAATAAATAAATAAAAATTAAAAAAAAAAGAAAAAAGAATTCGATACTTTGAGACAGGGCCAGAGGCACAGTGGTCACAGATGGCAGCCTTCTCTGACCCCTGACGACTTAGGGTTGGTTCCACGCTGTTTGGCACTGCCGAATTTCTGACTGATTTATTTAAATTCGTTGTGGCCCCTGAGGCAGACTGCAAATTCTTTATTGGTGTTCCCCACAGTCTCTTGCACAATCCTGTTTTAGGTATTTAATTGTTATTGAGTTTTTACTAATTAAATTGTTGACTTGACTTAAGATGGGTTTGTAATGGAAGTGAAGATCCTGGCTTTTAGTAAGAGATTTATTTTTCAAACTTCCGAGATAAAATGTATCTGTGTTTGGTAAACTAATGCTCTTAGCCCATGTGCCTTCATTTTTTTTTTTTTTAAAAAAAACACATATTTTATTGATTTTTTACAGAGAGAAAGGGAGAGGGATAGAGAGTTAGAAACATCGATGAGAGAGAAACATCGATGAGTTGCCTCCTGCACACCCCCTACTGGGGATGTGCCCACAACTAAGGTACATGCCCTTGACTGGAATCGAACCTGGGACCCTTCAGTCTGCAGGCTGATGCTCTATCCACCGAGCCAAACCGGTTAGGGCGTGCCTTCATTTTTGAGCTATTCCTCCAAAGCAAATATGTGGATATTGTGTAAGATCTCCCTGAGGAACTTGTCAAAATAAGGGTTCCTGGGCTCTGCTTATGGAGACCGACTCAGTGGCCCTGGAGTTGAGCCATAGTTTTTCAAAAGCTCCCCTGGTGCTTCTGATAAGTAGCCAGATTTGGGAACTGCCAATCGCCACTTCCACAATTCCTGTTATTTCTGCAGCTGTGGAAACGTTTTCCTTCCCCACCAACACACTGAAGCCACCCTCGCCAAGGTCACCGATGATATCCGAACAGCTTAGTTTACTTTCTAAGTATTTCTGAAATTGATCATTCGCGCTGAATTCCTGTAACCACCGAGTGAGTTCAAGCTGTCATCATTCATCTTCTGGACTATAGCTATAGGCTTAATGTTTTCCCCATCTGTAACCCTCACAGTATGATTGATATGGAATTAAAACGATGTCACTCTCTCGGTGAAAACTTCTCCTGATGCCAACAGCATAGAATCTAACCTTCTTGGAGTGGCAGAAAGGCCCTGCGTGGCCTCGCCTTCTAGCTTATCTGTTATTCTTTTATTCAACTGTGTTTTATACCCTGCACACATTCACCACACTCTTTTATGTCTCTTTGCCTTTTCACGTAGATCCCTTTATAGGAATAATATTATGACCCTTCACCAGGTTAACTCCTATTATCTTTAAGTCAGGTCTCTTCGCCTCCTGCAAGCCTCAGCTACCTTCCACTCTCTCACCTTTCCTAGGTTCCTGTTCCTCTTCTGGGCACTCATAACTCTGAGCAGTTCTTGAATAGTATACTTACTGCAGTGTATGAAATTATCAACTTCTGCCATTAAATTGTGAGCTTCTTGATGGCAGAGTCTGTTTGTTTATTTTCACTCATAGCCCCTGGGACCTCATGAATAAATCGTGAATGAATGACTCAACAATTATAACGGCGAGGTTTCAGCGTTTGTCATACCTGGTTTATCCGCAGCATATGATGCTGTTTATTGGACACTCAGTGTGTGCCAGACACTGTCTTGAGCAGCAAAAGGACATTAATAAGTGAGCAGGCACACTCCCTGTCAGCGTGGAGCTTGCAGTCCAGTGAAAAGACCAATAATAACTAATAAATGCGCAACTCAGTATGGATGCTGTTACAGAAATGGTCAGGGCATGGTGATGGAAGCCCGTCTCCGATCAGCCAAAGGACAAGGGATGAGCCACAGGAAGAGTAAGGTAAAGCATTCCAGGAACAGTAGACACTGAGGCTCTGGGGTGTCAAACAGCTGGGTATGGGAGGAAGTTAAGGTACGTCTGTGTCCCTGGAGCCCATGGGGAGAAGGAAAAAGTATGACAAAGGAGGTTAGCCAAAGGGAGTTTAGGTAGGTTTTGTCAAAAACAGTTGAGCCCTGGCCCGTGGTTGGAGTGTCCTCCCGTATACCAAAAGATTGGGTGTGTATGAGAGGCAACCAATTGATGTTTCTCTCTCTCTCCTTCTTTTCTCTCTCTAAACATATATTTGGGTGACTATTAAAAAATAGTTTAGCCAGAGCCGGTTTGGCTCAGTGGATAGAGCGTCGGCCTGCGGACTGAAGGGTCCCGGGTTCGATTCCGGTCAAGGGCATGTACCTGGGTTGCGGGCACATCCCCAGTGGGAGGTGTGCAGGAGGCAGCTGATCGATGTTTCTCTCTCATCGATGTTTCTGACTCTCTCTCTCTCTCCCTTCCTCTCTGTAAAAAATCAATAAAATATATTAAAAAAAATAGTTTAAATTTTGTTCAGAGCACAACAGTAAGGAGCTGAGAGAAGGATTTTAATCAGGGGAGTGGCATAATGTGATTTACATATAAAAAATATCATGGTAAGTCAGTGCTGTTTAAGACACTAGTCACAACCCCATGTGGCTACTGTGGCTAATGATCCTGGAAATGGAATTTTCACCAATTTTATGTCATTTTAATTATTTATTTTATTTTATTTAAAACACAAAGTTTTAGTAATCCATTAATTGATTAAAATATTTTTATTTATTTTTAGAGAGAGGTCCGGGGAGAGAGAGAGAGAGAGAGAGAGAGAGAGAGAGAGAAACATCGATTGGTTGCTTCCTATAATGCCCCAACCAGGACCTGAACACACCACCCTTTGGCACACAGGATGACGCTCCAACCTACTGAGCCACACTGGCCAGGGCTTAATTACTTTAAACTTAAAAACATAATTGATCTAGTAATTTGAAGCTTTTAAGAGGCTGTTTAGAACTGAGAGAAAAGAGCAGGTTTATTGGAGGGGTAGGAGCTTCAACTTGAAGCCTACCTGGCGGGAGTCGAGAAGGAATGGGAAGTAAGTGGGGACAGTGTGCAGACAGCTCCTTCTGAGAAGAAGTTGGAAGAGGGTCTAGGGCCGAGGGTGGGTACTTTTTTTCATGGGAGATATTAGAGCACTTCTGTTTGCTAGTGGGAATGATCCGGGAGATGACACAGGAGAGAGGCAGGATAGACGTGAACACATGCAGTGGGATGAGATCCAGAGGTCAGTGGGTGGAGGACCTCTTACAGGAGGAGATGAACACCTCCTTCATTGTCACAGAAGGGCCACGCAGCTGGTACAGACATGAGAGGCACAGAGAGTTGTTGGGGAGTTCCAATCTGAATAGGTGATGGAGAGGGAGGAACAAAAAGAAAGAGGAAAAGGTGAGTGGAGAATATCTGAGGAAATGGGAGCGTGAGCTCAGTAGAGAAATATATTCCAAATGGATATGAAATTGCCCTTTTGGTGAGTCAAAAACAGTTACGTGCACTTTGTAAAATAAAGCCACTCTGCTGCTGACGTCCCTGTAAGCCAGCGTCTTCGCATGACGTGCTGTTTTCTTCACCGTCCGCCATCTGCCTGCCTCTCCCCCACCCTCACTGTGCACCGTGGCGTTTAGTCCTGCTGAACTACTCAGTTCAGCATGTATTAGGCCCTTTCATGTCCCCAGGACTTAACACGTGTTCTCCTCTACCTGGAAGGCTCTTCGGTTCTCCTGTGTCTGCCTAACTGGACTTACATTTCAAGACACAGCTATCATCTCTTCTTGGAAGCTGAGCCCACAGGTAGAAGCGATTCACTCATGTATGTTGAAAGACTGGAGATGCTCAGAGCTGCGTTGCATTCTTAGCTCTTTGAACACAGAATTACCCAGAGGTAGTGTGTGCACAAAAAGCCAAGAGCCTTTGAACGTATGTGGCTTTCTCAGTTTGTTTCCTCATTTGCAGAATGGAGCTAATATACGGTTCCTTTTACAAAGCCTAAAAAGTGGCTTTTAAATGTCTAGTACATTGACTTTTCAATAAGTGACCGTTGGCTAAATAGTGCTTAAGCCAAGGTTTGTATGTAGCAAAACATGCCTAAGAGATCATCTCCGTTGCAAGGGTCACCAGGACACCTGCTTGATGTACAAGACTGCATTTCCTTGGCATAATATTAAAGACAAATTATGAAGACCTGTGACTGGATACTGTTTTTCTAAAAGGTAATATTTCTTCAGAACAACGTGTAGGTTTCCTGGTTGGGACCCGTGGGTGGGTGAATAGGAGAAAACATGGGATGTGGAAGGAAAGTATGTCTATTCGGATCTACCCTGCCTATTCTCCAGTAAGGTCTCCTCATGTCCCAGCATGAAGGGGCTGTGGCAGTGAGGACAAGACCTGGTCACTGGGTAAAGGGAGCGAACAGCTCATGATAAGGCTTGCCAGGGTAGAGGACAGACTCCCAGTTGTCTATAGGACAGACGGGACTTGTGGAAGCATAGCGTTGAGTGGAGGCCCTGAGCTTGGAAAAGGGGCTTTCCTATTAGGCTGGAACCAAGAAAAGCACAAAGAGATCATAGTTTGTATACAGAATATATATATATACAGTAGTAAGCACCTCTCTTTGGAATGGGATATAACATTTATTGTTGAATTGTCATTGCGTGGCCTGTTTTATTCAGTAGCTTCTCTAAAAAATGGAATGTAAATGGTATATTTATAAATCATGTTTTCTTAAGGCTTTGTATTATTATTATTATCTTAGAGATGCTTTAATTTTCAGATTTTGCTTGCCAAAAGTTTATAATTCTTGCTTGAAAAATTTTTTTCTTATCATGTAGTTTAAGGTTCTAATTTAGAGAGAATCTTTTGGTGAGGCTAAGTTGTTTTATAATTAAGTTAAACATTCTTTAATTTGCCTTTTAATACACAGACATTTAAAATCTAGGAGGTTTTGTTAGTTGGAGAGAAACAGTCCTGTAATTCATAAGAAGTTAGCTATTGTCCCTGCAAATGAAGCCTTTTTTTAAAAAATTTAAATTTATTTACAACCTGCTTTCCCACAAAGGATTTGAGGTGATTTTCTACAAACCGTATTTATTTATTCATTTATTTTTTAACAAATGATTTTGGAGGTATCGGACACGTAACATGAAACAATGAAGTAAAAGAGAAGTGCAGAGGCAGGGCCAAGAAAAAGAAGTAACTAATGGAGAATAAAAAATTTCCAGACATGAGGATTATCATGTGTGAAGCTGAACACATGTGAGTTCCCTGGTAGTCAGGGGGGAAGTGAAATCTGATTTGTTATCAGAAAGAAGAAACACTCATACTTATACCATTTCCTCTAGAGCTGAGTCAAAAACAATCCCTCTTGTTTGATAACAACCAGTAATCGCTTCCTTCTTCTGTGATCTCGCCCAGCGTCAGGGTTCAGCTGGGCAGGTGACTGGGATCTGGAGCCTGGATTCCATTCCCACATTTTCCGATGCATGCTGAGATTTCAGCTTAAGTGCTCAGACTTTTCCTAATAGATTCATCATTTCCTGTGTTCTCATAATCAACAAACCTGGAAACTTTTGTATTTTCCTCAAGTCTCCTCTCCCCACACCTGCCAAGTTTTGGGGAGTTCCACGTCAGTGGTGCCTTTTCTCTCCGAGGTGCTTTTCCATGTCTGTAGCTGTTGCCCAGTTCAGAACTTACTTCCCCCTTTTCTGTCTATAGAAATTGTGTGTCTAAGAGCCTCTCTTCTCCAGTGTCAACCGCTGTCTAAACCATCTTAAACACTTTTGCAAGAGTTCGATTAAGGCACAACTTCATCCTCACTCCCTTTTCTTACATGATATAATCCTAACTTCTTGGCATCACATTAAAGTTTTCCACCATCTGGCCACCAACTACTTTCTGCATATCTTCCATTCTCCTGTCTCACCCACCAAAGGTAACATTTTCTGGAGCATTCCTTATACTTTAAAAAAAAGTTTGTATTTATTTTAGAGAAAGGAGGGGGGAGGGAGAGAGATATAGAAACATCAATGCATCAACATTGATTGGCTGCTTCCTGCATGCCCCCTGCTAGCGATCAAGCCCACATCCTGGGCATGTGCCCTGACTGGGAATCGAACCGGGGACCTCTTGGTACATGGGCCCTTGTACTTTCTATCCGTGTGTCATTACCCATACTGCCTCCTCCATCTTGTTATATTTCAATTTGTTAAAACTTTGCAAGCTAGCTATTGTGGATTCAAAGATAAGAAAAATTACCCTCTCTCTCAAAGATCTCACAGAGTAGTCAGAAGAACTGGTAAGTTGAGGTTCACATATTGCTTCTCCTACTAAGCCTTTCTTTTTCTTTTCAAAAATATATTTTATTGATTTCAGAGTGGAAGGGAGAGGGAGATAGAAACATCAATGATGAGAGAGAATCATTGAGCCTGCAACCCTGGCATGTGCCCTGACCGGTAATCAAACTGTGACCCCATGGTTCATAGGTTGGTGCTCAACCGATGAGCCACAGCGGCTGGGCTCCTATGAAGCCTTTCTAATTGCTCAGCTTAAATGGATTTTACTTTCCTTTATGTTGTTTTTTTTTTAAAGCCTTCACTTGTATTTTTTAAATAGGTCTTATTGACATCCTAAGTATGACTTATTTTATATGCTCCATCTATCTATATATATAAAAGGCTAATATGCAAAGTGTCCCCTTGGGAGTTTGACTGGGAGACCAGGAATTCGATCGCTTGCTATGACGTGCATTGACCAGCAGGGGGTGGCGCGGAATGAAGGAAAGCCCCAGCCAGCAGCCGGCAGCCAGGGAAGGAAGGCCCTGGCAGGCAGCCAGAAGGCCCCGATGGGCCCTGATTGCCAGCCAGGCCTAGGGACCCTATCCATGCATGAATTTTGTGCACTGGACCTCTAGTTATTTTAAAAGCTTCTATGCGTCACATCCCCTGCATCCCAAGGTCCCAATGCACGGCACATTGTAAGTGTCACATAGTAGGTGTTTGGTAAATTTCTTCAGGGTTGCCTACATGGTCATTTGGCTGAGATGACACGTAGATAATGAAGAAATAGATATCACCATCAAAACATTCACAGTCAGTCTTATTTTTAGGGTCTTATTTTAAAAGCTGCTTTTAGGTCTTATTTTAAGAGCTTAGGTGCATATAAGATTCTAATAAAGTCCAAGCATTTTAAAACTTTTTGAATGGGTGTAACTGCACATGGCGTGCAGCCTTTGAAGTCAGCAGGAGCTCCACACAGCATGTGGAGGAGCTGGGAGTGGTCTGAGCAGGGGTAGGAGTCAGACCTGCAGGGCAGGCCTCCCTAGAGGAGAAGCAAGCCGGAGATCAGGCTTGGAACAGATTGGCAGCAAACATGTATCCCCTGTATGCTGTGAGAGGCGAGGGCTTTTGAAATTTGATACAATTCTGGCCTGTGGAAATGGTTACTGGTTAAGTAATTGAGCACTCCTCCTCTCTTTGCCCCTACCATGGTTACTTTATTTCACTAAAGACCCTGTATATTAATTTGGCTATTCATGCTTTCAGCCTCAAATATTTGCAATATAGAAGTCACATCTGGGGTGGGTGAGTGGGTGGGAAGAGATCAACCAAAGAATTTATATGCATGCTAGAGGCCCAGTGCACAAATTTATGTACCAGTGGGGTTCCTCTGCCTGGCCTGTGGAATCGGGCTGAAACCAGGTCTCCAACATACACCAAGGAGTCCCAGATTGCGAGAGGGCACAGGCCAGGCCGAGGGACCCCACCGGTGCACAACTGGGGCCGGAGAGGGATGTGGGAGGTTGGCCAGCTGGGGAGGGACCAAGGAAGGGCTCCAGGGCATGTCCGGCCTGTCTAGCTCAGTCCCAATCAGTCGGACCCCAGCAGCAAGCTCACCTACCGGTCGGAGTGTCTTCCCCCTGGTGGTCAGTGCACGTCATAGTGAGTGGTTGAGCAGCCTTAGCATATCATTAGCATTATTACGCTTTGATTGGTTGATTGGATGACCGGACAACCAGACACTTAGCATATTAGGCTTTTATTATCTAGGATATGCATAACCCATGGACACAGACAATAGGATGGTGAAGGCCTGGGCAGGGGCAGAGGTGGGCTAGAAGGGGTCAATGGGGGGAAAAAGGGGACATATGTAATACTTTCAACAATAAAGATTTTTAAAAAAGTCACATCTGTACTAGGCTATAATAGCATCACATTTGTGGTTCATCCTGTCCATAATTCTTCTGCTACTAGATACCGAAGTAACGTGTTATGCACATTTAGTGGTTAGTCCTAGTGGTTAGTCCTAAACTAAGGTTAGATGCACCGGAAGTATTTGTCATATATTTATGGTATTGTTACTCAAAAATTTATGAATCCCCTTTTATTTAGACCTAATCTCGGAATGATGCATATGTCATATTTATGATCCACTTTGGAAATTATTAACTGGCCCTGAGTTTATATGCTCGGGTGTGGAAGGGAATCCCTGTTACCTAGTGTTTGTGGGGTTTACTTCAGTGTGGTAGCTTTGGTCATATATCACAAATATGTGTTTCTCTTTTTGTATATACCATATATAGAATACCTACCATATTCTATCTATCAAAGATGCTAAAATTTTAAGATGCACCATTATTGTATGTATAGTTAACAAAGAAGGAAGAAAACTGCTGTCAATTACACAGTCCTTTCCTATTCCTTAGAGTTTTTGTTTTATACTTATTGGAAAAGCTCTCAGACTTCAGGAATAGATTTTTCTCATCTGTCACTGTAAATGAAGTAAATTGGTTAATTATTCCCCAGACTTCTTCATATTGGGTCCAACTCATGAATTCCTGTTCCATGTGTGTTTTTCCACCCAGTATCATCCCTCGTGTTATTCAGAGTGTTGGTGGTGAAGCATTTCTTTAAATGGGGCATCTTGCTTGAGTGAGAGTAGTGTTCTCTCCTTATAGGCAAGATCTAGAGCCGACCAGGTTTGGAATTCTTTGGTTCCTGCCCTGAGACCCGCCCTCCCTGTCAGGTGGGGTCCTGAGGACAGCTCGTGGCTCGTGGCATGCCAGGCATCTGTCTTCTCCGTGGTCTGCCCAGGCCAAGGGGCAGAAACTGACACGCCCTGAAGCACTTGGTGCCAAGCCAAGTGATTTTTCCTGTTTTCAACCTCAGCACTGCAATTTGAGCATTGTGTGAATGAGCGGAAATTTTTGAGCAAGAAATAGCTTCGTGCCAGATCTATTTGAAATGTCAGATCCACCTATTTAATGGCATCTTCGCAGATGCATAATTGAGTTAGAGACGTCACAGCTTAGACAAGTCCTCAGACAGAAAGAAAGGAGAATCAGCTGCTCTCTTCTACGGTGATGCTTCTTGGCAACCCGGGCTTTATTGGGCAGGGAGCAGCTTTACCTGTTGAACAACCCACGTTTTAATTTGCTCTCTATCACTGATAGAGCATCACAGTATGAGAAGGAACAAAAGCAGCTGCTGGGTGTCCTTTATAGAGTTTCTTAAACTACAGTTGCATGGCCAGTTGCTCCTGCATGTGCTTGTTATAAGTCTATCTGATCATCAACTATGTGGACTTTTGGAGACAACCATTCTGTGACTGCTTTGGGGCATGAGCTGTTGTTTTGCCCTCTGAATTAAGGTATGTGAAAACACCTGGCTACAAGCCCTCTGCCCTCCCATCTGGTCTGCCCTCCACGTGCCTGAAGAACTGTCGTCTGTCCCTCACAGCTTTGGCCACACAGGGTCTCAGCAGAGTTCCAGGTTCTCAAGGTCTCCAGTGTGTGATTCCCACTCTTGCTGAGTTTGTCTCTTCAGAGGCATTTCCTCACAAGGGAAGTGGGTAGTTATAGCTGTCATTTCTAGTTAACCGGTGAACTGCGCTGGGTTACTGTGGAATTGCGCTTCTCTAGTTTATAATCGTGTTTTTCCTGCACTCCTATCCACATAGAAACTGAAACTCTTGACCTCAAATTTTCTGGCTGTTTATTTTCTCTTTTTCCATTTACTTAATTACAAATGGATTCATGCCACGACTGATAACCAGTTGTTGTCAGAGAGATGTGATGCTGGGTTATTATTACTAAAGTATTCTACTACTGTGCCTTACTTTTATTGTTTGAGAAATTAAAACTAAAGCTTACAGGCAGTAAATGTTTCATGATACCTCCAGACAGAAATCAGCTTATTACCAATTACTTTCATTTAATTTAAGTTTCAACTAGTTCAAGGTGGGGACTGATAACATAAAAGGACTCAAGTTAATTTTTAAATATATCAAGTTCTGATATTTCCTGTAATTTTAATTACAGTAGCTCATATCTGACATTCAGCTTTTTTCACTAGTCATTCAATTGCGGAGCCATAATTAGGCACCATTGGTGGGAGATGCAGGACATGCAGGTGTAGTGCCTACAAAGACAGAAATGTGCATGGAAGAACTAACCTTGCAGTCAGGGTTCTGATGACTCGCTTCAGGACCTGTTAAATACGAGTACATCTGCTATGATGTTTTCCGTTACTATGAAAATATTTGATAATAATATCTCTGTGATATGAATTGGCTCTTACAGTCCTTACTGATTTAAAGTAAAATGGGTAAAATATATAATTTTTATAGACTCTCACACTATCCTCATTAGGAAGACATCACTGAAGATAAATTTTAGGTGGGATCAACTGAAAGCTAAAGTGTTTATATTTTCATTGTGAGCTGGCCTATTATCAGGGAGTCTTTGACTTATTTGGGACTTGTAAACCTTTGAAGTCTCTCATGCATTGTTCAGTGTTCTGCAAATAAAAAGTGAAGTGTTGACTGTCAGTTAAATAGGTTTCTCTTGAACACTTACTATATGCTGATCACTTTGCAACATAGATTATGTATCAAAAAGGACATATTCTGGCCCCTGCACTCAAAATGATATTCTCTTGGGGAGAGAGAAAACATGACACAATAGAAGACAGCATAAGACTATGAAATGCTAAATGTACACAGTCTGGTACCAGAGCAGGCTGGTCTTGTAATGGGCAGTCCGCAGGGAAATGGTCCTCATTGAAAGATAGTATCTAGGAAGAATTTATGAAGAAGTACCACTTGGATGGGCCCTGAAGGATGATGGAGTTTGGGGAGACAGAGAAGGGTGGCAGGTGTATCTGGAGAAGGAACGGCATGGATGAATCTTGAAGGCATGGAGAAGTCTGGGGAATATAGGGAACAGTGTGGTCTCAGGATTGAGTTTATGCAAAACGAACTCAAATGCTAAAAGGCAATTTGCAGTGGACATTGTCTGAAGCGATGGGGCAGGGAGGACCGCTTGGAGTGAAGGGAGGCCAGGGAGGGCTCCGTGTACCTTGTTGAGAGTGACACACAGTCATATATGTCCTCTCCACTCTATGCTCAATGCCTGGACCCATAAGAACAGGTGGACACATTTGCTGTCTGAGACGTGATTTTCCCAAATGCTGAACAACTCTTCCTAAACTTCCAAACTAAATAAAGTACCATCTCCTCTCAGTTTACATGGTAACTTCCTTCCCAGAAAATTCAATAGGCTGCCCAAATCCTTGCTTGTATAAATCAGAAATAGGCTCCCGCTCAGATAGTTCCACCTACATGAGTGTGTAGTAAAAGATTAGAAAACCGTGCAGGATGCAGGAGAGTTGTTCAAAGTATAGGACTTGCCCATGAATTCAGGGTGTTTAACATTCCTGGTGCTATAATCACTGTGAAACACCCCCACGAATTCCGAAATTGCACTCTCTTGAGACCACTGCTCTATGGCTGTATTAGTGTATGTCACTTACATACACTAATTTCCTGTTTTTGTTTAAACGTTTGATTGTTGTTGTTCTGCTGTTTTTATCTGTCAAGGAGAACATTTAAAATGTAATCCCTGCATAACTCAGAGGTCAGATATTAAGCGTTTTCTCCAGGAAGATAGATTCTGTGGGTTTACAGGCAATAAATTCTTTATTCTAGTCAATTTAGACAGCAACTGCTAAATCCCTACTGCTTGCCAGGTACCATGCACTTAGGAGCTATGGCCTCTGCTCTCATGTAGCTGGCTACTAGCCCGTCAGGAAAGCCAGGGACGTGATACGGGTATGTAGAGCATTTGAGATAAGACAAGGCCTTGTAGAGGGTTGAGGAAAGGTCAGGGAAGATGACAGAGATGGTCACATTTGAGTTAGGTCTTAAAGAAGGAGTATAATTGTAATAGGATTTGAAGAGTGCATTACTTTGTAATAGACAATTGAATTTGAAATCGCGATTCATGACATATGAATTATACACACTTTGCAATGGATTACCAAATGCCTAGTATTTCTTGAGATGATAAAGGTTCTTTGCTCTCCTCCCATTTCTAGTTTTTCTTTGTGCAGTTAATTTTTCTTTTATTTGTCTTTACATCCTTGTATCTGGTCTTCTCAATAGTCCATGAGGAAAGGACTGTGCCTTTGTATTTCACTGCAGCTCCCATAGTGCCTTGTATAGAGTAGCCACACAGTGAATATTGAACCTTAGATATTGTCAAAATAGGTCATGCAGCAATGAAAGAGGATTGTTCCTATTTGTTTTCCTATTAGCATTTCCTAGGAAAGGTGAAGTCCAGATATTAGTAACTGGGACATTAAAGGAGTTTCTTCCAGTCTCAGTGTGTTGGTCCAGTTATGCCCTAAGTCCATAGACCTGTGTTGCTTCTCTCCTAGTCCCTTTATTTAGATAAGAGAAAATCTGGGAAGCTAACATTTGCTCTGGGATTTACAGATATCACCACTCAGAAGGTCTTTTTCTGAATATTTGTTTCTCATCCATGTCCAATTTGGACAAGATGGTCTTTCTCCGTTTGGAGTCAGTTGAAGAGCACAGTTATGGATGTATTTTTTTTAACGGCTTAGATAAAATTTGGTCATATTTGTAAAAGCAAGAATTGTAAAGTATTACAGAAGTTATTCTTTTAAGCTCGAGGGAGGAGTATAAACATAGCAAAGTGGAGCAAAGTTGTTCCATAACTACTCCTAGGGCCAGAGTCTTGTGTTTGACATAATTTGTGAAGACACTTGATCGGCTGCATTAACTCACAGAGCACAGCAGTCGTCATTGGGTGGGTTTGACTATTTGGAGATATAACATTGTTAGTTCTTTAAGTCAAGTTGAATCAAGATGAAGAGGTCTTGAATGCGCTTCACTTGCTGTGAAGTTAGTTAATTTCTGTACGTGACACATTTCTCTTCAGTAAAATAATGTTTATTTCACAGGCTGTTGTGAGTTTCTTTGATGGGGTTGAAGGCACAGCAAGGTGCCTGGCCTGTGGTAGGTGCTCCATCTCCATCAGTGTTTGCTATAAAGTATTGCTATTATTTAAAAGGTGATTAAAAACCCCAAATTCAGCAGATATTTATTGACACTTACTATGTGTCAAGAACTACTTTAAGAGCTAGAGAATAAAGCCCATCTAGCAGTTAATAAAGATGGCTGTCCTCTGGGAACTCACATTCTAACTGGTAGATGGGCAAACAATGAGCATAGTAAGTCAGTAAATTTTATGGTAAGTTACAGGCTGGTTAGGGCTGTGGACCAAGGCAAGGTAAAGCAGGGCTGGGGACATTAGGACTTTCAGGGGGAGAGGCTAAGGCCTGGAGGTGACAGCATTGATTATGTCTCTCCTCCTTAGCTGGCAAAATAAAGTAAGCAAAATAAAGTAAGTTGGGAGAAATAGGTTTCAAACGAAGGACCGGTAGCTTTTGGAAGGTGAGAAGCAACATCTATAAGGAAGTATTCAGCTTGTAAGCTCCAGAAGCTGTGATGATGCCTGATGTTCTTAACTGTGAGACTTACAATGTGAAAATTTCTGTGCACCCCCACTTTCTCCAGTGTAGGAAAATAATGTTCTTCTATTTTCCTCTCCAATGACAGTTCAAGAAGCATTCCTAATGGTACTGCATTGTCAAATCTATGTCAGGAGCCTTTTCCTTGACTTGCTAACGCCGTGAGCTCTAATCCAAACCAGAGACACACCTATGTGGAGTCTCTCATTATGTGACATTATTATTGTGAGTGTTTTCAAAAGAATGTTTTTATTTTCTTCTGAGTGTCACTCGACTGCAGGAAAGAAATGTGAGGAGGCCTCTTGCCAGAGCTCAAGTATTAAAGTACATTATTCAGTCAGTGGTAGACAGTTCTTTTTCTGGAACTCATTTGAAAACTTACTGGGTGTTTTTTTTTTTTTTCATTTTCTAACCAGAAATGGTATTTTTTCTATATTTTAAAATTGGATGTCATATCCATACCCCAATATAGAAACATACGTGTATTTTTTCAGATATCTAGGTTTTCAGATATCAAAATTGGTTGATATTAATATATGTACACATATTGTGTATAGGTATGTGTATGCACACATAAGCATATGTTAGTGATTAAGTTAATTTGATTAAACTTTTTATTATTTGAAATGGTTGGGGAAACCAGCAGTTTTTCTAGGTAAAGAGTTCTTAAGATTAAATTAATTGTGGCATTTGTGTGAGTCCAAGTAATTCTGTGTTTTAGTGGTGTCTGTGCTAGCTCTCAGCTGAGATGTTGCCAGAAGGTACACAGTGTACAGTTGATAGAATTGGATTTTCAAAAGTAATTTGGAGACACAGTGCTTTTATTATCAAAATATGAGATTCGAATAGTTCATCACTTGTCAAACACACACGTGTGATTAGCACGCCAGGATGACTTGCTACATTTGCCCTTATTCAGTTCCTGATTGCTGTCTGGATTTTGTGTACCAAAACTTATAAAAAAGTAAAAAACAAAAGGACAGTTTGTTCCTTCTTTTAAAAAAAATGTTTTTATTGATTTTTTTTAGAGAGAGGGCAAAGGAGAGGGATAGGGAAATAGAAACATCGCTGAGAGAGAAACATAATTGATCAGCTGCCTCTTGTGTGCCCCACCTCCCCCCACCTCCACTGCACTGGGGATGGAGCCTGCAACCAGGCATGTGCCCTGACCAGGAATCCTGGGTCAACACTCAACCACTGAGCTACATCAGCTGGGCAGTTTGTCCCTTCTTATTTTCTTTTTCAGGCATATCATTTCTGTCTCTTTTGGTAGTTGGAATGCCACCTTGTGTGAAGGAAGCCTTTCGTGATAACCCCAGCCACCTTCCATTTCCTGTCTTCTAATTTGTGTAGCCTGGAGGCCATTCTGGGGTTTGGCTGCACCCTGTGTGGCTTTGTCTTTATTCTCACAAATTTCTATGAGGGTCTTTTTCTGCACATCAAACTTGTTGGCATTTGTTGACTGTAATCCAGAAAGAACAAAAAAACTTTCTTTGTGTCACAGTGTTGCTAAAGTATCATGTTCTGCATTAAATATTATTTTAATGGTAGTCACTAATAAGAGCACTAGGGCTTTTTATTGGAGTATTTTTGCTGTTGGGGGTGTTATCTTTGATCTTTTCAAAAACTTTACTTAGAAGGTTAATGTCGTTCCAGGTTATTAGCTAAGTTATAGAAATATCCATCTAATTATGGTATATTGAAAATCGGAACATGTGTAATACTTGTTTTTTTACTGTATGGTTAAGGAAAGTAAGATTGTTTTTTCATTTGTGAATGCACCTTATTTTTCCCATTTAATGACTTTAATGATGCAAGAAAGAGTCTAGTATGAAATTGAAAAAGTTAATGTTGAAACCCAAATCATAGAAATTTGCTTTGTTTCTGGATAGATTTTGAAGCCATAGAAATAAAGGGAAATAACTATAATTTAGCCACCTAACCCTCCTTATAACATATAGAAAACACACTTTGGTAAGTTAAAGCACATTTTAAACCCAAGAATTTTCTGTTTATTAAACATAGTTTGAAGCAGAATTTTTTTTTATAAAACAGAGATTATTTTAAAGCAAAAAATTACAGTTAACCTTTCATTTAAGTGTTTTGTAAATCTGCTTGTTTATAAGTTGAGTTTACCAAAGGCGAATACTTCACTCATCTAAGTCTCTTTTCTTCAATAAATCTTTTTTGCAGAACGTATTGCCACGTAGTGAAATTGGGCTGCCCTGAATTTCCCTTCAATCTGTAGGGGAATTCAGTTCCATCCTCTGTTGAGGTGCTGATCAACAGTGAAATAGTTAAAAGATGATGCCAAAAGCCCTAAAAAGGAAGCCCTAAAGGACATAGATAATCTGTAAACTAAATAATCAAGTTCCTAAAAAAACACACATGAATGGGGCTATTTTGCCAAAAGACATTGTTGCCTTGGGTGGAGAGGAGTCTGCCTTTGATTGTCTCCATCCCAGCCCAGGGGCAGGTTCTCATTAACCCAATTCCTTGACCTTTAGCGACCGCACTGAAGAATTCAAATTCACTGGGAGTGAATTGCCTCATTCATGTCTGCAAGGTTCGAACATGGTTCAGTTTTAGGCGGGGCGTCTGATGCTGAAAGGGCTGCGAGTGAGAGTGGGCGTTGTAGTGCGGCCCTGCGCTTGCCAAGCTGTACTCTTTCACTCATTTGGCTTTTCCATCACACTTAGGACAGCGATTCTCCGTGTCGTCATTGCGACACGTCCTGATATCTTTGGCCGACTAATGAGGCTCAGAGAGAATTTTAAAATAGAAAATAAAATTTCCATTTAAAAATATGCCACATGGAATTATTAAGAAGAATGAAGGAATAAGGAGGTACTAAGGTTCCTATGGTTCCTACAACTCTCCCAAATAAGGATTACTGACAGTTGGTGGAAACTCTAATGAATATTTGTGTGTGTGTGTGTTTTAACCCCAACTGAAAAAAAAAAAGGTGTGAGAACTTTTCTTTCTCTTACTTCCTTGGGGACAGGGACCTTGTTTCCGATTCCATTACAGCTTTCCTTGGCAATTAGGAAATCACTTTGCACAAAATGAATGATTGGGAAATTAAAAATTAAAAATTTTCCTTTACTATTTTTTTTGGAGGTTTGGAAAAACTAGAATCTGCTGTCAAATTGATATGACTGTGGGAATTCATTCATGAAGGATGTTCTCACCTGGAGCTGTCTTCTCTCCTATCGAACATGCTTCTGGTAGAAAGACTTCTTTCCTCCATGAATTGGAGAACAGTCTTAAGTGACAGAGAAAAAAGCAAGCCCTAATTCATTCCACTGCTTCTCTGCATACATGTGAACCCAGACTATAACATTCTCTTCCGGAGGAGAGCCAGGTGGCCACGACTATATTGCTTTTATATCATATTTTTACATGAAAACGTATGTCATTATTATCTCTAGGAAATGAGACCATTGTAGTGAACCCTAGAGACACTGAGATACTGTTGGGACCAGGCATCAAGCAGATTTTATCTATCTCATTGAATATGTTGGAAGGTTTGTTTGTTTATGTAAAACAAACAAACAAACAAAAAAACCCAAACATAAATGCATGAAAAAAACCCAGAAGTATGCTGAGGAAATTATCTATCTGATTAGATCCTTTGTCATCTTGAGAAATTATTATGCTATTCCAGCCTTTATAGAAATTTCCTAAAATGTTAATGTGGAGCTTATATTTTATGCCAGAGTGTGTGTAGTTGCACAATAGAGTAAAATGTGTCTTATGCGGTTGCATTTAATTTTATCTGTAACATTCTTATAATTTAATCTGCTATCCCCAAATCAAAAACTGATATACTTTGGCTTACCTACTAGTTTGAATCACCTGCATCATTCTGCCTATACTCTGTTGCTAATAGGTCTGCCATATGAAAGGTGATGCTTTAGTTGTTGAAAGAAGCAGGAATTGGAAGGAGTTAGAATGCCTGTTCTTTGCTACAGTTTTCAAACATCAAATAACTAGAGGCCCGGTGCACGAATTCGTGCACAGGTGGGGTCCGTCTGGCCCGCCCCGATCGGGGCCAATCGGACCGGCCAGGAGGAGGGGCCATGGGCATTTAGTGGGCTAGCCCTGGCCCCTGGTCGAACTCCAGGTCAAACTCCTGGTCGAGGGGACAATTTGCATATCAGCCTTTTATTATATTGGATGAGTTTGAATGAAAAAATGACTTCACATGTGAGGAGCTGTGTTTTTAAGATCTAGGGTTCTTTTTGTTACTTCTCAGAGAAAAGAATGATGGATTAAACAATGTACTTCAATCAGTGCTGTTTTCTGAGAGTCTAGACCACGTTAGATTACTTTGAGTATTTGAAAGCGTGAGAGTATTCAGACAGTTGAATCTTTCCATGTAGTTGTCTTAATACTATATCACTCAGGGGTCAGTTGCAGATAATAGAATTCACTGTAGCAGAAAATAAAAATATAGGACTTACTATGAGGCACTAGATGCTTACCAATCATTGGAAGGGCTGAAGGATTAGCCTGTAGGCAGGACCTCAAAGAATGGCTTCAGGAATGACACACAGGACTGGCTGCCAGGGGAACTCCAACCTCTGTTACATTTAGGAAGCTGGGGACTCAGGAAATACGTATGCCACCACTTTAGCCACTACCAGGAGTCAGGAAGCAATTGTCTTCTGGGACATTCTACCTTAGCTGTGATTCATGATCCGACTGCGCTAGCACTGATAGCTTCAAATCTATCTGCGGCCTGCTAGGTGGGGACCAGCAAAAGCAACATGTGTGTGCTTTGTCTCTGGATTCAACTATCTTGGAAACATAATGGTGAAAGCTAATTGCTAGTTACAAGAGTCTGGGAAACAAAATCCTTAGCATTCTAGCCTCAGCAGTATAGGGAGGCAACTAAGAGATTGGAACAGAAGTTAAGCCAGTATTTGCTGTATCTACCACAAATACTCTTGTGTTATTCTCCCCTGTGATTGCTAGAAATTAATTTTAAATTTAGAATTTGACTGATTAAATGAAGGAAACCATGTTCAGGTACAAACCTTGTATGTTGCACTTAGGTCTCCATGGAGATTTTTAAAGTAGACTTTTTGTTTTTATTATCTAAGTCTCCAGAAGAGCGTTTAATAATCAGTAACTGCACAGTCAGGTGTGCCAGGCGGAATAGTTCAGATGTCGATGTGTATTTATGCATTGAATCCCATATGTCTTCTTTTTAGAACTCGGCTATCTATTGAAATGAACCTTTTCCCACTGGTGATTAAGCTAGTGCATTTAATTGAGATTATTTTGGGGGTGTAGAGAGCATTAAGTAGAGCAAATAGAGCATAAGCAGTTAGTTGAGTGAATATTGAATTGAGGAGCCTGTAAACGATAAACAGCGTACTCTGGAGTGTTCCATGTAGTGAACTTTCCTCTTCACGGTGCATGCTATTAGGACAACTGGCCTAACCCGAGGTCAGAAAGTCAGAGTAAACTAGGATAAAGTGAATCCTCTGGATCGCACATGCTTTATATCATTTTAGTCTGGTTTTATTATGTAATAGTTTATTATGTAAAACTATTAGAGAAAGAGCACACAACTGTGTTTGGCCTAGACCCCCATATCCTCTACAGTCAAGGCCTCTGAAGAAATCTTGCAGTTAAAATAACCAGGAGCAGTACCAGCCTTAGATGTGTGGACTGGGGACCTCTGTCCTAGGCCTCAAATTTTAGAAGGCCTTACTCTGTCTTTCCTATGGCTTCATGGGGCAAGTCATTGGAAGGGACAAGGATATGCCGGGGGGAGGGGGGCGGGGGGAAGAGATCTAGAGGTCACAACCTCTCTCCTTCTAAATCATGTGCCTAAATGGCCTTAAGTTCCTTTTAGGACCTGTGTGGGCCTCTTTGTTTTTTCTCCTACAGGCAGGTAGCAGCAATGTGTACCTTGAAGCCCAAGAGATGGCCAAGGAGTACTGTTTGCACAGTGGGGGTTAGGGAGTGGGTAGATCGTGGTTGCATTGCCTATAACCTTGCTTTGGAGGCCCCTGAGACGTCAACAGGCCTTAGACTAGACTGCAGAGGTAGTGGGTGGCCCATTCAGGGATCGCAAAAGGCTGTTGGCAGTGGTGGAATCTCCTGGAGCAAGAGCTAGACTGGTCTCAACTTGAGTTCTGGGAGTTTTGCTAAAATCAACTGACTTCTGGAACATAATGAGCTTAAAATTGTTAAAAAAGCTATTTAACTTAACTACATTTTAGGGCAGTAAATGAATTTGGTTCTTCTTTTGTGAAAATCCGAACAGAAACATTGGTTCCTGTTAATACATGGCGAAATTGTGAGATTGTAATCTCTCTTCCAGGAAACCTGTCTAGTCATTAAGCTGGTTTTCTTCGATAAGTGGTAAAATCTTTTATTTGTGGTCAAAGTGATTGGTCTGTAGAGCTACACAGCTGGTAAATACATCAAGTGCCAATGGGACTTCAATGTTGGTATACAAATCAGATGGCAATTTAATGGGTATATAATAGAGAGGATGATAATAGAGGTTCATTTTATTAGGCATTTAAAATAGTTTTAAGAAATGGAAAGCTGGAGGGCAAAGCAGATGTAAGAAACAATTGGGGGGCCCTGCCGGGTAGCTCACTTGATTAGAGTGTCATCCCAATACGCCAAGATTGCAGGTTCGATTCTCAGTCAGGGCACATACAAGAAGCAACCAACGAATGCATAAATAAGTGGACTAAAACAACAGATTGATATTTGTCTTTAAAAATCAATAAAAAAAGGAACAATTGGGAGGACTGGTGTTCTGAGCCTAAACAATTTGTAATGATGCATTTTTTTTCTCTACCCCTCTCCTTTGCATTTACTGCCCCCCCTTTTTTTTTTAAAGAATCCCTATGGTCAGTCACTTTCTGCCTGTAAAATTACCGTTGTCTTTGTTATTTACATTCTACTTTTAGGAATTTGAATGATGTGGGACTCCTTACCAGAAGAGTTAGAATCAAAGCTTATTGTTTTCTGGCTGTGGCTTGACTATAAAATAAGAAAGGGCAAACATAAAAATTTTTCCTATTTATAATCTGAGGATTAGGTTAAGAAGTCATTAGCAGGGAAGGTATGTCCAGTAATTTCATTTGCAAGGCACTTGGTTAATGAGTACACTACAACCATTTCTTCAGATCCACCCAGCTCACTTAAAGGCACATTGTTTTTGTAAGTCGGCACACAGAGCTGTCATCGTCCTCTCCGGTTTAATGTTTAAAAGAGTCACTACACAGCTTCTTACAAAAAGTTATTTCCCATTGCTTGTAGTAGAATTCTATTTTATTGTGATGTGATTGGATAGTAACATATTCTCATCTAATACAAGGGCAGGAGAAGGTAGGTTAACCAGGAAAGGAGTTACTGGAGATGTTATTGCTGTGAGGAAAAACCCAATTAACGGTGGGGGTTGTGGACAAGGAGCTCCCAGTTCCTGCTGGAGATCTACAACAGATTAGGCTCAGGCCAGTAGACTTCTGCTATTATTCATAGAATCACAGGATTACAGACATGGAAGGATTTTAGAAATTGTCTAATCTAACACCCTCATTTAAAAAAGAAGGATATTAAGGTCCAAGGTCACTCTGTCGTTAGAACCTGAGCATCATAGATAGCCCTGAACTTCTAAATCCCAGATGGTGTCTGTTTTTCGTTAATAATTCGGTATATGTTCCGGAGGTAGTCTTTTTAAAAAGTTGTTTATCTGTAATATTTCAAGGGTTTTCCATAGTTTTCATGGACGTGCAAGCCTGTGTTTACACTCTTCGTTTTGTCTTTATTATTGTCAGGGTATCACAGTGATATAATAGGTAGTTAAACAGGCATGAACAGAGTAGGAACAAGAGACCAGGTACTGAAGGTCGCCAGGGAAGAAAGCCCTCACAATATGCAAAACTGGGGTGGGACCTGGCCCCAAGCTTACCTTTCCTCCCCTGGCGTGTTGCTAGTCATGTCATAGGCTCCCACAGAGGAGGAACAAGGGGCTGGAGGAAAGCCTCATAGGACTCCTATGGATGACCGCTCCCTTAAGCATGAAGCCCTCAAGACAATGAGGTTCTGATCTGCATCAAATAATTTTAGAAACAAAGCCTCAGGTCTGTTGACCACAGAGACAGAGTTTTGGTCAAACCAGCGATAACATCTAGGCTTCAGTTGTGTTTCAGCTCCAGGCCCTGAAAACCAGCAAGGCCAGGCTGGGTGACGCCATGGCGACATCAGGACCAGCTGCAATGACTGATGATTCCCTGCCACAACCCTGAAAAGGACACAGCTAGAAAGCTGATGAATATTCCCCCAAGCCCTCCTTTAAAACCCCAATATTTAAAGAACAGATAAAACCCCTGAAGATGAAGAGCCCAATGTGTCCTCTCTCTCTCTCTCTCTCTCTCTCTCTCTCTCTCTCTCTCTCTCTCTCTCTCTCTCTCTCACCTGTACTCTTCCCTTCTCCTTTCTCCAGGCGTGTTTTCTTTGCCTTTCTTTCTCCTAAGTTCCAAGGGCTGTAACATGTTTCCCGAGTCCACACAGCCTAGCTGGCTCCCTTCTTCTATGGCTCACTTCTACCTCTGAGACTTTCTAAATAAAATTTTGCTTGTATTTGAGTCCTGGGTGTGAATTCTTCTTAGCCAGAACTGAAGGACAAAGGTCTAATATAACATCTGGTGCCATTCACTGTTAACAAAAGTAGGAAAAATCATTAAATCATTCCTTTTTTAAAAAATATGGGTCTCTTCTCAATGATTTGTGGGGCCCATAAAAAATGGTAAATCCTGTAATTATTTTTGTTGTGTTTTATTTACTTTGTTAAATAGGCACTTCTTTCACATAAACCTCTGCTATGTTTTAACATTTATTTGATAATTTGTAAACACATTTATGCAATCTACATATGTGTCAATGTGTATGCCACCTGTCATTAATAGGAATGATTTGGGATTTTATTTCATTCACTGTTAATTTATTATAACCAAGTTGTTATTTTAAAGCATCACCTGATATGTAGTTTTTTCCATTGTGTTGGCTGGAAATCTAATTCTGCTAAAAGAAGAGGGAAAACAGTATAATGGAAAGGACCCTGAAATAGGTTCCAATTTCCATTTGGTTGGCCACATGACCTTGGGTAAATCATTTAACTGTTTTCAACCTTGGGATTATAGCACCTGTCTTTCCACACTTCTGAGGCTCTTGTGAGGATCCAGTGTAATAGTGCCTGTGGAAGTATTGTGAAACCAGTGCTGTACAGATGTAAGTTAGCATTCGGCCAGAGCATCTGATACATTCTTCTTTTATCTTGTCATCTCTTTGAAGGTAGAAGAAGCAGTGGAAAGAATTGCAAAACTGTTTTTTGTAATGACAAAGAATGTATTGATGATATGAACTTCAAAAGAATTCTGGGCAAAGGTGGACTCATTAGAGTTATAATGTCAAGGCAAGGCAGTTTGGGGTATCATTTTTTTTAAAAGGATGTTTTAATAGGTTTAGAGAAAAAAGATATTTTAAAAAGAACAATGACTCATGAAGATGGTTGATAATAAACAAACAAGAAATGCTGATGATTTACTTGTGAATGATCTAAACGGGAGTGAAAGTTTTATGGGCAAAGCGATTTATCTAACAGACAGTGATAGAGACAACGCAGAACGGGAAGCATACAGACAATAGACAAAATATCAAGGGATGGGCATGCAACTAAGGAGAATACAAGAGTCGTATTTAGAATGGAGTTGGTGACTTTCAGGTAGTACAACTGACTTTAAAATACACCTTGAACAAAACGTATTTCATAGTTAGAACAATGGCTCCCGGCTACTCTGACTCTCTGATTGGAAGGTTTAGGCAGGATAGTGTCAGGGAGGCTAAGCTGAGAATTAGCTGAAGTTTTTGAAAAGGTGAGGGCAAACAAACAAAAACAGGTTAAAGACTGGAGAAAGGGCTTTTTGTTTGTTTTCATTAAAGCCTCTTCTGGAACAGCGGTTCTCAACCTGTGGGTCGCGACCCCTTTGGGGGTCGAACGACCCTTTCACAGGGGTCACCTAAGACCATCAGAAAACACATATATAATTACATATTGTTTTTGTGATTAATCACTATGCTTTAATTATGTTCAATTTGTAACAATGAAAATACATCCTGCATATCAGATATTTACATTACGATTCATAACAGTAGCAAAATTACAGTTATGAAGTAGCAACGAAAATAATTTTATGTTTGGGGGTCACCACAACACGAGGAACTGTATTAAAGGGTCGTGGCATTAGGAAGGTTGAGAACCACTGCTAGAATCTTATGTTCTAGAAGATAGATGGGGATAAGGCCACTGTTTAGGATGCCAGAAAGCCTCCTTAAGGCTATGCTTTACAGGAAATAGATTAACAGAGACCAACTGAGTAGTCGCCAAGGATTGTGGTAAAAGGTGAAAGATGTGGGTTTAGGTGTCTATTTCTAGCATTACTACTTAGTATACTCAGTGTAGTACTCTCAGTGCCTGCATGCACGTCTAGCTGTGCGGTAGCCATCCCGATCCGAGCTTAAGCCTCATTTTGTATTCCTCTGAATTAGGACTTACCAGCCATAGTTTGCATATTCATAACGATACTGAGTGCTAAAAAATAGGGTAAGGGAAAAAAAATCGATGAATAAAAGTACGAGTACCAGTCTCTACTCTCCAAAGCATCCCTAGTTATTTGCAACAAGATCAATGAATCAAACGATGATCTTGGGTCCAGTTCTTCAGATATCTATTCTCAAACAGTGTGGGGTCTACCAATAAGAGGGCCAGAGGAAGAGAGAGGTGGCTGAACATGAAGGCACCTTCCAGCGTGCCTGGGGACCCCTTATCAATCCTCTCCTGTAAAGCTGTCACAGAGTGTCCTAAAATGAGCTGTTTATTGGGCCGCATCCTCATTTACATGCCATGTGCAAGTTCTTTAGAGCTCACATCAAAAGAGAAAAGTGGACCCTGGCAGCAACCCCTTGTGTGAGGACATATTTAAAGCTTAGTTGGATATTGTACTGTAAGGAGGACGCTAAAAATAATGTTCATAGTGGATCTGCGTTCCAGTTTCATTTTTAAAATTTTGCTTTTTAAAGCTAAGTTCAGCCTGGTATTGGAAGTACTCATTCAGTGAATTTATATAGAAGTTGCATTTCTGGCCAAGTAGAAAAAAAATAAAAAGACTAGTTGCTTCATTTTCCTAGAAAACGAACAGATGCTTTCCTAGAGATAAAACCTAATCCAGTTTATTTCAAATTGAGACGGTGACTTTCCTGAAGCAAAATTGGCTTTAAAATAGGCATTGAACAGAACATATTTGAGAGTTAGGCCTTGGCTCAGTTGGTTGGGCGTCATCCCATGCGCCCAGAGGTCTCTGGTTCAATCCCAGTCAGGGCACATGCCTGGGTTGTGGACTTGATCCCCAGTGGGAGATGTGCAGGAGGCAGCCAATTGATGTTTCTTTCTCATAGATGTTTCTCTCTCTCCCTCTCCCTTCCCCTCTCTCTCTAAAATCAATAAAACCATATTTAACAAAATAAATAAACGTTAGAACAACGGTTTCCTGCTATTCCCTGGTCGCCTGGATTAAAAAGAATTCATTTAAAAATTTAAATGTCATTTGACTTAACTTATAAACAACTTCCAATGGGGAAGAAAATCAGTTAAGTTGGTCTTTTAAAATTTTTGACACTTCTTCAAAATAAGTTTGATAATTACATAAGTGACATAGCCTGTGTGTGTGTGTGTGTGTGTGTGTGTGTGTGTGTGTGTGTGGAGGGTCAAGGTGTGTATAAATCTATTTAGGACAATATTATTTTGGTCTTGATAACTAGACACCAATCACAGCAGCAAAAGTAGTCAAGCATTCTGAATTGAAGGCAAAATAACAATGGATGTGGTTATTGAAAAATCTGGTCTTATAAATACATTGGTTTCTGAAAACCTTCCCATGTAAGTGGGTTTATATGGCTTTGTAACCAAATTGTTCTGGGATAACCAATAGCTCACCCAAGAGAGGAAGAGCATCAAAGTGAAAAGGACACAATGATCAAAACATCAGATCTAAGAATTTCTCATCCAGGAAATTGGAGGTGGTTGATGCCTATAATATAGATTTAGAGCTGGGGCTGGAGGTATAAATTTGGTAATCATCATATAGAGTACATATGTAAGCTCTTTCCAAATTATTTTAAAATAACATTTTTATTTTAGAACAGTCTTAGATTTACAGAAAAATTGCAAAAACAAGTATAGAGAATTTCCATGTACCCTACACTTTATCAAACTTTCATTGTCTTTGGTGATATTGACAATTTTGGGGAGTACTGGTCAGGTATTCAGTAGAAAGTCTCTTAATTGGATTGGTCTGGCGTCTCTTTCATGGGGTATTTGTATTTTGGAGAAAGACCACAGAGAAAAATTAACATTTCATTACATCGTAGCAACATCAATATGTTGATGTTGACCATGATCCCCTGATTGAGATCCTATTTGCTGGGTTCCTCCCTTTCCATTCTGTGCTCTTTAAAAGGAAATCACTGTGTACAACTTACACTTGAGTGGGAATTATGCTTCATCTTCTGAGGGTGGGTTATATACGTAACTTACTTGCAATTCTCGGCAGATTTGATTATTCTCCAGTAATTAATTAATTAATCCAACCATTTAGTTATATCAGTATGGACTCATGGATATTTATTTTATATTCTGGGTTATAATCCAATACTACTTTATTTTGTTCTCAGACTGTTCCCCTTGGAGATCTTGCAGTGGGCTTCTGTGCTCAACTTTGACATATTCCCATCATTGTGTTTGTGTGTGTGTGCGTGTGCGTGCGCGCGCATGCACACACGCACACGGGCATGTGTGTTTTGAGCACTTTCTTACTTCCTATTACTGTAAGATGCTTCAGGATCACCTTTTATATTTCCTGGCCTTTTATATTTCCGGAATTGGCTGTTCCTCCTTTTACTGGACAATGGTGTTAGAAACCAAGATCTGGATGCTAGGTGTGCTCATTACTACTGGTATATAGTTGCTTCTAGGCCCTCTCACCTGACAGAGCAAGGTTATATATACATGTTTATACACACACACACACACACACACACATAAGTAAACATATACATGTGTATATATATATATATATGCCCATGTATAAACATATCGATAAATATTTCTGTGTGTGACATCAGTATCTATGTTTAACCAAACTTGAGTCCATACTGATGCCTCCAACTCTAATTCATTACCATATGGCTAAATTTCATAGGTCAGTTAAAAAAAAGGCAATGACTGTTGCCTCCTTTTTACTTTGTCAAATCTGGACAGTAAAAATGAACAACCAAACAAACAAGACATCCATCAGGTAGGATTTGTTTTGCTCCTTTCAAATGTCAAATTTAAATTTCAAATGATGTTCCTCTAATTAATATAAGCTATTTCCCCCTAATCCACTTTTATTTGAAGGCTTTTTCCCCCTTAAACGACGTTAGCTGTTATCTTGCTCCACAGATGCCCCCACAGACCTTTCATGGATCAGCAGGGGTGTCAGAGACTTGACTGTAGTGAGTAGTCATGCCTTTCAGTAGTCAAGCCTCCTGCAACAGAACAGCCGTCTAATAGAAAAGCTGTCTGCATTGCACTGTAGTTAGTCACCATGAGAGGTGAGACTGAAAACCTAGGTTAGCACATGCTGTTCCATGATGAATACTTCAATACCTGCAGAATGAGCAAAAATATGCATCTTCCCAAATCATCTCATTCATTCATGTGAAGATATCGAGTCGACCATCTGACAAGTACTCCCTTTACTGTTAACAACCTGGCATTTTCTATATGAACATAATGAAATGTGATCTGTGCCCTAATTGGCCAGTGGTAGTAGAATTTAACCTTGGTTTTATGACTTTGTCCCAACCTTTTAAAAATAAAAACTTATTTTTAAATGAGTACATATCTCATTATTTTTTTTTATTTTGGACCGAGCTCCATAAGTAAGCATTTTATCGAGCACACGAAGATGGCATTTTGTGATCCTACACATCTTGCCCCATCCCCTGTGACTCTGAATAAGACTGAGATGAAAAAGCAATTATTTTAAGTGTTTAAGATATAAATAAAAGATTGAATATATTTATGAAGATTTAGAGATTTATAGAATTTGATCAGAAGATGGCCATTTCATTTTCTGAAATTTGTTTCCCCCCTTATTAAAGAAATACATGTTCATTGAAGAATATTTAGAAAATACTGATAAAATGATAAGAAAATTAAAATCACCTATAATCTAGTCACTTAGAAGTTAAGTACTTTAAACAATTTGGCATAGATTTATCTTATGTTCCATTATGTTATATATTTATTTTTTAAATCCTCACCCAAGGATATTTTTCCATTGATTTTTAGAGAGAGTGGAAGAGAGAGAGAAAGACAGAGAAATATTGATGTGAGAGACAGACATGGATTGGTTGCCTCCTGCACATGCCCCGACCAGGGTCCAAGCCAGGAAGAAGCCTGCAATCAAGGTATGTGCCCTTGACGAATTGAACCCAGGACCCTTCAGTCCATAGGCTGACACTTTATCCACTGAGCCAAACTGGCTAGGGCTTATGTTCCATTATGTTATACTGGTATGCTATATGACTTAAAAATGTAATTACACACACACACACACACACACACACACATCATACTCAATAGTTAGGTTTGTTAACTTGCTTTTTCACTTTAATAGTAGAGAGTGAAAGTTTTTTCATGTTACTAACTCTTCTGTTCTTAATGATTACTACTAGCATTCCATTGTGTGATAGGTTGACCCCTCTTTTGGATGTTTATATTTTTTCTAATCACAATTTCATTTTAAGTCATGTTAATTCAACAGGGGGTTATGCTATTGACTTTTTAGGAGACAGGGATGATGGGCTTTATTTGAGACTAATGTGATGTAGGGGGGCAGGTGGGACCCTGGGAGCCAGTATGCTGGGAGCCAGTGCCCTGGGCACCGTCGCTTACTTGCCTAGCTGGGCTGTGGGCTGCCCTGGGCCCTGTTTGCTCTGAGCCCAGCTGAGGGAGCAGTGGCCTCAGTGGTATCAGCAGGAACAGAGCGGGTTTCATCTCTGCTCTTTGTGTTGGATTTGGTGCTGGTGTGCTGTCCCCGCTGCTGCCATGTGATGGCTCATAAGCAGCCTTGCACACAGCATCTGTAACTGCCTTTGAAAGCTCTATTGTGAGATGCTGCTGAGTTTTAGCACAGAGGAGGTTTTTTGCTAGTGTGTTGCTTTTAGTTTCTTTCAAACGTGAACGTGCCTTCCTCTGAAGAATCCTAAGTAAGGAGAGCACTAGCTTTGAGAGAACTAAAAGACGAATTGGATTGTCCTTCCTCTCAAGCCTCCTGCAGCAGAACAGCCGTCTAATAGAAAAGCTGTCTGCATCGCACTGCAGTTAGTCACCGTGAGAGGTGAGCAATGAGTGGGAGTGGAGTCCGGGAAGGTTTCAGAAGTGAAATGATATTTGAATGGGTTGATAAAGAATGGGTAGGATTTTGAGAGGAGTAACAGGCAGGATGCACAGAAATGTGGACATTGGAAGTTACTCAGGGTTTGTTTTTTTGTTTATTCATAAAGCATTCATTGAGGGCCTATGGTTTCCCAGGAATTATACGAAACTCTGGATATACAAAGATGCATTAGACATGGTTCCTGCTTTCTAGCAATTGACAGGCTGGTTGGGGAGATGGAAAAATGGACAAACATATGTACTTGGCTCTATAATAAAGGTTTCTAAAAATAATGAGTTCAGCATAGAGATATCAGGGCCCAGCCTAGGCAGGTAACAAAATCTTGTTGGGGCTGTTAGCTGAGCTGAGTTTTGAAGCTCATGTGGGCAAGGGGGAGAGTACTCCAGATAGAGGGAACTGCATGTGCAGTCAAGGATGTAAGGAGGAAGATGGAATCTGCAGGGCACTGCTCAGAGTTCAGGGTGCAGCAAAGGAAGTGACTGGGATGTGGAGAAGGACTGGCAATAATGATTTATGAGGGCTTGTGTTAGGACAATAAAGGATGGGTAGAGAATCAGGATGCCTTTCAGATTTGTACTTGGCTGATTGGCTGGTGGTGCCATTCATGATGATAGGGGGTAAACGAAGAGGAGCAGATTGGGACATGAGTGTGTTCAGTTTGGGACATGATGAGTTTGGGTGCTTATGCTATGTTGATATAACATGTAGAAGCCTGGAGCTCAGATTCGTGAAGGGGAACCACTAGCAGGGAGTGGATGAAATCACTGTGGTAGAGCACGCAGAAGGAGGAAAAGCGGGAGGGAGTGCAGAGAGGGAGGTTAGCTGAGAGAGATCAGGAGAGAGCTTTGCCTAAATATCAGGTGTTGCTGAGAGAAGTAAGACAAGTTCTGGGAGTCCCACTATTTTTAGAAATAAGACGGTCATTGGTGATCTTGGTGAGGGCAGATTTAAGGGTGAGGTGGAAGATTGACCTGAATGTGAGTGGTCAAGATGTGTTAGAAGTCAAGGAGACATGATATTAGAATCCTCTTTTAAGAAACTTGGTGTGGAGGGAACTCTCATGGGACAGGTTACCTTACGTCTCTGCCCGGTACCCAGTGGGTGCCGTAGACTGGACTGCAGGAGGAAAGCAGGAAAACTGTCTCATCCTGGAGAAGACATTAACTTTATCAGCTTTGGAGTAGCAAATATTCATGTTCAGATTAGCGAAAGTAATATAGATTTAGTTGCATAAAATGTAATTAAAGAATTTAAAGTGCTTCTATTTTGTTAATATTTTCTGCTAATGTTAGAATTCTTGTGTTATAAATGCTGCTTTTCATCTAGTAAACCAAGAGATTTCTTTCTATCTTTTCTTCTCTCACTTCCAAATCTCATATTTTCATATTCAACTGACTGGTGTTTGTTTATTTGTCTATTTATTTATCCCATATTAATATTAACTACTAACAATGCAGAAAACTATTCAATGATGAAAAATAATTTGTGTTCAGTTATTTTAAAGTATCACGACAATAATTAATACATAATCCTGCATAGCCTATCAGATATTTACATTTTTTAGCACCTTAATTTCTGAGGCCAGAAGGCATCCAATAGATATTATCTCTGCAATATTCTCTAATCTAGTATATTCTCTAAATTTGAAATTTCCTAATATGATCTTTCTTAACAGCAAGAAACCCATAGTTCAAGCTGTCATTCATCACTGTTCTTTTATATGCAATGCTTTAGCCATATTAAATTATTCAGCCCTTTTCTCCCTCCTCCCATCCTCTCTTCAGTCCTTTCTCCCTCCTCCTCTCCCCTCTCTTCAATCCCAACTCCCCTTCTCCTCTCCCCTTCGCTCCCCTCCCCTCTCCTTATCTTCCCTCCCTTCCCTTCCACTTTTTCCATCTCTCTAGTATTTTTGAGCACCTGCTACCTGCCATGTATGGTAGTGGGGAGAAAATAAAAGACATAGGACTTAAACTGGATACTAATATCCCCAGTTATGGAAGTGAAAACAGGAAGCCTTAAGATTGCTTAGAATACCAGGGGGTGGGATTAGCTTCTGCACATCTTGCTTACCTTCCAACATCAGAGATTGATAGGATATTGGAAATGGCAGAGGCATTGGAAGACATTGGTTCAGTCCTCATATTTTAAAGACATAGAAACTGAGTCTCATAGATTAGATGATGTGTCGAGGTCGCCGCTGGAACCTAAGCTGGTTTGGTGACCAGCTCTCTAAACCTCCTTCTCTCTCTTCATTGTGATATCGCCTGCCCAGATCCCATGTTGTCATATACTTTTTATATCTGGTTTGTGCTGTTAAATACCTCTTTTTGCCACCCATGCACTGAACTGTAGACTTTCACCATTATCGGTTTTGCCACTTGCAATTAGAACTGGAACAATTAGAGATGCGTCAGTGGAAAGGCAATGAAAGAGGGCCATTAAGTGCTGATAAATGCTTCTCCTCATGGGGAGGGAGAGCTTTTCTTTTCTGAATATTTGAGCTCTTTTCACTGGTGCTTTCAAGTGGCTAGAAATAACACTTGCCACACGCTCGTGGAATACTCTAGATGCCAGGGGGTTCATTTCACTCCCTGTTTGAATTGAGCGCACTGTGGTGGAATGTGTGTTGACTCTTTTGTTGGCTGAAAGCTCTCATTCCATGGTTTTCATTAACCTTTTCCATGGGCTGCAGTAGAACAGTCGTGAGAGCTCTTAAAGAATGAAGCCTTTAGGTAGCTGATGACTTTTGAGGGAGAGATGAAAAGGTCAACGTTAGAGGTGTGTATTTGGACATACTTTCTTTTGCACACCACCCAAAAATCTAGATATACAGTGTGACAATAGAGCCACATGCCTATGGCTAGCAAAAAGTAACCACTACCTGTTGCTATGGGGATGTAGCAGCTTCTGAAACAAATATGTGTAATAATTCCATATTTTAGGGTAACTGACTACTATTTCTTCTAAAAATAATGATAATGATGATGGCAGTTAACACTTACTGCATGCTAGCTATTATTATAAGTAATAATCATCCCTTAAAATTTATTTTTCCAATAGATTTGGCTTTAATTCATAGAATGTTGGCTATATTTGTACATCAAGTCACCATTGAGCATCTTCTTCCTTGTGCCAGGCGCTGTGCTGAACACTGGCCTTACAGAAATAGATCCCTGTCCTAAGGGAACTTGTCTAGGGGAGGGGATAAGACGGGTTCATGGTACTCTGGAATAAAGAGGAGGAACACCTAACTATGCTGGCATATGAGGAAATGCTTCCCACAGGAGCTGTCAGCATTCTGTGTTTCAGGGCAAGGTGGGTAAAGAAAGGTGCATTGGGGAAGGGCTTCTGTGGTAGAGGGGTCAATATAGAGGTCTGGGATTAGTGTGAAGACACTTGGGAATAAAAGCCTTGTGTAGGGGGATAATGGATGAGGCTTCCAGAATGCTAAGAAGGAGTGGGATCCAAGGGTCCACTTAAATCCCTCCTCAAAAGGGATTTAAAAAAACACACACATGTATTTTTGTTGATTTTAGAGAAGAAGGGAGAGGGGGAGAGAGAGAGAGAAACATCAATGATGAGAGAGAATCATTGATCGGCTGCCTCCTGCACGCCCCCTACTGAGGATCAAGCCCACAACTTGGACTTGGAATTGAACCATGACCTCTTGGTTCATAGGTTGATTCTCAGTCACTGAGCCACACCAGTCGGGCCCTCCTCAATACTTAATCAGACGCTTGTTCTATTAAATATATAGTGTGACTGTGGCTCTCTGTTCTGTTTTAGTGGGTAAACTAACCTATTCTTTTTTGGCTTTCAATTAAATACCCATTTTTTCTTCCAATCTCTTAGAAAAAGTGAAAACAGAAGAGCACCCACAGTATTGACTAGGGTAGCTTACTTCTACTTTTACATATGTTCTTCCCTTCCAGCCCCCTGCCAAGGAACAATAATAGACATTCAGGACCAAGGACAGTAATTGGGCCATTCTCCAAGTCAGGCCTTAGTAGGGAAGGGTTGGCCATGCCCTCGTCATTGGATACGTGTTCTCTTGCCCTTCTTCTCACTGGATGGTGCCAGAGAACATTCTGAGATTCATGTATGGGCTTCATGAAAAGGGGCAAGGGAGGTCTTTTGGCCTCTCTGGTACTAGCCTTAAGCCTGCCTCTTAACTAAGCCAGAGGGTTCCCTGTGGTCCAGCCCATGTTTCCAGGGCTGGGAAGGGGATGTATTGGGGTTTGAGGCAAAAGCCATTTGGCTTTGTCCTTTCTATATACATCTCTTTTAGAAACCTACAGGAAGAGATAACATATAGGTCCAAATATTTAGCATCCCGGGTTCTCTTATTCTTCTTTGATCTGTAGTACATCTTCTCAAGGGGAGAGGGGGGACGATATTGCCTCCAAGGGGACAAAAACTTTATTATTTTTATGTAAAAAGCACAGATGTACATACAGTACATATATACAGTATATTCGTGTATATAAATTTAATGGGGAGAAATCAAATGGGGAAATGTTTAATAAGGTTCCCTAGGGGGCCCTAATAAAAAGACGGCTGGGAAACACTTTTCTAAAGCACATGTGCCTCTCTCTCTCTCTTTCTCATTCTCTTCCTTAGGCAGTACGGGGCTGGTCCAGTGACTCCGTGCCAGCACTGTCCCAGACACCTTGTTTTCCTTTGTTCTGCAGCCCTTAGCCCATCTTCCAGGTTGCCTGTGGGTTAAGGAGGTTGCTGCCACTCTGCTGTCATGTATCAGTGATGGGGAGAAGAGGGAAAGGCAAAAGGTGCACATCAGCTAAATCAGACCCTTTGAAGGGAAATATCCTTGACATCACTCAACAAGCTCTAGTGACATCTTACTGACTAAAATGTAGGCATGTGGGCACCCGGTTTGCAAGGGTGGCCGGGAAATGTAAATTTACTTGTCCATTTGGTACTCAAAGTTGGGTACATTCCCATGCCCAACAAAATTGGGGTTCTGTTACTAAGAAATAAGGGGGAAATGGATATCGGGCAGGCAACTAGCAGTCCCTTTAGTGGTCTCTTGCCATTAATTTGCATGGCAGATACCCAGTGTAAAGCAGAGTCTGTGATTTGGAATAGAGCAACAGCTAAGTGCTTCTGCTTCGTACTGTAACTCATTAGTCTGGTGTTCTAATTCTTGGCAAACTGACTCTGTGAACCAGCAAATAAAGTGGATGAAGGAAGCAGGCGTCAGGTTCCTGAGGGAGCCTCTGGGAGGGTCTGACACATGGGTTTGTAAACTTCTTCAACCAGTTAATAGACCTCCGACTCTGAAACTTTTGCATTGTGAATGTTGCAGTGGGAACATGAATTATTGATTAATTAAATTCAATGAAACCATATTGATTAGAAATGTTAAGTTTTGTGACTAAAAGTCAAACATTGAAATTTCTTAGGTATTAGTGAAAATAAATAAATAAATAAATAAATAAATAAATAAATGCATCACATTTCCTGCAATCGGATTTGTGACTGTATGTTTTTCAAATGAAATTCTATCATTGTTCATTGAATATTTCAAATTATAGAGTAACTGATAGGATAAATGCATTCTTTTACAAATCTATAAGAGCTAACATTTTTACACTGAGCCAAGAGTTTAGGGGAAAGAAGTAAACTGCAGTGGAAAATTTCCAATGAAATCTGTGGATTTTTGCATAATGACTTCCTTCAGCAATTAAAGTGGCATGGCAGTGGTTGGCAAAGCTCTGGGATTGGGGCATGCAAGCACAAGGCCATTTAACAGTGCCATTGTGTTCCGTGTGTGGAATACGTGACCTCAGTGCTTCCTGGGGCAGGGCGTGGGCAGTAATTGGCAGTGATTGTCTCTGTTTCTCTCTCTCTCTCTCTCTCTCTCTCTCTCTCTCTCTCTCTCTCTCAATTGGGTTATCATTTTGAAGGTCTGGGAGATAGTAATTGTATAGGGATTACTTTGGAGCTCATCAAATTATATTTTGAAGATAATATTTTAGAAGAGACTTCTCTGTTTTTAAGGAATGATTTTTCAAAGTATCTTGGCTCTAGGATTTTAAAAGAATCGTTTCTTTCAAATTTCATTCCACGTCTTTAGACACTCAGTAATATTGTCTCACCCAATGTCCTGTATTTTGTACTTCGATGGATACTGCTGGATCTTAATTCATAATAAACATATTGATTGAATGATCTCAGCACATGATTGGTAAATTGAAAGTTATCTTGCCTGTTCTTTCGGGTGATATACAATGCCATTTAGCTGTCTGCCTGTTGGGGAATCAGGCATGGGAATGATGTTCTCCCGTGTTATGAATATATGGGACAGTGAGAAATCTTCCTTAAAGGGTAGGTAGGAAGTGTTAAAAATATTCAATACTTGGGCACTGAAGGCGGCACTGGGGGGAACACAGGGTAAGGGAGCTGACAGGGAAACAGACCAGTGTGACATTGTGTGTGGAGAGCTCAGACAGAGGCATGTATAGGGGTATTTCAAAGAGGGCTTCTCATGGGTGCTAGAGGGAGAAGTGGGGGAGGGCCTCCCAGGAGGAAAGCTTGGAGTGTGCCAAAGCACCGAACTCGAGAGTGCAGAGACTGCCACCAGAGGGCGGGGCTTCTTTTCTGCTTTGTTTTCAGTTTGGATTTCATGCTAAAGATAATGAGTCATTTAGTGATTCAGAGTCTGGAAATGATGTGATGGGACTTTTGTTACTGTTGCAGTTGGATTGGAGGCTGTTCAAATTGGATGCAGGGAAATGAATTGGGAGATTGTTATTAATCTAGATGAGAGTTGGTGGCACCTGGAGTGGTGACTGAAGTAAAGAGAGGATGCATTTAAGGGATGTGAAGAAGGTAGAATCAACAGGACCAGGTGACTGATTTGGAGCCTGAAGACAGAGGAAGAGGGTGGATGGATGAGTCCCAAGCAGTTGGCCCGGATGACAAGTGTGGATGCTGATGATGTGGATTATGATTGAGAACGGAGAAAAGCATGTTGGATAGATGATAATGAGTTGAATGTAGAGACTGGATTGGGACATCTAAGTGGAGATATGTAAGAGACTAGTGTGCCTTTGGGAGTACCTCTGATTTCTGGTATCCAGGAGTCCCTTCTCCACCTCTCAATTAGTTCTACTTATTACAGGTGCCCATTAAGTGGTATCTTTCAGAGTCATATCCATCACCCCTCTCCTCTTCACGCCTACTCATCTATTCTCTTGGCCCCATCCCATAACAAAGAAACAGAATTTCTGGAGGATGAGGCCCAGAAATCAGGATTTTAAAAAGATTCCCAGGTGATTCTAATGTGCAGCCAAGGTTGAGAACCACTGCTTTAGTGGGTAGTTCCTTAACGTTCTGTGTTACCATGGCCTTCCATGTCTTTGCGCATCCTGATTCCCTGTGGAATGCCTCCAGCTGTGTCTCTCTGAAATAGTTCCTGGCTAATCTCCCAAGCAGAATAGATTATTGTCTGTTCTGTGTCAGTACTTCAGGAACGTACCCCTTGTACCTGTCATGCTTATTGTAATCATTTGCATGGCATTCTTTTAGACAAAGCTTATTTATCTTTGAATGAGTCAGCTACACGAATTAACTTCTTGGGGAGATTTATGCCTCCCATCTTTAGTCAAGGGCCGATGTTAAACATTTATTTATTGAACAGATCACCTGGTTAATGATCATTTATATCTATATTGAAGAGAAACATCTTTGTAGTTACTTTATTTGTACTCATGGGGGAAATTCCTCTCTAGTTATGTTGATAGAGTAAGTGTGCTCTCTTATTTTAGGCTTCCGAAGGTCAGTCATTTCCTGAGGGAGCAATAATAATACTTCCTGGTAACTTAAGCTTCTGGAAGAGCCAATAAGAAATGTCACCAAGATGGTTCTTAGACCAAAGCATCGGAATCATTCTCTACTTTTCCTGCAGGAGTCAAGAAACCATGAAGGAACATTGACTTCTTGCCTGAAGACCAGCTGTTAAGACTGTGCCGAATAATTCTATTTTTGAGATAGACTGAGAAAGAAGAAAAGCATTTGCATTGTAGCTGCTCTGTGGTGAGAGAGAAAACCACTTGTCCTGCCTTAAAAATCTGTGGCCTACGCATAAATAAGGCATTCAGGCAATAGAATGGAGTCAGTTTAATCATAGTCAGTCTGCAGACTGCTGTCCTTGCTCTTTCCCTTAAGGTCCTTGTTGGAGGAAAATGACATGCAAATGTTCTTTTTGTATATATGTATAAGACCATAAACAAACAAAAATATGTGATTTAAAACCAAAGTAATCTAAGGACACAGTCATGATTTTTTTTTGCAATAATTTAGCAAAGTAATTTTCCCGTAAGATATGCATATGGGAGAAAACCAACCACCTTTGCACAGAACATAATAAAATTCAAGTGGACGATGGCATTCAATGGCGACTGAATGATTCATGGTTGCTTGTGTCAGTGCCTTGAGTCCCTGTCAATGGGACTAGGAATCAGGGCTGAGTTTCCCAAACCAGTGCAGCTGGCCAACGCCCAGGGAACAGTGCAGGTGGGGTTTGAGGCCCCTCACCTCCAAACGCCATTCATGAAATGTTAAAATATTGTATGTAGAGATTTAGTGTTTTTAGATAAGAGACTGCTACATTATCAGGGAAAATGTACTATGGCTATATCGTAGCTATAACAATAGTAACAGTACTATTTTCTCCCACGGTACGTGTGTTTTTAAAAAAGTGTCATATGTTGTATCTCCTTTGATCCACAGGATTATCTCAGTTTAGTAGCAAAAGAAACTGAGTTTAGAGGGAATGTTGCCCGTTCAGTGCTAGGGCTGGACTCAAAGCCAGGTTCTCGGTGTGTCATTGGAGGGTCACCCCTTAGCTCTCTCCGCAGGAACCTGCTGGGCGTGTGGTTTCCATGCTGCTGATCAGCATACCCAGCGTCTCCCAGATGCCAGCCTAGCCTCTCACTCTCCAGCAGAGAGAAATCCTCTCTAGGGTGTCATTGCACTTCCGATCGTCCTGTGAAGTCAGGGGAGATCTCCAAACAGCAAGGTTTGGTTACCAGATCTTTGGACTTTGGGAGGACTAATGGAGCCGTGAAGAGGGCCAGGCAGTATGAGTTAGTAAGTAGGGACCTGGATACCTGAGACTGTTGATTCCTCTTACTGCAAAGTTCTGTTTGCTGAATGAAAAAGTAAGAGGTATCCGTGGGCTTTCTTTTTAGCCGAACAGATGGTAGTTATTTGCTATTTAAAGTGCTTGGTACATTCTGTTTTGCTTTAATTATATTCAAAAGGATTATCAATATATGGCCATAAGCATGAGCTAAAACAGAACCTAGCACAAAGGAATTAAGTAATGAGACCTCCTTTTCCGCCTCTTCCTCCCTCCCTCCTTTCTTCTTCTCTAGCTTGCCTGTGTGTTTTTTTTTTAAAGAAAATATTTTATTGATTCATTAAATGGCATTAAGACCTGTATATTTCTCATTGGCATCTACATATCCTGAACCCTCATCTGTGGTCCAATAGCTCAAACAGATGCCCCCAACTCTTCGTTCTGAAATTTTCTTTTCTTTCTTTTCTTTTTTAAAAATCTATTTGGTTATCAAATTAACTTTTTCCTTTTTTGGCTCTAGGCACAGAGTATATGCTCCGTACATTTTGATTAAATTTAAAATGGTTATTGCAGCCATCCAAACTGGCAAATGTTCTATTGTAGTCCTTGGAGAACATTAAAAGAACATTAAATTATATGTATTCAGACATTTTCAAAAGGAGAGTCTCAGCCTCTCTTTCCTGAACTGTGGTATAGTTTATCCGTTCTCTTCTTTAACGCTTTTCTACATGCAGGCCTGTATCTTCCCATTGGGTTTCAGACTCGGTGCCCACCTGGTGCAGGGCCCACAGTCTCTCCCTAGCACTTCTTCCTCAGTGATTTATTTTTTGATGAATAAATAATCTTTATTTCAGTTGGCATTCTTTAGAGCAAAGACAAGTCGGTAGCTTCACCATTCTTTTAAAAAATATATATTTTATTGATTTTTTTACAGAGAGGAAGGGAGAGGGATAGAGAGTTAGAAACATCGATGAGAGAGAAACATCGATCAGCTGCCTCCTGCACACCCCCCACTGGGGATGTGCCCGCAACCCAGGTACATGCCCTTGACCGGAATCAAACCCGGGACCCTTCAGTCCACAGGCCGACGCTCTATCCACTGAGCCAAACCGGTTAGGGGCACCATTCTTTACTTTAGTCACATATAGTGACATTCTAAATGAAACTTGGGCTTGGAGTTAAGGGAGTAAAGTCACTAACTTAGTGAAAAGGCTGTTCTGTGTTATTTCCCCTGTCAGCAAAATGAATGGTAGTAGGGGAAATTGTGCTTAAATTTATGTCTGTGACTCTTCATTCTCAAGTACCAGGGCAGCTAGAGGGCTTTTGCAGCTTTTTTGCTGGCCTTTAACCTGTTTCATTGAAACCCCATCTGGGTTGAAGTTCTGGTCTGCCAGTTTCCTACACAACTCTCAGTATACCCCCTGCCATTTTCACCCACTGAGTGGAGGCCAGTGCTCAAACCAAGGTGAACATCTGAACCACCCCCCCCCCCGCCGCCCCCCACCCCGAACCTGTTAAAGGGCACAGAGGCTACATACCCCTGAGTATTCTTGAAGTTGTAGGGTCAGGACCGGTGGTGGGATCAGTGGTTATAACACTTTCTGGTGGTCTTGGAACCAGTTTTTGAGAAACATTGGCATTCAGTCAGAGACGTACTTTGAATAGAATAGAATAGAATAGAATTCTGTGATTTTTTAAATGATGTTTTTTTCTCAATGTTGTGAGGCATTCTAAATGTGTTTAAAAATTGTCTTTTAGGCACATTCATGAATTCTTTGACACTACAGAATCTGCATGATTTATGTGGCACTGCAGATGTGATTATATAATACTTTCTTTGCTGCAGTTTTATTGATCTAGTTATATTAACATGCCATTCAAATGCATCTTCATTTATTAAAAACTTCCATTTATCAGGAGTGAAATAATTCAAACTCACATTGCAATATATATTGCTGTTAATTCTACATACACAATATTTATCTGCACTTGATCCCACGTTTTATATGGAGAAAAATTTCAGGATATTTCGAAGATACAATCTAATGTACCTTTAATAATGGTCAGTATTTGATGGTACTAATATTGATCTTGAAGTCAGATGGAGTACTGAATTTTTTAATTCTAAAAAAGTTTAAGGATTAATTTCTGCATCAAATGTTTCTGCTAATGCTGATTCTCTGATCATACAAGTTCATTGACAGTACACAGTAAATTAATGCAAACTTTCATTAATCCCAGCCATCAGGATAAAGCACATGGATCCGTATGCAATATAAGAGGCCCACCCTTTTATTTATTTTTACTTCTGGCAAATGCTTCTTTTATAAGATGAGTCTGGCCTTCTTTAGACATGTGATACATTGAAAAGCTTGGAATTAGGAGAATTATTCTGGAACGTGACATACATTTACAAGTCATCAGAATTCCTTAATGCCTTCATCTCTTATTTCTTCTTTTTTTTTTTAGAGACTTTCTCCCTCGAGGGTCAGGCATCGTGACGAGGCGGCCTCTTGTGCTACAGCTTGTCACTTCCAAAACAGGTAAGGAAAGAGGATGTTTGCCACACGGACATCTCGCAGACCTGGTGCCTCCATTCCTGGGTGTTGGGTAATAGCCACAGAACCGTTTCTGTGATCACCTTGCTGTGGGGAGCTGCCTGCACTTCTCTCCAAATGCTCCCTCCTTCATTGTTCTTTTAATTCCTTTGATTACGTTAATGGGAAAGCCTCATTTGATTGTAGATTTTTAAACACCCAGAAAATAATATTTTATCATGGTAATTATGTCTAGAAAATAACATTTTATCTTCGTAATTAGTTCATCTGTACTGTGCAGCATAACCACTAATACTCCTACTTCCCGGAGAAATAAAGTCATCAAGTGAGGAATCCCTCCACTCCACCACTAAGTGCAGACTGACCTGCAGTTCCCCCCACATTTTGCTCTTTCCGTGCGGTTGTAGTACAGGAGGTGTCCTTTCATCCCCCTGAGGGGATTCCGAAGGTGTGGCTTGGGGGACAAGAGCTGGACAAGGCATTGCTGAGGTGATGGGTAAGGACAGCAGTATCAAGAGCAAGGGAGTGGGTAGAGGGTCTTGGTAAGACAAGGGGACAGTTTTCAGTGCCCGTTGGCTTCCCCTGGTGCCATGTTGAAACTGGCTTGCGCCAGCTTCCGAGACCCGATGGTGTACCTCCTGTTCCATCTCCGTATTCAGGGACATCACGGAGGTGGCTTGAAGATGGTCATGGCGGGAGTATTTACAGGATGGAAATTGGCAAATGGTATAGATCAGGCCGCTTTGCCCCTTTGGGTGCCAGCTGTTAAACATTTGCCAGCAACTCACTGGGCCTTCTGCTCAGCACCTGATCTTACTGTTTACGGGTTAAGTGACATGTCAGACTGAGAAAGCTAATATGTCCTCGTGTTCTGTTTTTTAAAAATATGTTTTTATTGACTTCAGAGAGGAAGGGAGAGGGAGATAGAAACATCAATGATGAGAGAGAATCATTGATTGGCTGCCTCCCGCATGCCCCACATTGGGGATTGAGCCGATAACCTGGGCATGTACTCTGACCGGGAATCGAACCGTGACCTTCTGGTTCATAGGTCAACATTCAACCACTGAGCCACGCTGGCCAGGCTGAGTGTTCTATTTTTGATGAACTACTGAGTATGTTGAAAGTGTCACTGCTTTAAGAAGTGATCTGTTGGGAATTTGATGTGCCCTTCCCCCCGAAGGAAAGGTGCTTTTTTAAAACATCAGAATCCAAGTCTGGTTTAAAAGTTACTGACTGTTAAGGCCTACAAAAGTAAAACCTGTAGAGCATGGGTAAGGACAAGTGGTTTTGTCTCCCGGAGTACTTTACTATGTTAAAATATTCCCCTAAATGCTATTGTATTAACCCCCCCCCGCTTTATTTCAATGACATTAGTGTAAGAAATGAAGATGTTAAAAATCAGAAATTACAAAATGGGTAAATTGAAGATAATTTTTCAAATTACAGAAATGATCTTTTGTAAAAGATTTCCGTGCTGCTTCCTCCTTTCACGCACATCAAATATATTATTAATTCATCAACATGTGATTTCCCAAATTTGATTTGCATTGACTGCACCATGTAACGTGTCCATGTTTTAAAAATTACATAGGACTTGTAATTTATTAGAGAACTGTTACTATTCAGTATTTTGGGTCCTTAGTTGGAGTTGCTGTAAATGACCATTTTAACAAAGATGGAGACACAGAGTTCAGGTCCGAGGTCGCAGCAAGGCTTGTGAAGCTGGTGAATCACCAGGGTCGGAGCGAGGGGCTGCCCACCAGGCTCCATCCTCAGGTTGGCATGAAGGGCCTTGTGAGTCCAGGTGCAACTGGGGAGAGGGTCTTTGAGGAGATTGCGTCTTCCTGTAACAGGCAGTGTCCAGAGAAAAACGTCACCTTTTCACAGGTGAGATATTTTAAAGAAGTTTGTAGATTTAGAGAGACTTCAAACCCTCATTTATGTACAATGGCCAGGACTTGTTTTCTACTGTCATAACGTAGACTGAGACATAAGCGTGAAAACACACAAGTCTTATTTTGAATAACAACATTAGAAATATTTTAAATCTACGGACCTCATTTTGTTTTACATTGAAATATCTGAATTTGATTACAATGGATATTTCAGTATGGTAGTCTGTCTTTGCAGAGGACTAAATGTTTATTTTCTTTTCACTGTTACAAGTTAACCTCATGGTGAAAACATGTGATTCTGAAAACATTCCTTCTTAACTACAGCTTTGACCTTGTTCTGGTCCAGTGCTGGCTCCCTATTGACGGGGAGGTTAGCACACCAAGCGCAGATTCCTGGTTTAATGTCCCTTGAGTAGAGGTGTTTTGACATTTCCATGTGCATGAGGTTCCTGGGGGTTGCTGGGCATCCCCCGCGGCAGTTGTGATTCAGCAGGTCTGGGTTAGGGCCCAGGTGCTGCACTGTAAAGAGCTACAGCCAAGGCAGAAGTTCTTGAGAGCTGTTGCTCCCCGAGTCACACAGTGAGAAGCACTCAGAACCGGTTCATCTAATTCTTTCCTGTTGTTTTCTTTTTCTCGGTTCTTTTCCTTCTTCTTTTTAATAGGCTCCTTTTATTGAGAAATGACCCATCATTTAAAAAAGCTGTCCATATGTTTGCTCACAAAGCCTTCATACGGGTCTGCACACTGTGCTTGGACCATAGCAGGCAGTTGTTCACGGCCGAAGTGTGTTGTCCTGCTGCTGCCCAGGGCCCCCAGCTCCGCCACCAGCACATCTGGCCCTGGCATTTCAGAGCCTGAGGACCAATAGACTATCATAGACTATCAGAGGCTGAGGTTCTAATAACACCTAGTTAGGTTGTTGTTACATAATCGACTTACCTCCCTGGCAGAGTACAAACATCCAAATGAAATCTTTGCAACAGTAACCACATATCCACTCATCTCTCGGAGCTGGGGTCCTCCTCCTTCCTTCCTTTTCACAACATTCTGAACCTGTTATTTTTTACTGCTTTTTTTTGTTGCTAATTTTTTCTTACCTTAAAGATTGAGTACATTTATTAATAGACTTAGAATTTCCAGTTGCTCAGTTATATAATTTCCAATATGAAGTCCAGAGCAATTTTCACTCAACTCTCTCAAAATTTTGAGAAAAGTCACAGCTACTCTAAGCAAACCTGACCCAAATTTTATTTCTTCCCGGTTAAATGACTGCCCTTTAACACCATATACATTTCCATGTAGGAAGGAAATTACTGAATTAAAGATATATTTCTTCCTTAAAGAAAATGAAAAAAATTATATTTTCAATAGAATTACCACTCCTGATTGTGAGGTTAAGATGACTTGAGTTGGCAATAATTTGTTTGTCTCTATTCCATTTTGGGGGGTGGGGTGGGAGAAGGAATTGTAATTGCCTTGAGTTTTCAATCCAAAAATTATCGTTCTCTGACCTGAGACTCTTTTGGTCCATCTAATGTCTGCTCCAGAACTATGTCTGCTGAAAGAGGCTGGATGGAAGGGAGATGTCACGTTCCTTAATCTGGGGACTTCTCTTTCTTTCTGTCCCCCTCCGCACTCCAATTTTTTTTAAAAAATATGTTGTCTTGAAATAATTGATGGTGAAGAGGATTAAAAAGATAAGCTGTAGATTTGTAAATATCTATTTAGATCTGAGCAGAGAAGATGGGATTTTTATTGAAAGAAGATGAATAGACTTGTTTCACATCATGCCCATGGCTGAGGTCAACTAATAATCACTACTTACCTACTACTCCTTCCACTCTTCATCCTTTCCCCTGGGTCTTCCAGATCACAGGTGTTGGATGAGTCGGAATAGTCTGGAATGTATTTTCTCTGCCTTCCCCTCCTCTGTGGGACATGTGTTATCTTTCCCACAGCCACAGCCTGTGTCTTCATTCTCCACAAAACACTGACGTCAGTATTTGCTTGACCATCAGGGCAGGATGGGTTATCTCATCTGTTGACTGCTATTGCCTACAGCTTTTAGAAACTGTTTTTTTCTGTTGTCCCAACAGCATACCAACAGACCCTAGTCTAGTTACTCTGCTGGCTTACAAGATGGTTTTGTATTAACCAGAGGTGTTTATTTTACAAAGGGAACTAAATTCTCATTAAGTACTTTTCAAGTGATTGTGTTAGTTTAATAATAAATCTCCTGCACGCCTGTTGGAATTTCTTCTCATTGTTTTCCCAAAGTGTATCTGTTGGGTACATTTTTATCCTCACATTTTTTGCATGCAATTTTGAATGCCCACTGTGTGCCACACAGCAGAGAAGTTGCCAGCTTGTGTCCTGCATAGGATGTTTCTTCAGTTGTCTGCCTGTTACTCTCATTTTATCTAATATTTACAGAGACCTAATTTTTTAAACCTCTGCATGAGTAGCAGGCCTGGATGGAATTACCTGGCTCACTTACCAGGCAATTTTATTGCTTAATTAGATAGGAATTTGGGGTCATGCAATACTTCACAAGTAATGTGACTTATAAACCATGTGTCAAAAGCACTTTGAGAGTCTCTGTCCTTGGGGGGTCTCAAAACTAACATGTCATCCATGTGCCCTTGTCCTGTCATTATTCATCAAAACCCTTTTTTTCTTGACATGTACATGACATATCTAACGCTTCATTACTGTATTATTTTAATGTTTCATTTTGCTGTGTCCAGGCCTGCCAATGTCCATGTTAGACTCTATGTAGGCTTTTTGTTGACCAAGTTTAGGTGCAGGATTCAGAATAAACATAAACATACTTAATTATAATGCAGGTCTATTTTGATAGGTATAATTTGGGATGTTGTCTAAATTGTTTATTGTCTAAATTGTTGCTAGCCTTTTAAATAAAATTTAAAATTATTTTGTATCTGTGCTATTGAGATCGTTAAATTGGGGTATTCATAAAAGTAAATGCATAATGAATACATATCCCATAGTTTACTGGGCACCTTCTCTCTTCTCATGGTAAAGCTATTTCTTCTGGTTAGTGAGGGGTGATCTATTACCATGAATGGCAGCTATCAGAAGTGAGATAGGAGGTGTTGGGAGCAGATACCTGTCACTGTGATGGCAGCATGGTGGTCGACAGGTGAGGTTTTTGGTTCCTGTGGATCAAGGGGCTGCATTTGGGCTGCGGCTTCATTTCTTCTCTTCAGCTTCAAAAGAATTGCAATCTATGGTACGTGTGTGTGTGTGTGTGTGTGTGTGTGTGTGTGTGCGCGCGCGCGTGCACACACACATACTAGACTGTTTTTTGATTAATTTATTAGAGTGGGTTTTGTGTGTATGTATATTGGGGAGAGGGATATGCATTATCTATCCATCAAGACTTCTAATTGGGCTGGGCTTAGCTATTTTAAAAAAAGTGTTACTTATAGTTTAAATGTTTTAAATTTCATCATTCCAGGCTGAGAAAAATCAGTATTTCACAACAGATACTGGAGCTCTTTCATTTGACATTACTTTCAAGAGTTGGCCAATAATGATTGTCGGTATACTAATAACAATAGCTCCTTAGTGTTTGTGTAGAATCTCAAGATTTATCGAAGATAAAATGGCAAAGTAGTTAAGGGAAGTAAGTTGGTTTTTTGGTCTCAACATGCTATATCTCTTCATTTTTCCTCCTTATGTTATCGCATCTCTCCCATGTGCCTGAATTTTGCATCCTCTTATCACCTTGAAAGTCTTTCTAGGAGCATCTGATAAGTTCATTTACACTAAGATACAAGTAATTGATACATTTTAAAGTGTTAATATCCCGCCGTTGCTGGCGTATCTCAGTGCTTAGAACATTGGCTCATGCACCGAAGGGTTGAGGGTTTGATTCCCGGTCAAGGGCACATACCTGGGTTGCAGGTTTGATCCTCAGCCCCGGTCAAGGCAAGTTCAGGAGGCAACCAATCCATGTGTGTCTCTCTCTCCCCCTCACTCGCTGCCCCGCCTGCCTGCTTTCCACTCTCTAAAAATCAGTGGAAGGCCTGGGGTAGGGGCGGGGGTGGGGGCAGGCTAGAAGAGGTCAATAGGGAAAAATGGGACATATGTAATACTTTCAGCAATAAAGATAAAAAAAATCAATGGAAAAAATATCATTGGGTGAGCATTAAAGTGTAAATATCCCAAAGGTCTGTGCATTTTAACAGCAAAAAATGAGAAGCCTTACCTTATAGAAGTTAGTCTGTACTAACGGAGTTTTCTTGTGGGAAGGGGAGGTTTTTGTTTATTTGTTCATTTGTTTTTAATCTGTAAAAGCTTTTTCAAGCTCTTAAAACCACATCACCTAAGTGGCAACAGCTACTAGCACTCTACCCAAGCTTAGCAACTTAAGGTAATTCCATCTTCAGTAAGTTCAGAGTGATTTATAAATTATTTCTAATCTTTAAAATACCCTACTTGTAGCAAACAGACAGCATTTCAATCTGTTTGACAGCTGATGAAACAAAGACAACATTTTAGAGAAACAAAATAACCTATTTGAAAACACTTGGAACAGTGTTAATGTATTATACAAGCAACATTTTATTGATAAATTGCTGCAGACCTGACAATTTAAGCAGTGTCACTAAATTTTTAATCACGGTGCTAATTTATAATGGATAAGGAAAGTAGGAGATGTTAATACTGAGATGTTTTCAGAATGAGCTGGGTTAAGAATTCTGATATTTCTTTATTTGAGTGCCCAAGTTAACCTGTGATTTTGATTTTTTCGAGTTTTGGGTGTTTGGGAATGGAAAGGTGATATGATAGACCAGCGATTTTCAACCGGTGTGCTGCAAGAATATTTAAAACATGCAATGTCTGACTATTTAGTCAGGGGCACTGACCTCTTTTCCCTTAGATTGTCAAATTTAAAAAAATGACAACAGCCAACACAGTAATAGCTGTCTGGTATGAATGAATCAAAATTATACCTTTTTTTTTTTTTGGTCAGATCAACAGAAAGTATAATATATTTTTTGGAGTGTGGCAGAATTTTAGCAATTGGTTTATATGTGCCATGAGATGAAAAGGGTTGAAAATCTCTGTGATAGGCTGTCAAGTGCCCAGCGCCAAGGTGAAAATGTCCATGTCATATATGTAAGCTCACATCTGAATGGGCTTCTCACGGATGTGATCACTTCTGGAGAGAAAAAGGAAGGCAGCTCTTCCCTGATAACACAGGCAATTGAAAGAAGTGGTGCCAAGGGAAACAGCCCTACATGTTCCTGGTTCTGCAGGGAGCCCTGTCCACAGACTTCCTCAAACTGACCAGCTTCCTGAGGGAGCTGGATTCCTAAATGGTAATCTGACCAAAGCACGAAGCGACTCTTCTGGTTAAAGCAGAATCCGGATAGAGGAAGTACTAAGGTCAAGATTTGTCGACTACTACTCAATTATGAAAACTATTCTACTTCCTAGTATTCAGGCATTTAAGAGGTCTGGGAAAAAATGCAGTATTATGTGACTTCCTCAATTATGTAATTTGTTTAGATATATTGGTTAGGAAGTAAAACTATAGTACCTCACTTAGATTTTATCTGATTTTTATATTAAAGAGAGTATTTCTATCCATCTATTATTTTATTTTATTTTATTTTTTTTAAAATATATTTTATTGATTTTTTACAGATAGGAAGGGAGAGAGATAGAGAGTTAGATTATTATTATTATTATTATTATTATTATTATTAATTATAGGGAAACCTCAAGAATTTACTGATATCACGAAATAAACAGCAGGCCCATTTGTAAAATGTTCATATGGGAAATTGTGGACTATATTTTAAGTATGTAAGATATTGCTAATTGTACCAGCGATAGAAGCACATCATCCTACCAACACTTAGTCTAGTTTTACCTGAATGTGGGAGTTGAAACGTTAGGCATGGGTTCTCCATCCAGGGACGAGGATCCGTAGTTTACCGAGGGCGGGGTGCAGAGTGGAGCTGCCAGTGTAGGCAGAAAGAGGGGTGGCAGATAAGCACCTGGAAACCTGCTCAACCTCCTGAGTCAATAGGGAAAAGCCAGTCAACACCAGAGGAAGATAGCGTCATGCAGCCCCGAGAGTGTCTGAAAGGAGGAAGACTGGCGCTGCAGAGCGCTGATGGGACGTGGAGGAACTGGGCTCTCACCCACCGGTGGTGTCTGGTGTAAAATGGTACAACCACTGAGAACTGCTTGCAGACGGGACTTCTGAGCCTCCATGACCCTGTGAGCCGATCCCTCCTAATAAATCTCTTTCTATAAATCTATCTGTATGTGACTGGGCCACAACTGCAGAGCCATTGGGTAGATGGATACATAATATTTCTAACAGAAAATTATGTCCATCTACCCAACGGCTCTGCAGTTGTGGCCCAGTCACATACAGAGACTGTTGCTTATTTGGGGGGTTGGGGGACAGGAGGGTGTGCCTTCTCACCCTGCTCACACCTTGGTTTCCGTGCCTTCTATTTCCCAAAGCTGTTCCGTAATAAACACGATGTGACTAGTCACATACACACTGTCCCAAGGTTAAGTCCTCTTTAAGATACTGTACACTGGAGTAGACTCCTATTTGCTGAGTCTTTAGTTCAAGTAAGAAGAAGACTTGGTGGTTCTTTATGGGTTGTGATGATCCTGGTGATTGCTGTTCTAGCCTGTTCTGTTACTTAAAACATGACGGTCACTCTGAAAAACCTCCCATTTGATCTCAACGCAGGAAAGTATTGCAAATCTCTTATCTCTGCCTCTTTTGATGAATGTAGGACATGGTGCCTACTTGGTTATCAACTGGTCCAGTATAATAGCAACCAAACCTTGAACTATTTTACGTGTGGTGCTTTGCATTCTAAAAGCTTCCTTTGTTGTCTGCTTGCCTTTCTGTTCCTGCCACGTGCTAATGTGTGCCCGAGTTTGAATTTGTTTCTGAATACTCAGATTTCTGAAGAGGCAGACTTTCTGCTTAGGTAGCAAAACTCGGTGTAACTGAATGGTACTGCTGATTTATCGTGTGACCTTGGCCAGTACAGAACAAACTTGGCCTTGGGTTCTCTTCTTTGAAATATGATGTCCGTAAGCATAGTACTACAGGCTGGCACGGAATCCCTAGGCAGTAGCTTCCCAGAGCCTCTGCGTTTCATCGCCAGATTGTGTGTTCTTTCCTCAGAAAGAACTCTTCTTCCCCATATGTCACGCTCTATCGTACAGCGATGCCTAACTCGACAGGTAACATTCAAATAAGTAAAAACTGGACATCCTCTAAAGTTAGTATACAAGAATCAAGGTGTTCATACTTTAAAAATTTTTTATTTTTAAAATACCCTTGACATACAGTATTATATTAGCTTTAGGTGTATAACTCTGGGATTAGACATATATATAACTTACAAAGTGATCACCCCGATAAATCTAGTCCCCATCTGACATCATGTATTGTTATTAAAAAAAGATTTTCATATTTTAAAGAGATTAAAAATGTGTTCTCTGCTCCCAGTGTCAACTGGAACCATTTGTTTATTTGATACATCACTACTTAGTTCTTGTACGTTGTGCCCAGTATTTGCAAGGCCTAGAGGGCATTTGGTTGGATAAGAGCCGTGGCTTCTGTACTGGGGAGACACAGCAGAACTGACCATTCAGTGATGAGCTGGGTGGTCGAGAAGGAGTTCAGGGGAAGGAGAGATCCAAGTGGGTTTGAGTAGTTAGACGAGGTCCAGTGGAAGCCCTGAGCTGATGTACTTCGGGTGCATAGAGGGCAGGCTGGGTGGTTTGTAGGTGAAGAGACAGAGTTACTGGTAAAGTTAGGTCTTGAGGGTGGGATATATATTGATGAGGTGGACGTGGTCCAAGGTGACTAAGACTTGAGGCTGCAGTCTTAGCGAGAACATTGGCAACTTAGTAGGGAGTTTGGAATTTTGTGGTTACAGACAGAAGGCCATTGTAGATTTCTGAGCAGGGTGATCCCATATGTTAAGAAAATATTTTAAGAATCCTGTCTAGAAGGCTTACCGCAACGCAAGCTCAAGGGCAGTGGGCAGTCGTTTTACCTAAGGCACACATCAATTATTTAGGGTTGCTGAGGTATTCATGTTTATCCCCAGGGCCTTCAGAGTGTGGTCCAGCCTTCCCAGTCTCATTCCCTTTGGGGTTAATCAGTCAGCAGTGAGCCTGCATGTCTCAGGCCGTGTTTCTCTCTGGAATTTCTTCTGTCATCCGCTCTTTCCGACACACTTGAGTTCTCTTGTGAAAAGGGCTTCAGCTCAGAGGCCACCCCTTCTGCAAGCCTTCTCCAGCATCCACCTTCCCTTAATTGCTTGTGCCTTTCCTTCCGCCCCATGTCACCTGGCACAGACTTCTCTAATAACCCCCATCACACTGTCCCATGACCTGGTGTTTAGCTGACGGTCTCATCTAGTCATCAGTGAGCTTCCTGAGGGCAGAGGCCGCTATGCTTCGTGCCCAGCACCTGCATGTAGCTCCTGTAAAACGGTAACCCCTTGTTTAAATGAATGAGTGGGTCGCTGTCCGTCCCCACCACATGCTGACGTTGGGGCCTGGTGAGATCCTATCCAGTATAAACGTTCGTGGGTGAAAATACAGTGGCAGTTTGTATCCCATAAAAACGAATGATATGAAATCCTGTGCATGAGCTCAAATGGATAGACCAGAAAATTCACTGGCTATTTTGAAGAGAGTTATTTTGTCATGTGAACCATCAAGTAACTTACTCAGCTGCTTCTTTGCTGCCTTAGAACACAAAAGAGTTTCTACACCTAGAGGAGGGCTACATCTCTACATTTCCAAATTATGATGCTTTTCTTTTAAGGGGCCACAATTTCCATTTGTTCTCATTAACAGCACTGATTTTACTGCCAACACATGAATAAAGCACTTTCCTTTTTATTTTGTTTTATTCTCTGCCCCAGAGAGGTAGTTTTTATGGCTTTTGGTAAGAGATGGCGGATTACGGTAGACATTTATATAATAGTTCTTTTTGGGAGAGAAGGAATTCAGAGCTTTAAGACATTCAAATTCCCACCAAATAAAAATTGCCACTTAAGAGATGGTCTCAGTCTCTTCTTTGGTTTGTATTAGATGCAGATATCCAAAATGATGGCTTCATAGTTCTGGAAGATATATTTCTTTCAAACTTCATATGCTAGCTGAATGCGATATTTGCAATTATCTACGGATCACAAACTTGGCTGTTATTTTTTCTCTTTGTAATTAAATGCCATATTTATACTTTCGATCATGATGATTATTTCGGGTTTTGAAAGTTTAGGCAAATGATCTTGCGCTTTCAACGATACCAGTTACCTGAGCTTTAAAAAGATACGAACTTAGGGAAGCACTCAGTATACCCAATTTTCAATTCTTTATTTTTATTCACAGTACCTTTCTGCTTCCTCCTTTTCCTTAAATTTAACTAGAGGAGTGCTAATAGCCAGAATGATGCTTTCTGGCTTTAAATTAAATCCCTCCAGAATAAAAAGCACCGAATCTCTGTTAAGCCTCTGTTTTAATTTTCTTTAGGAAAGTGGGGGTGTGGGTTGAGTTTCCTCACCGCTGTGGACATTATCCTTTTCCATATGCTTCAGTTTGTCAGGAAAGCTGTTCGCAGAACCAGTGGGCTCCACCGGCAGTAGCTCAGAGGGATGGCTGCCTCTCCTGTTTTAGACATGGGCTTGCAATGAGTGCAGTCTTAGGTCACATTACTTTGGGGGCAGGGGTATTTTATGATTGGTTGGTATTGAACTTGCAGTCCACTATAATTGCCAACTCTTTCTTCTTCTTTTTCTGTACTTCGCCTGGATCTTCTACTTATTGATGTAAGAGCAGGACTTTATATTTATTATGATGGTAAATTTCTTTTGTGAAAGTTCACTGATGATTCCAGCCTGTTGAGATAATTTGGGGTCCTGATTCTCTTTTCCGACTTCTTTACTGTTTCTCCTCTGTGGTTGCCATGAACTTACATCTTATGTCCCAGTGAGGGGGTGGGGACAGGGCCTGTCAGAACAGGGTCTGGGACCTTCTGAAGTAGCAAAAGGATCTCGTTCCCCCTCACACATTTCTTAACATTCTTTGATTTCTGGGTGCCTAGTGTTATTCCTTGGTGACAAACGTGGAAAATGAAATTGTCTTAAGATAACAAAGTGACTGTCAGCCCTGATGTTCTTAAATCATTTTGCTGCTTAGTGTTCTTGCAGTTGAACTGCAATTCCTTTTGGGGGCAGTGGAATTTTATATGTGATCACCTTCCATTTCAGCTAGCATGCTTATTCATTCCTACAAGGGGAAGTTTAGCTCTCGGGGACGAATCCAGAAAATTCTAAATCACAGCAATTGAAAACATCACTGGAAAATGGATGATTTTTTAAATATATATTTTTATTGATTTCAGAGGGAAGGAAAGGGAGAGAGAGAGAGATAGAAACATCAATGATGAAAGAGAATCCTTGATCGGCTGCCTCCTGCACGCCCCCTATTGGGCATCGAGCCCATAACCTGGGCATGTGCTCTGACCAAGAATGTAACCGTGACCTCCTGGTTCATAGGTCAATGCTCAACCACTGAACCACACCAGCCAGTGAAAATGGATGATTTTTAATGAAAACATTTTCCTATTGTGGCATTTCAAGTAGGATAAGTAGAATTGAGGGAACTGGGGCAACACTTTGTTATGCAATTTTTCCTGAGATAGCTAAAAATATGTTCTCAGCAGAGAATTAGTGAATTATAGTGATCCGATGCTGAGCAGTTCTGTTTTAATTAGGGACATCTAGCTCACTAATACAATGTCGCCACAATTTGAAGGTAGAGAAGTTCTGTTAAAACAGCTTAAACTGATAATCTCCTTTTAAAACACCTGGCTCAGCATGTTAAAAATTTTTTGAAGTTCTTATATGGGTAGCATTACCATGTAATGGCAACCTTCATCCTTTAGTTCCAGATGGGTGGGCTCTTAGCTCTTGCTCTCTTATGAATCAGGGAGTTGCTGGGTAAGTGTTATCTCTTCGCTAGGGGAGCAGTTACCATAAAAATGCTGTCTGCATGAATGCGTTGGTTAATGAACTACTTAATGGCATAGAAGCTATGCACAGCTGTACTTTAGAAAATTTGACAATTTTCCATTTATAAGACATAATAAGTCTGATCATTTCACAAATAATGTAATTTTCTAAAGTAAGATGCTAGCCCGGCTGGTGTGGCTCAGTGGTTGAGCGTCAACCTATGAAACAGGAGGTTGCAGTTAGATTCCTGGTCAGGGCACATGCCCAGGTTGTGGGCTTGTTCCCTGATAGGGGGTGTGCAAGAGGCAGCCAATCAGTGATTCTCTCTCATCATCGATATTTCTCTCTCTCTCTCCCTCTCCCTCCTCTCTCTGAAATCAGTTAAAAAATGCACAAGTACCCACACACGTATGTAAAACAAACAAACAAATAAATAAAGATGCTAACTTTCCTAGTTACACAAGACAATTATAAAAGAACTCATTCCCTCTCTCCCAATATATGCTGAATGCATCGTATGTTTCAGGCTCTGAGGCAGATATAGAGGAATCAGAGATGAATATGAGATAGTCTTAGACCTGTAGGAACCCACATACCTGAAGGGGAGTCAGATACTTAAAAAGCACAATGTGGCCAATGAAACGATAAAGCTGCGATCACAACCACAACAATAAGCACAACCATATATACATGTTGAGTGGGTTGCTGTGAAGACAAGGGGAGGATAGATCAAACGGGAGAGGCCAGGGCATAAGGTGTCCAGGTGAGAGGCGACAAGAGCTTCCCTCACCTGGCATTGATGGGAAGGATTCAGAATGGAGTCAAGACATTTTCAGAAAGGAAGTATCAAAAATTGCTAGCTATACAAGTCCATATGGCTTTAGGGCTTGCAACTGGGCAAAGCCACAGATTTATGCTGAAACAGATAAAAATGAGTACTTTTTCTCATTTAGTTTATATAGTTCTTTCATTTGCAGCCTACTTCTATGTTCACAGTATAGGTGGACTACTCTGAAATACAAAAAATCCACTATGTCTTGAAATATTTTTTAAAAGGGACCCAGTAACATACTTGGAATTACTAAAGAATAATAAAGATGAACTCATATACAGTAAAAAATTTAAGGTTAACTTTTGGTAAATGTTGATTTTGTTAGCTCTATGGGATATTATTATTATTGTAATTTTATTTAGGAGGAAACTGAGGCACAGAGAAGTTACAGTTTAGCTGGGATAATAACACCCACTTTCCAGGATATTGTGGGTATTAATAGGAGTTAATGTGTGTTAATTTATATCCTGACTTATACAACTGATACGTTCTAAGAATATGTGTAGAAAATAAAATTTTGGATTCAAACTCTATTTTAAAATGTGATAAATGAAAACATTTGGGGGAAGTTGTGTAATTACCTCCCAGTTTATTTTTGGGGTGACTATAACCCGGCATGTACCCTTGACCAGAATCGAACCAGGGACCCTTCAGTCCCCAGGCCGACACTCTATCCACTGAGCCAAACTGGCTAGGGCAAGCCTGCATTTTTTATATTCTGAGCATGGAAGGACCAGTGCCAGATGCTGTATGTGCAACATCTTCGTTAGCTTTTACCCACAAAAAGGGCACCTTTAATCTCTGACACTCTTCCGTAAATGCTTTATTCTTTCATCCAGTCACTCTACAAATATATATTTTAATTGGATGTTTGCTTTTTGCCTAGCTGGTTTATCCCTAGTTCCCTTTTGCTTTTCCACTTGGGTGGTTTTGTTATCATTTGTTTGTAGTTTTAAATATTCTCTTTTCTCTTCTTGGCTTTTCCCCAATTCCACTTACCTCCCTATGTCTAGCTCAGACTCAACTCCTTCCATAAATCCCTTATAGGTTTTCCCAGCCTAAAAGACCCCTCTCTTCGCTAAATCCAAAAGGACCGAAGCACTCCTTTCATTGGCCAGTTGTTCATGATGCTGATTTCTCTCACGGCATCTTATTGAAATCTTTTGCTTCATTTTCACAAGTTTGTCTTCTCTTTCCAACTTGGATAAGTTCTTCGAGATTGTGAATCACAGTTAACACTTTGTGTCCTCTAGAGTAAGCAGTTCCTTAATAAGTAGTAGATTTTTGTATTGCCAGAAAACTCAACTCCCACTTGAAAGGATATATCATATTGCAGGATGGAAAACAGTCTCAGTTCTGTAACCTAAGAAGCACGATGCGTAATTGAAGGCTGGCTCACCAAGGAAATCGAAAACCTTAGCACAGAAGTCAGAACAGCTTTTGGGAGACTGAAAATGTAATATTTTTGTGGTATTAAATATCTTACTAAAATGAAGCCCAGAGAGCAATAACACACTCTCGAGCATCTTATAGCTAGTATCTATAGCAGGTTAGACCGGGAGAGGAGAGGCTCATGGAAAGACCCTGATCTTCTGACTGTGCAGAGAAAGATTTTTTAAAAAATATATTTTATTGATTTTTTTTACAGAGAGGAAGGGAGAGGGATAGAGAGTTAGAAAGATCGATGAGAGAGAAACATCGATCAGCTGCCTCCTGCACACCCACTACGGGGATGTGCCCGCAACCAAGGTACATGCCCTTGACCGGAATCGAACCTGGGACCCTTGAGTCCGCAGGCCGACGCTCTATCCACTGAGCCAAACCGGTTACGGCCAGAGAAAGATTTTTCTCCGTAGTGTTGATTCATACCGAATGAGGAAAAAAATACTGGATGTTCTAAAATACCGAAAGACACATTTAAAGCCTCATGAGTCCTTGAAAAATAGTGAATAATGGTTCAGCTTTCATTTGGAATTATCCATTCATTCACCCATTTATTCGTTTAATTATTCCTGAATCCCTATGGAATGTTAAAGTGAAGATGTAGAAGAGACAGTTCCTGCATCTAAGCATTGGAGACAAGATGTATAGGGTGTCCCAAAATTCACACAAGATTTGAATTTTGCATGAGCATTAACAACAACAACAACAAAAAATAAAAGCCTAATTTTACTTGGTTTATTGAATCAGATTCTAATATCTGTTGCCCTTTGATTTCAATCCCTTCAATTTGATAAGCATTACCAAGTACCAATTATGGTCCAGGAGCAGGGACAATGAAGACCAATGAAGACCACGGCTTTGCGTATGTGCCAGCAAAGCCGTGGAGGCCATTTACCCGATGTGCTATTCCATACATAACCCTATACTGTATACTTTATGAATCAATAAAAAATTTACAATTTTTAATTATAAACCTGTGTTTTCTATCAAAATTACTTCTTGCGTGAATTTTGGGACACCCTATATAAACAAATAGTTACTATGCTGAGGAAGTGTAATACATGTTATATGAATAGTCTTAAACATGCCATTTTGGATAGAGAGTCTTTAAGGTTCTTTCTACCTGTAAAATCAAATGGATAGTATATTCACAGGACCCTAAGAAATCCAGAGGGAAAAAAGCATTCCTTACAGTGGGGGTGAGCAAAGAAAGTGTTTAGTGGAAATGATAGTGGAGTAGGGCCTTGTTAGGTAATATTTTGATAGGCACTGATTATACTCATGATGATGATACAGACTATTTATTGAGTGTTTGCAGGAGGCAGTATGCACATATTCTGGTCAGGAGGAGGGTAGATCAGAGTTATCTATGAATAGCCTGAAATCCTACTGAAAATTCTGTGTATATGTAAATTTGTACATTTTTATGGGGAAAGGTTCCAGAGCCCCATAGACCACGGACCATGGCAGAGAGGGTAGCACATGTGGTTCCTGGACGTGGAGAGATGCCCACATAGAGGGGGTGGCAGGTGGACAAAAAAGAAGTTGTGAAAAGCTGAGAGTTGGAATCTCCGAGGAGGGGAGAGATTGTGAGAAGCAGTTCGTGTGGGATGGTCCATAGATTATCCTCCAGAGCCAGACTGTCTGGATTTAATAAATCCTGGACTGCCACCTTCTAGCTGTGTGACCCCAGGCAGCTTAACCTCTCAGAAACCTCTCGGAAATGAAGGCAACTGTTCCATATTAGTTAAATTTTCTTTGGATTATTTTTAAAATTAAGGGTTTACTATGTGTTAAATGCTTCCATTCATTTACTCTTTGACATAATACAAATTTGCTGAGCCTGTGTAACAAGTCACTGGGAGAATTTTGGTGAAAGAAGCAGACAGCCATGCTCACAGCAACCTATGGAAGAGACACCCTTTACTTTTAGGGGTGATTATAGAGACTTCCTGGTTCGAAGAGGAAGGATGCAGTATTTCAGATGAGCTGTTCTAATGTTGTGATACCAAAAGGGGTTATCAAGCAATAGAGCATATTTTGAAATCATCTTTTAGTAAAATGACGTTGGGACGATCAAGTAGTTAATCCATTGTTATGGAGATTGCAGTTTTCATTGTGGTCCATGTTGTAGATTCATGTTCAAGGTCGCTCTAAAATGAGTATGCTTGTTTTTCATGCAAGACAGTTTATTTATATCATGTGTATTTTTCACTGATTGCCCTTTTTCCAACTCCTGTAATTTTATCTATTTTGCAAAAGTAATTGATTACCTCGATGTTTGAGCCCCTTTTAAAGGAAGTCTCCTTGAGAAAGAGTTTTCTATTAATTAGGTTCCTATTGAGATAATTGGTGACTATTGTAGCTAAGCATTACTTTACATACAAATTGAGTTGAAAAACCACAGTACTGAGTTTCAGATCAGAACTTTAGTATTATTTTTTATAGGTACATATCTGTTAGTATCATTTAAACACACCACATAGTACAGTGGATTTTGCACAGTGTTGAATGTTCTTATAAGAATCCCTTAGGGTTAAACACAAAAATCACTTAAGGAAGACCTTAAAATATTGTAAATTTGTACTAATTGACCTGCTCTATTAATTGAGTTTCATTAGGAACAATTTTTTAGTTTTTCTTTCACTCCCCCTCCTTTTTTGAAAAGTTTTAAAGAATTGGTTGAATTGACTATTGGTTTGGCTCAGTGGATAGAGCGTCAGCCTGCAGACTGAAGGGTCCCAGGTTCGATTCTGGTCAAGGGCACGTACCTTGGTTGCGGGCACATCCCCAGTGGGGGGTGTGCAGGAGGCAGCTGATCGATGTTTCTAACTCTCTATCTCTCTCCCTTCCTCTCTGTAAAAAATCAATAAAATATATTTTAAAAAAAAGAATTGGTTGAATTGACTATTGTCTGAGACATAGGGTAATTTTTGTAATTTATGAAGCAAAGGCGTCTTATCAGAGGGAGTTACTTTGCATTTTAATTTTATGCAACCAAGTGTGAATATCATGCTCAAGAATTTTCACATAGTCAAGATAAAAATCTTTATTTTCACTTGTTCAGACTTCTGTTGCAAACATTTGTGTCCTTATTACAAAATTATACCATACCGACTATACCGACTAGTAAGATGGTGCTTGGCCCGTAGATAAACATTTTTGGATGCTACCAACAACACTGATGTGATTGCTCTAATGAAACAGAGTTTAGAGGAGATGTACCTCTAGTTATAAAAATCTATATTTCGTTAACGTTTAATGCATTTATCAGAGTAGGCATGCATGGGAAAATGCCTATGTTTTTAGCGAAATGTGCTGTACACACATGCATATGTGTATATGTGCAAAGTTGGGCCAGGGAGGACACCTTTTCCAAGTAACATTGTAAAGAGTGCTGTAGATAAAGATTCAAACATGGAATTATTTTGAGGAACATGACAAGCTGATTCTAACATTCTCAGGAAGCACAAAGCGCCCAGAATAGCCAAAACAACTTAAAAGAAATAACACCAAAGTTGGTGAATAAATACTACCTGATTTTAACCCTTATTATAAAGTTAAAATAATCAAGATAGTGGGGCATTGGCACAAAATTAGACCAATAGAACAATGGGATAAAATAGAGTTAAAAATGGACCACAGATATAGACAGCTGATTTTTAATAATGGAGAAAAAGCAGTTTAGTGGAGAAAGGGTAGTATTTTCAACAAATGTTATTGGAAAAATTTAATACGTATATGCAAAAAATGAACTATTCATATTTTTTTATCACTTACACATGTTATGATTGGCTCTGTTTCCATTTGATAGTGACCTTCAGCACGCTGTCATGAAGACATGTGAGGAGTTTACCAAATACACTAAGTTCTTGTTAAAATGTTTTCCTCTGACAACTTGTACATAAAGTGCATACTGATAGAAAAATTCTCTTTGGTCAAGCAGGTAGGATATTATAATGTATCCAGCCATGCATATGGTAGCTCTGATGCTTTTTTTGAGACTGTTTTTGTTTACATATTTATATACTTGTAGTTCTGATATGATTACTACTTAAATCTCATTTATAAGCTTCATTCCTTATGTATAAGATTCTATTGGGATGTAGTATTTTCATTTGGCAAATCTTAGACTTTCATATTTTTCTGGATTGAAATCTGATTACTTGAATTCTCATGACAGTCTAGGTCATTTCACTTTCATTGACTCGGGATTTTTACTTGGCAAATCATCTTATGTTTTGTCTTATTAAAACAAGACGTGATACTGAATTTTGGTTGTTTCTGAATTTGTACGTTTAGTTACTCTTAAATAATATTGTAATAACTCAGTTATTCAAAATCCTCCTTTTTACTTTCAGTTTCTAAACTTAGCTGGTTATCAGGAGGAAGCACAAGGAGGCGTGGGTGGCCAACATTAATATTACCAAGTCTGTGATCTAAAGCTCATGCGTTGCAGGGTCGTGGCCTTTCCAGTTCTGTTTTAGACTCAGACACACACCCTGGGTGATTGGACTTTTCAGTCTAGAGTAAAATGTAAAGCTACAAGTTAGAATGGGAATACGGCTTACAGACAAATGCACTGCCAACAGCAAGAAGTGACTGTGTCACCCTGATAGCAAGGGAAGAGACAAGAAAAAAAAGCATAAAAAAGATAAAACAATTTTTAAGAGAACAAAGTAATCTATAGCAAAAGTCATTGCAACCACAAGAAATATTGAAATTATGTGCAGAACATTAAGAATACAGGAAATGAATGCATACTCAATTTCTATAAATTCCAACAGCTATTTACCTCGCCCTTTCTGTTGCTTTTTTAACACTATTGATTACTGCCTCCCTCTATTCTTTTAGCTTCCATGATGCCAAACACACCTGGTTTTCCCTCTCTCTCCTTGGCCTCTCTGTCACTTTTGCTGGTGCATTATCCTTTACCTGGCCTTTAATATTTGCATCAACCCAAGGCTCTTTTCTGGACCATTTCATATTCCTCCTTAGGTATTCCCTTCTGCACCATGGCTTCGGTTACAACCTAGGCTCCCACAACTCTCGCAGTGATAGCTCCTGCACTAACCTCTAGGCCAGCGTTTCTCAACCTGTGGGTCGCGACCATCGGAAAACACATATAGCATATCAGATATTTACATTACGATTCATAACAGTAGCAAAATTACAGTTATGAAGTAGCAACAAAAATAATTTTATGGTTGGAGGTCACCACAACATGAGGAACTGTATTAAAGGGTCGCGGCATTAGGAAGGTTGAGAACCACTGCTCTAGACTCATATTCTGTCAAATGCTCGCCTTGGGCTCAGGGGCCAGCACCACCCCAGTCACATGTGCACACAGCCTCACCCAGCCTTTAGAACCAGCCCAGATCTTAAGCAAGAAAATGGTGAAGGCCATGGCTGAGCAGTGACCATCCGGGCAGCATTGATCTAATCTCTCTTCACCCCAAGGCCCCTCTGAGTGGCTTTGGCTTGGCATGCTGTGAAAACGGCTCTGCCTTCCTTCCATTCCATGACTGAGTTCGAATCTTGGTTTTCTGCCTGGTACCAGATGGCTCACTTGGGTCTGGAGTTCTGTTTTGATCTCCTACTGTGCCTGGGAAGTCCCAGAGGCCTGATCCTGAACCCTGGTCTCCAGCGTCTTCCTGGCACCTGCCTTTTGTCTGCTATGAGATCCTGGCTCTCCTTCCGCCCACCCCACCCCATTGTTCTTCACCCTCCCACCGAGACCTGCCTCTCGCCCACGGCTGGACTTCCTCCCTCAGGTTAACTCAGTGCTTCTTTAGATGTCCTTGCTTTTTCTGTTTCCCTGAGTGGCACAGTTGAGTTCTGCTCCATATCTGGGCCTACTCAACCTCAGTTCTAGGACCTTGCCTTCAGTTTGGAATGACTCGAAGGCTCCCTGGAAGTATTTTTTTCCTTCACACTGGCATTGCTCAATGAGGTTAAGGTGGACTGCTTTAAAGAACGGAGAAATCCATAGATGTTCTCTTTTTTTATATACATTTGTGTGTGTGTGTGTGTGTGTGTGTGTGTTTAAAATATATCTTTATTGATTTCAGAGAGGAAGGAAGAGGGAGAGAGAGATAGAAACATCCATGATGAGAGAGAATCATGGTGGATGGTCTGCCTCCTGCAAGTCCCCCACTGGGGATCGAGCCCACAACCCGGTCATGTGCCCTGACCGGAATCGAACCTGGGACCTTTCAGTTCGCAGGCCGACGCTCTATCTGCTAGCCAAAGCGGCTAGGCTAGGGCCATAGATGTTCTTTACTCTCAATAGGATAGGCACCAGGGAAACCCAGTGAGGAAGTCCATTTTCAGTATAGTCATGTCTAGATGCTCTTTACAGCCAATGAGCTCGCTGCATGGAAACTGTTCCCTGTTCGTGTGGCTCTGTGCTCCATTTTCACTGGAGCCCTGTGCTCACAGAACTCTGCTATTAAAACAATGCAGAAATAAGACTCCAGCAAATGTATCGGGGACCCCAGTTCTTAGAATAAAAATTGACAAGAGGTTTATGCATGTGCTCCATATTAATTCCTTTCTGCTTAACCTTGATTAATCGAAACATATGCATATTTTGTTTTGTTTTTTCCATGGAAGAGGCACATTGGAAATATTTAAATTCTTAAATATTTAAATGGTCATGCTGTGCTTTTCACAGATGATTGGAACGCTGCCCAGGCATAAACTAACTGTATCATCCTTCCCCCAAACAATTTGTCAGTTGTTTAACCCCGTATAATTTGTTTTTCCTGACCCATGGAAATGACAGTGTTTTACGGGGAAATAAAAATAAAGTAGAGTGTTAGCTCTGAATTTCTAATACCCTCCCCCCGAAATCATTCTTTGATCTAAAAATGTATTTCAAAGATAGGTTATTTTTAACAGGGGGGAACCAGGAAAGATTTTTAAAACCAGGAGTCTCATTTCGTGAAACTGAATACATACATGAATTTCAGCAAGACAGGTTATGGTGACTCACACTATAATTTCATGGATGTGGTATCAGGCTTTCAGTGCTTATGTGCACATAGCCTTCAGCCTTTACATAAGTGGTTCTCAACCTGTGGGTCGCGACCCCTTTGGCGGTTGAACAACCCTTTCACAGGGGTCGCCTAAGACCATCCTGCATATCAGATATTTACATTACGATTCATAACAGTAGCAACATTACAGTTATGAAGTAGCAATGAAAATAATTTTATGGTTGGGTCACAACATGAGGAACTGTATTTAAAGGGCCAGAAAGTTGAGAACCACTGCTTTACAGGAACTTGTGCCTAAGAAATTTAATCACCATTAAATTGATCCTGGGCGGAAGCCTGGTGTTGTTTTAGAAAGAGTTAATTTCACGTGCCCAGTAACTGAACATTCAGGATGAGTGGAACACGGAGGACACACCAGGAGAGCTGTGCCACCAGAAACTGTGCCTTCCTCTGAGGAAGAGCGTATCTGAGAACCACAGGTGAGGTTTGTTAGGCCTTCAGACATACCACTTTACCATCGCATAAAAGTCTCAGGGGACACACATTTATCATCTCTTGAAAAGTCTAGCTATTGACCAGCTTGTTCAGCCTGTTCTGAAGGATAAATCATTTCCCAGGAGGCTTTTTGGGATCCATTGAAAAAGGATTTTGTGGCTCCAGCCTCTTTAGGTTCTGGGGCCCAATTTCACTGTGGTAGGGGCTGGGGTCCCCACAATAAGCCATTCTCCACCAGCTGGGCATCCTGCAATTCAGCTCAATTCTGACCCTGTCTACCCAGAGGTTGAGGGCTCAGTCCTATAAGACTACCCTGTCCCCCGTCACTCTGATTTCAGCCACCAGTCCCAAGGCCAGGCTTCTGACAGACTGGCTACAAATTGGAGGTTCCAGTTGACCCCTTTCCCACTCAGGGTGCCCAGTGCCAGTCCAGTTGGTCATCTGTACTTCTGACTCACTGGCTGTCAATCAGAGGTTCCCATGACCTTCTTCTTGGGTTTAATTAATTTGCTGGAGTGTCTCACGCAACTCAGAGAAACATGTTGCTTCCCAGGTTACTGGTTTACTCGGAAAGGATACAACTCGGGAACAGCCAGATGGACGAGATGCCCATGGCAAGGTCTCTGGGAAAAGGCACAGCTGCCCTCCCACTGCTGTCCTCTCCTTTACAACAAAACTCCTTGAAAGAGTTTCAAGAATTGTCTATAATCAGTCTCCACTCCCTCTCCTCCCATTCTCTCTTAACAGGCTGTCATCCATAACTCCACTGTAACAGCTCTTGTCAACCTCCTGAAGGACCCCCAGGTCTCCAATTCCATGGTCCAGTCTTAGTTCTCTCTGACCTGACATGTTGGCTGCATTTGTTGGAGTGGAAGATCTTCCTACATGAAACGCCCTCTTGGCTTTGGGCCACCTCTCTCTCTTGGTTTCCTTCTGTCTGGTTGACTTCTGCTCACTCTTTAGCTCCTCACCTCTGAACATTGGAAAGCCCAGGGCCCAGCACTCTGACCTCTTCCCCATCTCACTCTCTTGGTGATCTCATCCTCTTGCCTGACTCTAATGAATTCCAAATATATGTTTCTAGGTTAGACTTCTCTCTAGAATCTAGAGAACTCCTGTCAAGCCAGGTGCTCCAGGAATCCCAGGCCCAGGCTGGACTCCTTGCAGTGGTTCTCAACCTTCCTAATGCTGCGACCCTTTAATACAGTTCCTCATGTTGTGGTGACCCCAACCATAAAATTATTTTCGTTGCTACTTCATAACTGTAATTTTGCTACTGTTATGAATCGTAATGTAAATATCTGATATGCGGGATGTATTTTCATTGTTCGCGACCCATAGGTTGAGAACCGCTGCGTCTAGATGAAAGACTCTCACATATCCAACTCTGAAGGCATGTTTTTGGTGCTTATTAGAAAAACCTGCCTCCTTCCTCAAGCACTCGACTGCCATCTCCTGGGAAATTTTCAGAATAAACACACCTAGCAGATGGCTGTGAATGAGCATGGTGTCTCGCACAGCTGTGTAATCCTAGCCATTAACAGCAGCCTGTTTCTCCACTGGGTGGGTGTATAAGGGCATCTCAGGCCCTCAACTGGACTCTTGATCCCCATCACCCATCCCTTCAACCTCTTCCTTTTAGTCATTTCTGTTTCAAAAGTTCTTCCCCTTGCTGAGGTCACACTTCTTGAAGTTATCCTCTTCCCTTTCTCCCACACTACACCTTTAATCCGTCAGTGACTCCTGTGGGTTTTTCCTTCCAAATACATTGGAATTTAACCACGACTCACCACTCTCACTGCTGCTACACTGGTCCGAGCCCCATCATCTCTCTCACCTCCATTATCCCAAAAGTCGGCTTCCTCTTTTGCTCCACATCATCTGTTCTCAATGCATCAGCCACAGGTATTGATTTAAAACCTGGGCCACATCTTTTCTCTTTACCCCAAACCCTTCAATTTGTCTGATTGGATCTCATCTCACACCTCCTCCGCTGTGTGCTCTGTGCTTCGGGCACGGGGCCTCCTTGCTGTTCCTGCAACAAGCCAAGTGCGGGTCTGCTTTAGGCATTTCCGGAATGCTCTTCTATAAAGCATGGCTGACTCCCTCCTTTCATGAGTGTTGGCTTGGATGTCCTCATATCAGAGAAGCCTTCCTCAACCAAAGCATGTAACAAAGTAACCCTTTTCCCCAGCATTTAGTACCCCCCTTACTGTTCAGTCTTCTCCATTGCATTGATGGCCTGGCGTGCACACACATTGTTTATTGTTTCTCACCATTGGGATTTAAACTTCATGAGGCCACATCCCTGGTTTCTAAAACAGTGCCTGCCTAGCAAGTAGGAACTCAATAAATATTAGTTGAAACCTACAAGCATCCCTAAATCTAGCTGTGGGATCCTATCCTTAAAAAGACCCATAGGTTTGAGATAGTCCTGCACAATTGTAAATCTCTCAATCCCCAAATAAAAACATTTTCGGGAGTCCAGGAATGAATTTAAATACAACCTGGAAATTGCATTGATTTTACAACCTTCTAGAAGGGCATGAGTTTCCTACAGAGAAAGCAAATAGGCGCCATCTAGTGGCAACCAGAGAAGACCGCATTTGTGTCACTTAATGATTCAGAAGCTTATTAATCCTGTGAAAGTGGTACTTATGATCGTCCTAAATCCTCAAGTGTGCATTTCCCACAGAATATATTAACCTAGAAAGTACATTTCCATTTCTTCTAAATTATTTATGACTTATTTTTACTTATTAATTTTTGTTTTCAGGGATTTGGCATCTTTTGTTCCTCTTTTCCTATTATGTTATCTTCTGCTTATCTTAACCACTTGCGTTCACATGGTACTGGCCTAGTCATTGAGTGGGTAAATACAGGCTCTCTCTGAGAATTTATATTCTAATAAAAACAGCACCTATGAGGGTAGACGTGTGAGAGAGCGTGCCAAATAATGCAGTAACTTCTTAAGACCAGCCTTCCGAAGCCCATTGAAGGCTTTGGTGTTGAGTATGTCCCCACCATTGGGCAGTGAGCTTTCGGAGTCTCAGTGTGCCATTTTCCAGAAGATGCACATATAATGATATGGAGAAAAGGAAGGTAGAAACATTCACGCCCATGCCCACTGACAGGAGAGACAGAAATTAATTACAGTCTCAGGCTGCCAGTCAAATTTTGGAACAGTTGGGTCATTACAATGCTTGGTAAGTTAAAGCGGAAACTCGTCAGTCCACTTCTGGAGCCTGTGACCTTTCCGGTCGGCCGGGAGCAGCTGGGTGGGGCTGGGCAATGCGTGTTGCCACCAGGAGGCCAGAGCAGCACTGATCAGACCAGCAGGTGAAGGTCATGACAAGAGAGGTCGGGGAAGATGGGCCCTGTGTGCCCATGCTCAGGTTAGTCTGGAGGAAGACTTTGAGTAGATCCAGGGGGCAAAAGTTGGACCAATGGAATATGATATGAAAGCAGATTTCATGCCAACGTTAAAAGCATTTTCCAATGAAGGTGTTTTCCAAAGAGATCATAGTCTCAGGTCCTCCTCAGTGTGGGTTCCAGCAGAGGCTGGATGATACCGACCAGGGATTTGCTGAGGTTATTAAAATTCTCTGATTCCTGGCTTTCTGTCTGCACACACGGAAACCCTCCCTACTCTTCAACACTCAGGTCATACCCCGCTTGTTTGTTTGTTGTTGTTGTTGTTTTGAGCACTGCAATAACCTTTAGCTCCTAAGCTGATGCTCCGCTACTTGAAGACAGGGGACCACATCTCGTAGTTGTTTGCCTATTGGCCTTGCCAGAGCAGCTGCAGGGTTACATACTCACAGGGAGAAAGACTACGAATGCTCCTCTCAGCTGGCCTCCGGGCCCACAGCAGCCTTAGTGGAGCAATTCTTTAGCTAAGTGTTAGAGAAATTAATATATTTGTTAGGACTTGTTCCCTTGTAAGAAATTATAATAATATTTTTAGGGGCGCTCACTAGTATCAGCTTCTTTTTTGAGTTGTGTTGTTTATCACGTACCTGTTATCTAGGACAGCAGGTATAGAGATTGATGGTACAGCAGTTGGCAGAATGCTACTGAAATTTAAAAACGAATTTTCTGCTTATTGGATAGTTATTTTAGAGTTTTTCCTCCAGATAAGATATTTCTTTTAGGTTGTAGGTAACTATTTTCTTTGATGTAATACTCTTTTTTTTTTCCTTGAGAAAATATCTTTTAAAAATACAGAAGTTGGGCCCTGGCTGATGTACTCAGTGGTTAGAGCGTCAACCTGTACACTGAATGGTCATGGATTTGATTTCTGGTCAATGGCACGTACCTGGGTGGCAGATTCAATCTCTGGCCCCGGTTGGGGCACATGTGGAGGCAACCAATGGATGTGTCTCTCTCACATTGATGTTTCTCTCTCTCCTCTGTTTCTCTCCTCTCCCTTCCCTCCTTTCCACTCTCTCTGAAAAGCAAGGGAAGAAATATCCTCGGGTGAGGATTAAAAAAAAATGTACAGAAGTTGGTGTGGTATTTTGAGTAGTATGTTGTAAAGCTAAATTATTCCACATATTTTTCTTTTTAAAGAATTAAGCACATTTTGTTTTTAAATCTTTTTGCCTTCTGAAGCTGTGTTTATATAACGTAGCATGCCATCATAATAAAGTGGTGACATTGGAAAAGGATGTGCCAATAGGGTTAGAAGATGGGCTTTGTGCGTGCCCTCTGTCTAATTTCTTTGACAATCAGATGCTGCTGTTTGTTTTGTCATTTCAGGGACCCAAATTCTCTTTAAATTATTTAACAAGCTAGAAGATTTAAAGCCTGCTTATAGTATTTAATTGCTTGTCTGAACATTAGCAAGTTTAGCATCCTTGGCATTTGTGCTGTGTTTAATATTTCTACAGTATTATCTGTGCTTGTTTGTAACCCCTGTGTTCTCTCGTTTTGATGGTTGAAGAGACAATATTGAGTACTGTGACTTGTAATTTAAAAACACAGTTTCCTTACAATTATTGCAAGAGTAGATGATTTTAGGTTTTATTAATTTGTCTTTTTGTAGAATATGCTGAATTTCTACATTGCAAAGGAAAAAAGTTTACAGATTTTGATGAAGTTCGCCATGAGATTGAAGCAGAGACAGACCGAGTGACGGGAATGAATAAGGGCATTTCCTCCATACCCATTAACTTACGAGTGTATTCCCCACACGGTAAGTAAAGTAACACAATTCCAAATTCTTGTCCTCAAAAAAATTTATGGCATTAATTAACAAGCATTAACTTGCAAATATCTTAGCGGTGCCTGGTACTATGGTTGAGTCTTCTCTATTAGATTTTCTTGCAGCCCTGTGTCTTCTCTTTATTCTCTTCCTTAGCCATCAACTGCGATTTGCTTTCCAGACTATCAGCAGTAACTTACAACTTAGACAACCAATTCATGGTGTGGGATGTGGAATAGCCTCTATTTAGACTAAATTTTTAGCGGGGTAGATTTTAATCTGTAATTTTCTATCCAGTTCTGTTGCTTTTCAAACGGAGCCTGAATGAAGTGAGCTCAATCACTCTTCTGTGCAGAGAACAAGAGCCAGGTCGGGGCTGGAGTCACGGAGTCAGGGGTCGTTGCCCGCTCTCTGGAATGCTGCTCCATGAGACCGGCTGGGTAGCCCCCACAGTAATCTCAAGGCACCATGAATGGCTAACAGCTTTCCAGTAGGCTAAGTGGCTAACCCTCTGTAAATAACACCTGACGCTTTTGAAGGGAAGGACAAATCTTACCCTGAGAACTTGACACCATTGGAGGCAGTGTACTGCCTGAGACTGGCAGACAGTGTCTGAACGTATTGCCAGCTTTTACTTATAACCCCTTAGTTATGGATATGACAGCTCTCCAAGAAAACAGACAAGCAAGTCAGGGCCGTTCAAATTATGTGAAAATGACCATTTGGAACAGCACAATCATATCATAAAAACAGTGAAAACTTGCAAAGCCATTTCCTATTATTTGCTTTTTATTCACACACCTGAGTTGGGGTTGTTTGGATGCACCATCTACAAAGCTGAGCTTTTCCATTTCCACGAAAATGACAGGTAATTCTGCATAGTTGATGTCTTTTAGCACGGAGGGTACATGTAAGACTCTCTTTCCTATCTGCACAGTGTTAAATCTCACCTTGATCGACCTGCCTGGGATTACTAAGGTGCCCGTGGGAGACCAGCCGGTGGATATTGAGCATCAGATCAGGGAAATGATCATGCAGTTCATCACGCGGGAAAACTGTCTGATTCTGGCCGTCACCCCGGCCAACACCGACCTTGCAAACTCAGACGCACTGAAGCTGGCGAAAGATGTCGACCCTCAAGGTGAGTGTGTGGCCCTAAGGATGAAAGGGAATTCATTGAAAATGTAAGGTAATACCAATTCTCAAAACTTGAATTCATTATTCACTAAATCTGCCATTATTGATATTGTTAGAGCTTTTGTATTTAGGATGTTGAAAGAAAAATAACTGGGGAATAAAGCCTAAACCTATGCAAATAAATGTAATATTAACTGAGATCTAAGAAAATAGACATTTCTAATCTTCAAGCACTACTTATTTTAAAAGTCAATAAAATAAACTTCTGGGACAGAATTTAGATAGTCCCCTTGGTTATTGTAAGCATTATCTGAATAATTACTCCCAATAAAAAAATCTGTTTTTTATTTCTTTAAAACAGGAAGCTCTTTAATGCATGGAAGATGTTTAACTTATAATTACTTGACATAAATATATATTATAAAGCAGGGGTTTATCTGTTATTGGCATTTCAGACTCCAGAAAAGTCCCTTATTGATGCTGATGATCTGATTTCTCTTCTTGCTCTGAGCTGAGTAATAACAGTTTATCTGCAGAGACCCTAGTGATGGGTTTTCCCATGTGTCTGTTTAAAGTAACTATGGAAGTGCATCAGTGATATGTCTGTTTAATATGGAGATGCATGGTCTGTGATTCTAGGATTTCTTCTCTGATCCTTAATCACCCCCATTTTCTCTCTTCTCCTTATCATTAGCATGTTAGAACTCCTGGATCAATCCCCATTTTTTTTTTTAAACCATCTGCTTCCTCATCCTTTTGTTCTGCATTCTGCAGGATTCAGACAACTTTATCTTCAGCTTTTCTAATAAATTTTTCATTTCTGTTTTCACTTAATAAGTTGCAACAGCATTTTCCTACTGTGTAAATGTTATTTTTATTGTTTTCTATTCATTCAGCTCTTGGTTTCTCGTGCATTGTCCTCTCTAAAGGTTTTAATGAGAACATTTTGAGATTTCCTTTCATAATCTACAACGTTTCTGAGTCCATGTCCTCCTGTCGGTTGTTTTGGTCGTTGTCTTTGATCTCAGAGACCTCTCTCAAGTGACTGGCGATCTTTTGCTGCTCATTCAGATATAAGAGCAGAGCACTAAAAAGCTGAGGGAAGCTCTGTGTGGGCATGAATGGGAGTCATTGACTTTGCAAGAGGGTGAGTGGCCAGCCACTAGATTTCACTGGGATGGTGGGGTTTTCAAGGCTACTGCAGAGCTGAGGAGACAGGAATGGGAAAAGGGAAAATTCAAACACCACAAATCTCACTAGTCTCACTGAGATTCAGTCATTTTTGTTGGATAAATACCTTTCAGTTTGTTGTAAGCCTTTGATTAATTTCCAGAGTTCTGAAAAAGTTAATTTTGACAATTTTTGCCAATGTTCTTACTGCTTTTATGGAGGAATGGCTTTCTTAGAGGTTCTTTTCTACCATTTATTATTCCATTGCATTATTCCCCATTCTGATCTTAAGTAACTTTAGTAATCAGGAAATTGTCATATAACAGACATTTGAATTTGGGATAATGAGGGAAATCTGGTCATGACGTCTGTGTCACTGTTGGTCTTCATGATTAATTTGGTGGCTATGCAAGGGGCCTGTCCTCAGCACTTTATGTCCGTCTTTCCTGAAGTTTTGCCCTTGCCTGAAGTTTTGAGGAGGATGAGCTATTTAGATAACAGAGAACCATTGTTTATTCCAGGTGCCTGACTTATAATCTGATTCACCAAAGTACATAATTACATAATTTTTCGAGAGGTGGTCTGTTTTGGGCAGTAGCTACTTTGTACTAAATTAAGGCCATTTTCACCTAAGTAGGACTTGCATTTATTTAAATATGGAGGGGCGGGGTGAGCAAATGTAGGTTTACGGTTGTGAGTACATGAAACAGAGTTTATTTTTGTGTTATTACTTATTAACTACTAGCCCTGCGCCAGTAGCTCTCTTCAGGGCCTGGCCGCTCCGCGTCCGCTGCCCAGAGGCTCTCCGTGGCCCGGGTGGAACGCTTGCCTCGTTGCTGCGGCGATGAAGCGAGCATTCCACCAGGCCACTCATTCTGCTCGCTCTCAGCAGCCGCCTCCCCGGGACTGGGGGACTCCGGTGGGTCTGAGAGGGCTGGGCGCCGCCATCTTGTGGCTATGGGTGCTGCCATATTTGTGATGGAGTGATGGTTAATTTGCATATTACCCTTTTATTAGATAGGATTATTGTGTTAATTTCCAGATGAACAACTGTAAACCTACTTTTGCCCCATCATGTATATACTTGGGAAGGAAGTTTCTGTTGATAAATTAGTATTCAGTTATTTCCATAATGATATTCAAAATGAAAGCTTTTACAAAATAAATAGTACTGTCATTCTGGAAAACATTTATCTGTGCTATATATCAAAATAAATTTCATGATGAATTACTCTCTCACTGTATGTTGAATGTCACAGATTTGTAGGTAGACAAAGTTCAACCTTACTTGTTGCATCACTTGTGAAAAATGTTTTTATGGACTAAACGAGGATTTTTAGCACAACTTCCAGGGGAATGGCTGTCCGGTTTAAAAGGTAAAAGACCCTTTGCTTTTGCATCGGAAAAGGCTCCCTGGTGGTGGATTATTGGGGACCCCGAACTCTGGGCATAACACTCTGACACACTTTGGTTTGAGTATCGGGAGAATAATATGAGTTTGGTTGGAGTGAGATCCTATTTTGGGGAGAGGGAATTGATTGGGGGGCAACACACTGTGTTGAATAACATGCCTCTGATCACATGGTGCCTTGCTCCTCCCTCCTCACCTAGTGCTGTCCTCACTGCATCAGATCACTCCTCAATTAATTGCTGTATTAAATGGTGTAGATGGAAGACCACAGGGTTTGGAAGCAGATCTTTCACATCCTGAGAGCATATCCTTGGGCAGGTTATTTGGTAACTTCTTTGAACCTTATTACCTAATTTCTAAAACGAAATGAAATTGTAATAAACCTTATCTCAAAAGGTTGCTATGACAATTAAATAAGATGAATGTATCTATAAAGATAATTCTAACTCCAAATGCTAACCAAATGCTGGCAGTTATTTTCCTCTTGGAAAGATTCAAAGGACACTATTTTGTTATTTTATTTGTTGTCCATAGTTTAGAGTGATAATAAACCTGTGAAAACAGTCAGTAGCTTTCTGTAATCCAAACTGCTGCTTACCCTAGTATGAATTAATGAGGCTTGATAACACTTAGAATTATAATAGAATTATTTTGAATATTTTAATACTGTATCATAAAAATAGAAATGATTCCAGATTTACCTGAGAGTTGCTTGATCCACTGTGTGTAAAAGACGACCTTATTGGGGCCGGGGCCGGGGCCGGGGCTGAGGCTGGGGTTGGATGGAAGGAGGGCTGTCCTTAGCTTGGCTTGATGTGTTTAAGGCAGTGGTTGGCAAACTGCGGCTCGGCAAACTGCGGCTCGCGAGCCACATGCGGCTCTTTAGCCCCTTGAGTGTGGCTCTTCCACAAAATACCGGTTCTTCCACAAAATACCGACTTCTGCGCATGGGCCATGAAGTTTTAATCGCACTGTACATGCGCGCCTGCACGTGGTATTTTGTGGAAGAGCCACACTCAAGGGGCCAAAGAGCCGCATGTGGCTCGCGAGCCGCGGTTTGCCGGCCACGGGTTTAAGGCATTATGCCAGCTGCTGCTCATGGATTTAGGGTCAAAGGGCCAGACTAGGGTTCTTAGCACAGTCTCACCATGGAGACTGCATTGATTCCTCTCAGGAACACTTCCTCTGCTATTTAGAATGTCTACTTAGATACATCAACAATTCAATCACTGCCTTTGTTAGCTAGTTCATTAATTTGCTGTTCAACACATATTTAGGAGGCATCTCTTGAGCCAGGCAAAGTGTTTGTGGTCAGGAGTGTAAATTCTGTATGCTGGACCACTCAGTGGGACACTGAACAAAGTAGATGCTCAGTACACATTTCTGATTATTTTCGTGACTCTCCACCACTGTTACAAATAAGCTCTTTGTATCGCGTCTTCTCACGTCTGCGAGGTCGTGGAAGTCCCCAGAGAAATATGACAGAGGATCTGTTTGATGAAGATTTGAATATTTTAGGGGGTATAATTTGGCTCACAGCATGTATTAATCCAAGTGAAATGAGTTGTGTAATAACACTCCGTGTCAGATGTTTTAACCACAAGGATTCTGTTAGGTAGGTGGCATTGCCCAGTTTTATGTAAGAGGAACTGAGAGAAGTTCTGGAACTTGCTTTCAGTCTAAAGGATGGTAATTAGCGGGAGCATGACAGGAGCCCACATGCCTCTGCTCCCAGTAGGTCTAGTTTGCTATTGTATCATTCAGCTTTCTCATCCCAATTGTTTTTTAAACACTTTATTCAGGAATAATCATGAACACAAGTTAGAATTTTATAAAATTGGAGTGAAAGCTGCTTGATGAAGTTTTATGATATGAAACATGGCAAAACATTGTTAAAATTGCATTGAATTAGGTTTTGCCTTGTAATTTTTTTGTGAGGTAGAGATTTATTAGAATATCTCTGCATCTTTTCTCTGTATAAGAAACAGACTCCCTTGACAAACGTAAAGACTGAATTTCTAGAGCAAATATTATAAATGCTGGAAAAAGAATCGATTGGGAAGAGTTCATGGTTCTATTCTCATGTGAATACTTCCTCATTATTTCCTAAAAGCAAAGCACTCAGTGAAAATTACCTTCAACTGGTTTAATGTGATTTCACTTGTATATGTCAGTTTTTAACATGGCTACATTGCTTTAACTAATTTTAGAAGATCATTTTAGCTGCTTGTGCATTTACCCAACAAATAGTTAATGAGCAAGGACTATATGGCAAGAGCCATTCTGAGCATCACGAATGCAGTGGTGAACAAAACAAAATGCTTGGCCTCATGGAGCACATATTCTAACGAGGGAAACAGACAGATGACAGATAACTGATTATTGTGATTCCAGGTTTGTGTAATGTCAGGTAGTGACAGAAAATTAAAACAGGATGCAGGAAGAGAGAGTGCTTGGGAATGCTATTCTAGACAGAAGGGCTGTGGAAGCAGCATTTGAGCAGAAAACCAGGGGGGGCGGGGGGGGTGGGGGGCAGGCCCTGTCAGTTTCTGGAGGTGGAGCCTTCCAGGCTGAGAGGACAGCAAGCACAAAAGGACCGGGAGTGGAGCTGGCTTGACATGTTAAGGGACAGCAAGGGGGCCACTGAGGATGGAGCTTGGTGGGAGGGAGGGAGGTGTACCAGTAGGTTCTGCCATCAGAGAGGTAGGCAGGCCAGAGCCTGTGGGGTCTTCTAGGCCATCATAACAGGCACTGTACTTTATTCAAAGCGTGATGAGCAGCCACTTGGGGGTTTTGAGGGTAGAGAGAGACGATCCGATTTATGTTTTCATGGGAGCGGCTGCGGCTGTGAGAAGAAATGACTGGAAGAGGGGTCCAAATAGAATGGGGAGAGCAGTTAGATTCTTCCTTCAAAGAGGTCCCGCAGGGAGAGAGTTGACGTGGCTTGGAATCAGAGAGAAATGGACCAGAGGGAAGACGCCGTCAGATTCCAGGTCCACTTGGAAAGTAGAGCTGACAGTATCACCGGTTTGCTGGGCGTAAAAGCAGGCAGGCAGGGAGGACTCCGAGAGTTTTAATCGAAGAAATCGCTTAAGTGGTAATGTCGTTTGCTGCGATTAGGAATACTAGGAGAGGAAAGTGTTTGGAGAGGATGAAGAGTTGTATTCTGGAAATGTAAATCTGAGAGGTTTATTACTAGTGATATTAGAGACTGGAATGTGAGGGAGAGTTCAAATTGGAGTTGTGAGCCTGGGAGATATCAGCCTGGAGGCGGGGTAGTGAGTTGAATGGTATCCCCTAAAAAGATGTGTCTAAGGCCTGATTCTCCCCCCCCCCCCGTCCCCCAATGCCAGCGAATGTGTTCTTATTTGGAACTAGGTTCTTTGCAGAATCTTTTTTTGGGGGGTAGAGATACTTTTATAAAACCATAACAATCATATTTCAGATACAATTTTACTTTTACTTGCATTTCACAAAAGAAAAAGAGAAGTTGATGGAATTGCTGAATTCATATAAATATTTCCTCTAGACAAGAGATACTTCCCCTAAAATATCCCTTCAAGGTTAAAAAAAAAGAAACAGCGAGAACATGAAAGTTGACGTCATTATGATTTTTCCCAAGGACATATTTTAATTTTTGTTTGTATAGACTGACTTCTTGCTGTGAAAGATGAGTTTGTTGGCCCAGCCACACTGGCATGAACACATAGTTCTGAAAATATTGAAGCCCTTCTGTACCAGTTAGTAAATGTCGGCCACTGGACTCAACCCAGGGCACGCTGTCTCTCTCTCTCTCTCTCTCTCTCTCTCTCTCTCTCTCTCTCTCTCTCCCTCTCTCTCTCTCTCCTGCTGCCCCATCCCACCGCCAGGACCAACCCCAACCCCCAGCTCCCCCAGACCCAGAGCTACAGGGGGAAGGGGACTCTGGTCCTGTCTCCCAGGTGCCTTCGACACACACCACTTCGCCCCAAGTAGCTTAGCTTCCATCTGTTTTACATAATGGCCACCAGGTAAGGCTTTGTCTGCAGAAAGGATTCAGTGTAAAAAACATTTGAAAACCTCTGCTAAAGGTCAGCCCTCAGGCCCTTGCAAGTTTGCACAGTCCAGGGATTTCTGAGAATGAAGGCCTTTCTCCCCAATACACCAGCTCCTTGTGGAGTCAAGTGCACGCCTGCATACTGGTGTGATTACCTTGCATCCAAATGGGCAACAGACAGGCCTGTGGGTATAGAGAGGACCCCTGAGGCAGAAGGTGCTGGAGCCCAGGCTCAAGTGGAGGCGGCAGGAAGGGGGTGGGCTTTGCTCTGTGCCCAGCCCTGTGCCCGGTGCTCTAGGTCCAGATCCTCTCCTGTCCTACGAGAGGTGCCTCTTTGCTCCCTTCCCTCCCTCCCTCCTTCCTTCTGGATTTATTGAGCACCTGTCTGTGCGAGGGTACAAAGGCAAAGCTAGCATCCCCAAGACCTCACCGCCCTGGGAGAGCATCATCAAGAAAATGGCTGTGACCACAGTGGATGCAGGATGCAGGGGGAGCCCCTGGGGACTCAGGGAAGATTCTCCAGGGGAGTTAAAGCCGGTTGGGACCCGAAGGCTGAGGAAGGGCATTCCAGGTGGAGGGAACTGCATGGGCGAAGGCAGGGAGGCAGGAAAGATCCCGCCTGGTCTGGGAACTGTGGGAGGGCGATGGAGTCCGGGTCCAGGAAATCTGCTGGGTGAGGTTGGGGTCCCAGAACCCACTCCCTGGGCCCTCTGCCTTCTTGACCTCTTTTGCTCCTGGCTAGGAAGAGGACCAAGGAAATAACCCTGGTGAAGAGGAGGAGAAAAAGCAGAGGCGACTGAGAAGTGGCTGAGAACCAAGTGGCATTCCAGAAGCCACAGCAAAGAAGGTTTCAGGAAGGACCTTGTGATTAGCTGTGTCCAGTGCTGCAGAGAGATCAAGGTCAAGGCTGAGTCTACCACTCAGCCTTGAGGAAGGTGGATGACACAGTAAGAACTGGGGCGCAGGAGTTGCTAGCTATGGGATAGTGAGATTTCCCTTCCATTGTCACGAAGCGGTACAACCAACCTAGTGGCTTAAAAGGCAGCGGAACCGTGTTTTTTGCCTTTCTGGCTTGGCAATCTCCCCAATCCTCATAGGCTGTATTCATCTTCAAGCTTAAAGTGCTCCTCTGCAAGGAGCCCGGGAGGTGCTGGGAAGCAGCCCCCATTGAGCCACATGTATTCTTAGCCCACAAATCCTTTCCACTGCTTGCTGAGATATTCAGTAGTAAACAGAAGCAAAGCAGCCTTGAACCTGGTTAAGTCCTCACTGTCTCCAATCTTTGTGTCTAAACCAGACTATTATGTGCTCATCCAATGGAGATGAGGGTAGAGAATTGACCCTTGGATTTGGCACATGAAATTCATTGGTGACCTTAATAGGAAGGGGTTGGTAGGAAATCCTTTTTTAGAGGAGGTCCAAAAGAGACTTGCATGTGAGGAAGTGGAAACAGAAGATAGACCGAAACTCTTTCAAGTTTCACTGTTGAGATAAACAGAAAAATGGGACACAGTAGTGTAAGATCAAGAGAATGTGTTTGAAAGGTGGGGGACATTATAGCATGTTTGTATGTTGATAAGAATGACCCAGGAGAGAGAAAATTGGTGATGAAGGACAGAGATGGGTTAAGTGTAGGAGAAGCAGGATAAAGAATGGATAAATATGAGAAAAATCCTTGATTAGGGGAGGGAGATATAATGTAGAGACCTGTGGGAGTCTTTGCCATACACAGGAGAGGATTGGATATTGTGTCTCATTTTAACAGTAGGAAAAGCAGAGGATATGGGTACAGATGAGGTTAGATGGTTAGATTGATTGGTGGGGAGATAGTTTTTATCATACTGAGTTTATTTATGATGGTGTAATGTCCACTTTTCCTGGTAGGTTGTAATGGTCAGATAATGAAGTCTCCACATTTATGGAGAAATGTGTTTTATAGATACCGCTACACCTTAGCTGAGCAGTTCATCATAATGTTACACTCGCATTATCTGTATAGAAGGCCAAGGAGTCTGTCCCAACAGTGGTGTTGATTTATTACCTGAGCACAAGTTCATTACCCATGAAAACTCTGACTGTGCCTTTTATCTTCTGGGCACAGCCATATGTCAGCGTCACCCATCAAGCTCGTCGTCTGCAATACAGGACTGTTCAAAGGCCTCACCAGGGAGGCAAATGTGTCTGGAAACTCCTTTCATGGTGATTTATTTCACAGAAAATGAATTTCATTTCTAAAGCTAGCACGACCAGAGTTCATCCTGGAGTAGATAAATATATATATTAAAAACAAAACCCACCTCTCCAAGAGGAGTGATTCCTCTGGTTGGGAAGAGGGTACCATCCTCTCTTGAGATGAAATTTGTGAATTTATCAGAAGCTGGAGGCAGACTTCTTTATTTTTTTTGTGGAGGTGTGTCCAACCCACCTCCTCAAGCTGTTGGCTTTCAACAAGTCTCCCTCTTCAATCTGGAAAACGTTAAAGTCCACGGGTGTTGCAAACTGATAGTCACTGACCTTTGGCAACGTTTAGCAGACGTCTACTTTACCGTCTGGTCCTGGAGGTGCTGTTAAATTGAACAGAAGCTTCATGCATCAGGCATTAAGTCGCACTCAGAATCTGACGAGTGTATTTATCAAATGCAAATACAAGAGCACTCCACGGAGAAAACCTGCTTCCAGGCAGCCTGTCTGCCGTGATTTTTCCTTTCCGTTGGATTCCCAGCTTACCTTGAAATTCGGAGCCTTAAATATTTGACCAAATTAAAGAAGTCAATAGATGTTAATTGCACATGAGCCCAAATCCTCCCTGCTATTAATTGAATCAATGAGTATGTGTAAACGTATCTTATACTTTAAGAAGAAATTGCTTAATTGCTCATAGATGCCATGTTTTGACTTCTTAAGGGATATATTTTTTATCTTAGTATTTCTAACATGAATGAGACTCATAGAATCAATTAGATTTTTCTTTAATGGAGAAAGTGATAAGAACAGAGGCTAAAACCAAAAAGGCTCCTGGTCTTTGAAAAAATCACTTTATATCTGTTCTGTTCAATCAATTATTCTTTTAAATGAGCATCTACTGTGTATTAGGCTTGACCAGGGAATAACTTAAACGTCTGCTCTGAAGAAAGCAGGTAGCACAGAAACACGTGACCCTACACTCCTGTGTGATCAGAACTTTGATAGGAAGTGTGTGTAATTATCATCATACCATAATACTCTGAAGTCTGGGAATTACAGATGCACATTTCAAATCATGCTGCTATTTTGCATTGTATGTACTTGAATGTTAAGAGTTTCATGCAAGTACAATTCAAGTAGGCTTGTTCAAGCTTTTGTTAGAAATTAGCCCATTTGCAAAAGAGAGTAATTAGTTCATCCGTAGGTTGATGAATAGGCTGGCCCTAGTGTAGAAAGCTCCCATTCGAGCTTTTAAAATGTATGTTGAATCATAGAATTATGTCTAAAATTATATCAAGATTTACATATACCATAAAAAGTATGTTGAACCATAGACTTGGAAACATGACAACGAAAAATATTTATCTTATAGGTTTTTAAAAAAGCTTTTTTAGTTGCTAAGAGAGTAGATCTTAAAAGTATATGCTCTTTAGACATGCTATTTTTATTGGGAAAGATAAAATGAACTTGATTGTGAAATTTACTGTGAAAGAGAAGAAAGAGAATAGATTTAGATCATGAATATGAATAGATATGTATTTGAATTCTTTTATAAAAATAGGAATGAAACAGAGAAGTCTGAAGGCACATTGCCAGAAGTGAATGTGCTATGAAAGTGGAACGTGTTATTGTCATCAAGATTTTTTTATCAGTGTGAAAGGAAATGTGAGATGTGGATTGCTAACACTGACACGTTCCTTCCTTCAGCCACTGGGCGTCACTGTAGAGACGTGGCATGAACATGTTCGAATTTTCCCTGAGTTGCTCTTTGTGGAGTTTGAATGTTGAAATTTGTATGTGAAAAAGGAATACAGTTTATGAGAAAGTCTAAAAAATATGTAAGAAAGCAATAAAACATAATCTCTCCCTTAATTGAAAATTAGAGATATGAATCTTTTCTCCGGAAATCTCATTATATTAATATATGAATGTGTTGCATTGCTATTCAAAGTGGAAGTGTTTAATTACTAGTAAAATGACTTTAGTATTAAAGAACAATTGTGTTCTCATGTCTTTTTGTTTCAGAATTCAAAGACATTTAGCTGTGTCGATGTGGTTCAGTTGTTTGGGGTGTAGTCTCATCTCATACACCAAATAGGTCACCATTTCTATCCACTGTCTGGGTGTGTGTAGGAGGCAACCAATTAATGTTTCTCTTTCATGTTGATGTTTCTCTCTCTCATTCCCTGTCCCTTTCTTTGTCTAAATAAAGTCAATTAAAAAAAACTCACAACATATTCTCAGGTGAGGATTAAAAAAATTCAAAGACATTTAAACACAATTAATAGTCACTTATACATTTAAATCTTACTCCTGAATTCTGATGCGACCACAAGCTTCTAACATTACCATTGGCATAGTAGTAGTTCTTTTAAAAGTTGCTATAAAAACATATTCTACAAGCCATCCCCAGTATATCTGCTCAAACCAGATCCATATAGTTATTTTGTGGCAGTTTATTTATATAAAATATGACCATTAAAAAAACCAAATCAAAACTTCTAAATTTCTGTAAGACTTTCATTTTCCCTAGCTGATTTCAGGGTCCCTCCCTCCAACTCCCTTCCTTTCTTCTTTCTTCCTCTCTTCCTTCCTCTTCTTCCCTCCTTTCTTCTTCCCTCCCTCCCTCCTTCTGTACTTCCTCCTCTCTCTTTTCCCCTATACATCCTCGTCCTCCCTCCCCTTTCCTTTCTTTCCTTTCCCCCTCCCTCTATTCTTTCTCTGCAATGTTTCTTGAATAGGAGAACCATTTCTTCCACTGACACAAGAATGAAGAAAGTACATGCAGATAGTGGTTAATTTGGAGATATCTGGAGAGGCATTTGAAGAATTTATTGCCTGTTGACGTAGATTTTTCTCTCTAAGTTGGAAGCAAGGCTATGGGCTGAGAAAAAACTGGGAGTGGAGGGTGGAAAGGAGGATGGGAGAGCAGGGGGTTGTGTAAGATGTTTGAGGAGCAAGGTATTTTGAACAGCCGCTGTGGGGAAAGGAAGAAGGAGCAAGTGGGCAACACGGAAGGACTCCATTGGGGCAGAGCGCATGTGCACCAAGCAGCCAGGGGGCTGGACAGGCAAATAGTTGGATTGCTTTTGAGTCAGAATTTTGCAGGATCTGTTGGATGGAAGACAAAGTGGGCAAAAGAGTTGAGGATATTGGAAAAAGACTCATTGGAAAGGTGGACTGTGAAATCCTTGGAAGAAGGGAAGAAAGTGAAGCCAGACAGGACCTGTAAGTTTTGGGGGGAACGGGATGGGGTTCTGGATGAGGTAGGAGAGCAAAGGCATGGGAAGAACAGGAGTCTGTGGTTAGAGAGTAGACTGTAAGCGTTTATGATGTACAGATGGAACAAGTCCACATGACAAATGTCCAGAATGTGGTCATGGGAGGAAACTGCTAAAATGGCATGCAGGTAAAAATCACTGAGTAGGAGAGGTCAAGAAACTAAACACATAAGAGAACTGGATACATCATCTCCACAAACAACGAAGCTGCGCAGATAATGGGGGAACTAAGGATAGTAAGGAATAGCATGATACTAAAACCTTCAATTAAGAGTTTGTGTGTGTGTGTGTGTGTGTGTGTGTATGTGTGTGTGGTGTGTGTGTGTGTGTGTGTGTGTTGAATATGGTGGTGTCTGGGCATTTCCTAGATGGCAGCAACTGGGAGGAACAGAGGTTTGGAGCAGCTCCGAGGAGCGAGAAAACTTCATTAATGTCTACTCTCTTTTCTTCCAACCCTGAGCTCCAGGGAGCTCAGGAAAACATGCAGTCTCCACCCAAAAGGCATGGGGGAGAGAACTGGGTGTAAGTGACAGCAAGGAAGTGAGAAGCATTGTTTAGACCGGAGCAGGAGTGTGTTGGAGCAATTTGGTGACAACAGAGATGGTTCCAGATGGCACAGTGAGAGGACTGGCAGGATGGCCGCAAAGGGAGGAAGTGGGCAGTTTGCTGGAATGAAGGACAAGCTGTTCTGCTAAAATAACCAAGAAACATTTTCCAGAAACTTTGCCTTAATAAGAAATTACATAAATAAAAGCATACAACATAAAATTATATTGTAAAACAGGGCAGCCTAGCGTTTAATAGCATAAACTGGAGCCAAAATGCCTGGGTTTGAATCCTGGCTCCACTCTTTACTAGTTTCTGATCTTGGGCAACTGACTTAACTTTTCTGTGCCTCAGTTTCCTCATCTGTAAAATGGGGGTAATTGTAATTCCTTCCTTACAGGGTTGATATGAAATGAGTTAATATCTGCAAAGTACTTAGAGAGTGTCCGGCAGTTTAAAAGTATGACATAAAATTAATTTGTTTCCTTGCTTAGAAAGTGGGTTTGTGGCTGTCAAGTTTCAGATATGCAGTTATTTTTCCTGCAGAAATTCCTGTTAAAGAAGACTTTTAAAAAAACCAATAGTTTTAGCAGTTTCAGGAAGCATAGAGCTATTAAACTTAAATACCTCCCTGTAAAGTTAACCCTTGCTTTCCACTTCCTGCCTGCCTGGCTTTGCTCAGGATTGCCAACATTATCATTTGCCCAAGGCTCCGTCCACATTTGTGTTGTCATCTTTATAAGCCAGGATGACGCACAGAGCCAACCCTTTCAGAAAGCAGTTTTAGTTCCTATGCGTGTGTGTGTGTGTGTGTGTGTTTGTGTGTGTATGTGAGTGTGTAAACCATAGTTTCTTGTAATGGTGCTCATAGTCGCCCATATAATGCAAATCAGGTTCCCTATATAGTAGGTGCCAGCAGAGCCAATAGATTGAATGAGAAATTCTCACTGGAGGAGGAGCCTTTCAGTTTCTCCTGTTCAGAAGAGGAGAGATGACCAGTGGATCTTGGATGTGGCTTGGGAGTGAAGGGAGACTTTAAAAAAAAAAAAGAGAGAGAGAGCTGGTGTCATCTAGTACCAAGGTCACCAACTGGAACTCCGGGCAGTTTCCTTGCTGTTGCCAGCAGAGACCTGGATGACGTTCTGGGCCAGAACATTTTGTGGTCAGCAGTCAGCTGTCTGAAGTATCTGTCCAGGATTCCAAATAATTGCTGAGGGCTGTGTGCGCAGCATTCTTAGTTATTGTCTGCAGTAAAAACTCCTGCATGAGAAGGTAAGAGTGGGAAGGCCGTAATAGTCCCAGGCCCACAGCCAGGGACTCCTCCTTTCTCTCCTTTCTCTTTCTTCTCCTCTCTTCTCTTCCTTCCACAAATATTAAATCATTTGCCCGGCTGGCGTGGCTCAGTGGTTGAGTGTCAATCTATGAACCAGGAGGTCATGGTTTGATTCCCTTTCAGGGCACATGCCTGGGTTGCGGACTCCATCCCCAATGTGGGCGTGCAGGAGGCAGCCGATCAATGATTCTCTCTCATTATTTATGTTTCTATCTCTCTCCCTCTACCTTCTTCTCTGAAATCAATAAAAATATGTTTTAAAAACATCTTTCAAGCATTTTGCTAGACTCTGGGCATATATTGGTGAGCAAGATAGAGTCTCTGTTACCATAGCAACTGTAATTTTTATGTTTTCTATTAGTTAATATTTTAGGATCACATGGAACAATATTACCTGACTTTGAAAATGAAAACTGTGCTATTCAGAATTTCTGGGAGTAATAAGGAAATAATGTTCATGGAAAACTTACGGGGAAAAAAACACCATGAAACTATTCCCATTCATCGCTGATTGCTTGCAGAAATAAAATATTCCATAATCTTTGCCAAGCAGAAAAAAGAACATTTACTTCACCCCCCCCAAACCCAAAACAAAAAAAATGCATTAACTGAAGGACATCTAATTCCCTAAGTCTGTTTTTAATTTTTCTATATATACATGTTTACACTAACTCTTCATTGATTTTTTTCTTTGCTGTTGTGTTAGAGTACAGTGTTCCAGATTACTTTTCTGGAAACTGCTAATGTGGTTCCTGGCTTGGTTTTGTCCCATTTCTTAATTAGGTGAAACAACACACTACTTGTAATTTAGTTGCATTCATCAATGGAAGAAATGGCAGTGTTCTTATAGGAAAACCACTGTGCTGACCACAAACACAGGTAACATGGTAGAATGGTCTCTTTCCTTTCTGAAATTTGTATTTCAGTTCTTATCTGAACCTAAGAAAAATAAATAGGCTTGTTTTTTCGTTCATTTATTTATTTAATAATAAACATTTGTTGAGTTCCCACTCTGTTTGGCATCTATATGAATTAATTGCTTAGAATATGCAGGTTCAATATTATTTTATTCTTGAAGAGATCCTGAGATGCTTATTGAGTGAGATAGACAAATAAGCAGATTCCTAAGAACTCTGATGTTTGTGTACACAGAGAGCTCTGGGGGCACGGAGGAAGGACTCCACACGTACACTTGTGGGGGTCTGATTACGGACCTGCAGGACAGGCCTGAAAAGGATTTTGAAGATGGTAGGCGTTGACCAAGAAAAGAAGAGAAGGGAAGGCTATGTGGAGGTGAGGGGGATGGTGTTAGGAAGTGAGGAGGCAAAAATGCATGGTTACCTGGAGAACTGCATCTGGTTGTGTAATATTGAGAGCTCAGGATTGGAGCAGAGTGAGAGCAGTGATGGGAAACAAAGTTGGTGAGATCACAACTTTCACGTACTGAGTGGTTTTTATGGACAAAGTACTTTTCATGTGTTTGTATTTAATTGTCTTTAATGAATAGACTATTTTTTAGAGCCATTTTAGGTTCACAGAATAACCCAGTGGAAGGTACAGAGAGTTCCTGTCTACATGCACAGCCTCCCTAACTATTAACATCCCCCACTGGAGGGGTGCAAATGGACCTACACTGACACATCATTATCACTCAGAGTCCATAGTTTCCATTAGGGGTCACTTTTGGTGTTGTACGGTCAATGGATTTGAACAGATGTACAATGACATGTATCTATTGTAATCTCGTTCGGAATAGTTTCACTGCCCTAAAAACCCTCCGTGCTCTGCTTTCCACTCCTGCCTCCCCTCCCCCTGGCAACCACAAATCTTTTTATTGCCTCCATAGTTTTGCCTTTCTCAGAATGTCATGTAGTTGGACTCCTATACTATATAGTCTTTTCAGATGGCTTCTTTCACTTAGTAATAACAGGCATTTAAGGTTCCTCTATGTCTTTTCATAGCCTGACAGCTCCTTTCTTTTTAGCATTGACTAATATTCCATTGTCTGGATGTGCCACAGTTAATTTATCCATTCACCCACTGGAGAACGTCTTGGTTGCTTCCAAGTTTTGGAAATTATAAGTAAGCTGCTGTAAACATCTGCATACAAGTTTTTTGTGGGCATGTTTTCAGGTCCTTCAGGTAAATACCAAAGAGTGCGATTACTGGGCCCCATGGTAAGACTATGTTTAGTTTTGTAGGAAACTGCCAAACTGTATTCCAAAGTGGCTGCTCCATTTTGCATTCCCATCAGCAACGAACGAGAGTTCCTGTTGTCCCACTTCCTCACCAGCATTTGGTGTTGTCAGTGTTCTGGATTTTGGCCACTCTAGTGGGTGCGTAGTAATATTTCACTGTGGCTTTCATTTGCATTTCCCTGATGACATGTGGTCTAGAGCACCTTTTCAGATACATACCTGCCATCTGTATATCTTCTTTGGATAGGTGTCTTTCCAATCTTTCACCCATTTTTAAAATCAGGTTGTCTTCTCCCAGTGCCGGAAGCACGAGGGGATTTTTCTCAGATAATCACTGAGGATTTGGTTGAGCTCCTGGAGGCAAAACTAACAAAAGTATTGGTACCTATTATGACTGGGTCCCCCTGCAGTTTTCTACTCTGAGATTCTCCACACTGAACATTCAGCAATTCATCAATCACAGGTGTTCCTACCTGGGCCCGGGTTCCCTCAGAGTTTTCTGCTTCTGGGTTGTGAAATGTCTGTATATTAGTACATCTGTCTGTCTCTCCAAATTTGGGGGGCGATGCTTTATGACTCCATTTGTCTGATGAATCTAAGAAGGATTTGTTGATTTTTCAGTCTGTTCTGCTTTTGATTTATTGTGTGGACACAGTGGCAACTTCCAAGTTCCTCACTTGCTGGTTTGTCATTTTATTGATGAGTCAGAGTGAACATATGACTTATTCTTTTTTAAAAAATATATATATATTTTTTTATTTATTTCAGAGAGGAAGGGAGAGGGAGAGAGAGATAGAAACATCAAAGGTCTCATCAATGATTAGAGAGAATTATTGATTGGCTGCCTCCTGCATGACTCCTACTGGGGATCAAGCCCTGACTGGAAATTGAATCATGACCTCTTGGTTCATAGGTTGACGCTCAATCACTGAGCCACGCTGGCTGTGCTATAATTTATTCTTCAAACAGGAGGTCCTTTAAGAGTTAAAGGGGATGCTGTTAAAAATTATTCCAGCCCTGGCTGTGTGGCTCAGTTAGTTGGGCATTGTCCAGTGCACTGAAAGGTTGCCAGTTCAATTCCAGGTTGTGGGCTCGATTACCAGTAGTGGGTGACTCTCACATCAGTTTTTTTTTCTCTCTCTCTCTCCCCCTTCCTTTCTCTCTAAAATTTAATGAAAAAAGAAAGAATAATTATTCCGGCATCAAATGTAAGCTGTGACGAATGGTTCTGCTCTTGATGTGGTTGCACCTGATGAGGAAACTAATGTCTTGGAGCTAATAAGAGGCAGTGCTTGGGTCAGTGCTCTTGGCCTCTAGGCCATAGAAGAATCAGACCTTTGATGTGCATTGGGTCTTTTCAAGGTCTTCATTAGAACTCATCAGCGCTCATCATTGTGGCTATTCTTTCCTGAAGAGAAACATAATTGAAACACTATCACACATTCCTTATTAGCTCTTAACTTATTTATATTTTCCTTTTAGTTGGAGGGCAAGAATTTTATTAAATTACTCTTTAGTTTACTTATTACTTTATCTAATTTCTTCTAATTCTGGGAGTTGTTCTCCATCCCAGAATTCTGGGCTCAAAAGAGACATCTAATGAACTTGCCAAAGAACACAGATAATCACTTGTAGAATCTAGCGAAGAATTGGAAGGCAGAAAAATATAGTGATTAAAAATGGAAGTAGGTTGCCTGGGTTTCACGCCCTACAGGCTGTGAGCTTTTACACAGCGTATACTTCCTCTCCAAGTCTCCCTTTCCTCATCTGTGTAATTGAGGAAATAAGAGTACCTACTGCATAGAGTCATTTCAAGCCCTACATGAGGCGGGCTCATAATCAGGGCTCAATAATTGGTCTCTATTATTATTTTTATCTAAGTCTTCAGATTTCCAGTGAAGTGTTTGCAAAACATGCTGCCTTGGAAGCTCTCTGGCCATGGCTTTGAGGTCTGTCTGCAGTCTGGTAGCAGGACTTCATTGGTGATTTTAAGCTGCCTATTTGTACATCTAAACATGAAAAAGCCAGGGATCTCCTTGGGCACACCACCAAGCATAGACTCCTCTGCCTTCTTATAAATAAGGGAGCAGTAAAGAAAATGCTTTTAAAATTCAACTTTTATTTTTATTAATGTTCTAAATGTATGTCGCTTTAAAATATCAGTCCCAAAGGCTTTGAATCAAAGTATCAGTCCCTTCCCCATCCCTCCCATCTCTTGATCACTTATTTCCAGAGGCTTCCACTTTCAACCATTTTAGCTTTTTCTTTTTGTATTCACCTCCATACTTTTATGTGATCTTTTTATACTACTATTTCTGGATTTTTAAAACATTTTAGATATTCTTTTTTGACTTTCTGCTGCAGAGAAGATTCAGCTGTTCTATATCCCTCTCCCATACCCACATATACTTACACACACGCATACACTTAACCTTCACATTTCACTAATGAATATGTATGATTCTGAAATGTTATTCACAGCTAACCCAAGTGGTAAATGATTACATTTCCATGATGCTGTCTTTGAGATTTGATAGTTGATTCTCTGTTTGCATAATCTTCTATATGTCTATCGCTAATGCACCCTCAGCCTCACCTTCGGAAGTTGAAATCTGTTAATACCTTCAAAGTGATTAGGTATATTCTATGGATTCTGTTGTCATGAACCAAGTTATGAATAACTGGAATGAAGCAAAGGGAAGGCCAAATAGACACATGCCCAGTAAAGTCTGAGTGACATAGGGAAGGTACTTGTCTGTCAGTCACACCTGGGAGCAGGTCATTGGCCCGAGTAGGGGTGGCCACTGCAAGCATGGGAAATTTGAGATATATAATCTTCTAAACAAAGGAGCTCTCTCTCTCTTGCTCTTGGTTCGTGCTCCTGGCTTGTGGGGCTCTCACACTTTGCATTTGCTCACATGGCCCAGACGGTGTGGACCCCACACACAATGGACTGATGGGCTGTAACTAGCTTAATGCTATACTGGACCCAGCTCCAGAACTGGATCAATAATAAGCCTTGATTTTTAGTACAATCTCATCATTGGCCCATTATATTTTTAAATAATGTCATACATAAAAAAAATTTAAGCATGCATGTTATGTGCGGAACCTGGGAGGAAAATTTAAATGTATAATTGCCATGTATGCAAGATACAAAAATAAACTCATGACTTTAAAAGTATTTGGTGATACACTGTTTATTTTTTTCTCTGTTGAACAGAAAGTTATCTCATGGATGGGTGTTTTCACAACTCTCCTCCTCATCTCATTGGAGTCCCCCAGACTGGCCTGGGGTAGCAGTAGATTAGAGAGAGGAGCAGGAAAAGGACCAGGCATATGAGTGCTTTATGCTTAGCATGGGGAGAAATATGTCTCTACAATTTGTTCATTTCCTGCAGACTGTTCAGTGTTGGGTTTGTTTGGTACTGCAGGTCTGAGAACCATTGGAGTCATCACCAAACTGGACCTTATGGATGAGGGAACGGATGCCAGGGACATTCTAGAGAATAAGCTGCTGCCTCTTCGCAGGGGTAACGTACCGTGTGCCCCCCAGGAATTCCTTTGATGATGTGGCCGAGAAACAATGGGCAGGCCAGTGGGAGGCCTGGTTTTAATGCTGCCTCAGGTGTGAGGAATGGGTTTATGATTAGCTACACTTTTTATGGAATAGACACATGAAAAATCCACGGGGGAAAGTATTCCTTAACAGGAACAAGAAAACAGAAAAAGGGGCGGGGGGTTGGGAGGAAGGGTATAAGTATTCAAAGACTGCATAAATATATACTGTCCTCTTCTAAGTCTGACTTACCTGCTATATGGCAAAACTGCTAAGAAACATACTCTATTTTTTAAAAAAAAGTTTAAAAAATTGATTTTAGAGAGGAAGGAAGAGTGAGAGATAGAAACATTGATAAGAGAGAATCATTGATTGGCTGCCTCCTGCACACCCCCTAATGGGGATCGAGCCCACAACCCAGGCATGTGCCCTGACTGGGAATCGAACCCGGGACCTCTTGGTTCATGGAACGTTCAACCACTGAGACACACCCGCTGAGCAGAAACATACTTTATTAAAACGCACAGAGCTTTTAAGGGTAAAGGACATTATTGTGTTAATGCTAAAATATTGCCATTAGCCAAATCAACCAGCCTTCGTTAAATACTGATGTCTCAAGTTGAGTTTTGAAAAGGGACCCATTCCTCGGGCCTTAATAATTTTGCCTTTTTATTCAGCCTCTTTGAGAGCCTTGGAATCTCCCCAAAATAAACAACAAAGAGTGCCCGAAACACCATAGTTGTGTGTTCTGTTTCAGGTTACGTGGGGGTGGTGAACAGAAGCCAGAAGGACATCGATGGGAAGAAGGACATCAAGGCCGCCATGCTGGCGGAGAGGAAATTTTTTCTCTCACACCCGGCTTACAGACATATTGCCGATCGGATGGGGACCCCGCACCTACAGAAGGTCCTTAATCAGGTAAAAATTAATGTGCTTTCAAGCAACAAGAACAATTAAGGAAATATGTAAGTGACTTTTAGAATTCATATTTCTTATTTTTATATTCATTTTTCTTAACATAAGACATGCAGCTTAAATGATAGGAATTTTAAAAATGAATATAAATATTTAGAGCCACATTGTTACTGTTCTCTTGAATAGAATCATCCACCTTAATATTATTGAAAGAACAGTGCTCAAAGCAGAAAGACATACTTATTGAGGAACAGTGAACCAGGGGTATACATTTTAGCACACATTTTTATAGGTAACCTGTTGAAGGCAGAAGCCAGGGACCCAGCACGGTTAGGCTGGGGCCTAGAGGTAGAGGCACGAGGAAGCACCTGTTTGGGCTGCAGAATGGAGAGGAGGTTCACAGCCGACAGGTACCTCCGAGCTCCACCAGGGTGGGGAGCCGTGTCTCCTGAGAACATCAGGCACCCCGCGTAGCTCTCCACTCCTTCATTTCCACCACGTTGTAACTTAAGGTTTCTTTGGACAAGGTAAGTGATCCGATCATCGATCCCTGCCGGGTGTTGCTAGGCATCCTCATTGGTAACATCAGCTGCATTTGAACAGGCTACCCCAGATGGCCCCTGCGAGTAACTCTGAGACATTTCGAGCATCGCCTCCAGCAGTGGAGGAGAGGGTCTGAGCTTCTTCTGACTACCTGTCTCTACATTCAGTCTCAACTGTGTGTATGATTCCTCCTGTGTTGAGCAATTAGAAAAACAGTGGAGCAAAGCATGGAGGCATGGAACAGACTGACATGCCTCAATGTGGGGTTGGGGGAACGAGAAGAGATAAACCAAAAAACTTACATAGTCTATAGACACAGGCAATAGGGTAGTAAAGACCTGGGGGGCTGGGTAGGGGCTGGGAGGGGGAGTAAAGAGGGAGGGGGAATGAGAGATATCTGTAATACTATCAACAATTAAAAATATATTTTAAAAAAGAAAAACATTGAAGGCCAAGTTTTTGTCTCCCGAGCTAATCTTCAACCTCACGAGCTAATCTTCAACCTGTCGTATGCGTGTGTGACATTTTTGTTTTGTTTTATTTAGCAACTCACCAACCACATTCGAGACACCCTGCCAAACTTCAGGAACAAACTGCAGGCCCAGATGCTGTCCATAGAACACGAAGTCGACGCCTACAAGAACTTCAAGCCCGAGGACCCCACCAGGAAGACCAAAGCCCTGCTGCAGTGAGCCCCTCTCCCTCCCGTGCCCCACCCTACCGTCTCCCCCCTTGGCGTTTGCTTCAGTCTATTATCCGCCATGCTGTTTTCTCGGCGTAATAGAAGCAGCAAGTCAAGTACATGAGGCTTTGTATAAATTATACAGCGAGCCTTGAATCTTTACATTTTCTTGAAGAATAATTGTTCTTACAAATTTAACCAGTTGCTCATCCCCATGCCCAATTTTATTGTGCTATAATTGCATTCAGTAAATAGGTAGTACCGATATGATAACTCAGCAGGGGTGTTTTTGCCCTTAGAATTAGAAGTGGGCAGAGCTTCTGTGGAAAGTGTCACCTGGATTGTCCACCTTCCCTCGGTGTCACTTGTACTTTTTTCCCCCCAGTCATTTCATGTGATCTGTGTATATGTTTTCCGGTGGAATGAGAACCAAGGATTCAATAGAAAAGTACATACACATTGAAATTTCTTTATCCTTGTCCTTAATGATTTTAATTAACCCTTGGAACATGAAAACATGAAAACTGCCAAGTATCTTTTTATTCCTTCACGATCTTCCCATCTTATCCTTGGTTATTAGATTTATCCCTGTGGGGCCTGGGATAGGATGGCGGCATTGTTAGAGAAAGACCAGCTCCTTGTGTGTGTTACCCTGACTCCCTCTCCGGGTCCCTTCCAGCCTCATCTGTCCTTTTATCCCTGTTTTGTAACTTGCCTCAGGGCCCTCTCAACCAGAAGACACCTCCCCACCCCTGCCCCATCCACCTTATATTCCAGGACATATGAAGTCCATTTCCAAAGATAATGCTCGCCATCTCTCTCTCTCTTTTTTTCCTTCTAAAGATTTTTAGAGAGAAGAAGGAAGAGGGAAGGGAAAGGGAAAGAGAAACATTGATGTGAGAGTGAAACATTGATTGGCTGCCTCCTACTCAGGCATGTGCCATGACCAGGAATCAAACCAGCAACTTTTTGGTGCACGAGACAATGCCCAACCAACTGAGCCGTATCGGCCAGGGTGATGCTCGTCACCGCTTATTGGCCCCTTTCTCCCTCTGCAGTCTTGCAATCAAAATGTCCTCAATTTGGTTTAAAATGCTTAATATAATTCCTTTCTTTGTGGGGGGATTTCTAAATGCTCAAATTATTTAGGTAGCATTTTATGTGCTCATCTTATCCACTTAAAAATTATGAGATCATACAGAGGAAATTTTTTCTTGGATTCGGCTCTTTCCTAGTTCATTTTTTTCTTTTTATTCTTTTTATTCTTTCTACCTATAAAAACTCTTCAAGTTACAGAGAAATGAAAGCTATTTCTGTGTAGGTCCTAGGTCATCATCTTCTATTTAAAAACTAGAGGCCTGGTGCACGAATTCATGTACATTGAAAGGAAATTAATTATAAGAAATATTTTAGAGGCCGGGGAGGTTTCCTGGCTTGGGGAGGGACCACGGGAGGGTTCCAGGGTGTGTCCAGCCCATCTTGCCCAGTCTCCATCGGCCAGACCCCAGCAGCAAGCTAACCTACCGGTTGGAGCATCTGCCCTCTGGTGGTCAGTGTGCGTCATAGTGACTGGTCTAGCAGTTGGACACTTAGCATATTAGGCTTTTATATATATAGATGTTTTTATTAATTTCAGAGAGGAAGGGAGAGGGAGAGAGAGAAACATCAATTATGAGAGAGAATCATTGATTGGCTGTCTTCCTATATTCCCCCTATTAGGGGTTGAGCCTGCAATCCAAGCATGTGCCCTTTCTGGGAATTGAACTGTGACCTCCTGGTTCATAGGTTGAAGCTCAACCACTGAGCCACGCTGGCCAAGCTAGGTCATCATCTTAATATCCAACCAAAACTATTGTCCTTGTGAAGACTGGGTCTTGCCTCTGTGTCTTCATTGGATTCAGATTACAGACTTTTCCACAGTTAGATTTTTCCCTGGTAGATGAGTGATTCAGTTCCTTCCCTTCTCTCCCCACCCTCTCTCCCTTTTTCCTTTCATTCCTTCCTTTCTGCCTGTCTTCCTTCCTCTCATCTCTGTATATTCTGCTTGGCATCTGGATCTGGGGATTTAACAGTAGATAAGATTTTTGGCCTCAAGAAGAGGCCACAGTAGAGCAGATGAAACAGACATATAGGAAACTAATCTGATAAATGTGATATCTCTTGTAAGTATAAAATATTAATGGAGCCTCGATGAGGGAGCAGAAGTAGTTACATGGAGCAAAGGTGTGAGTTCACAGAGAAAGGGAATGTGAGTGAGACTCTGAAGTAAGGGAGGAGTCTGTCAGGTGAGGATAGTGTGGACTTAGGTGTTTCGTATGCTGGCTGCAGTGGCAGGACAGGGAAAGAAGGGCAGGACACACATTTTCTAAACTTTCCCACTGTTTCAGCACGTATCATACATTTATACCCTTCTAGGTGTTTAAAGAATTAGATTAGCATTAGCATATGCGTGGATATAGCTATAGTTACATCTAATTATATTCTAGATTTCCTGGCTTAATAATTTGCAGTGACTTTTCATTTATCCATGATTTTGATAAAAGATGCTGCAAGTATTAGATGGTTTGGATTTCTTTCCTATTAGATTTTGAATTTGAAAGTAGTTCCAGCATGATAAGATTAGAGTTTCTAAATCCAGTCATCACCAATGCACATGATCATTTTCTCTGATGCTGGGGGCGGGGAAGAGAGTTGCTTGGGAAGGGGACTCAGCTAGAGCCATTGGAACACCCGGTGTGATGTTGTAGGAGCTGTGGTTTGTTTGTTCTCTGTAAAGATTTATTGTTTATCTTGAATTGAAGTATTATTAAATAGCATTCTATGACTGCAATGAAATGGACAGAATGCATTGAATGGCATAGATATTTAGAATACATTTTAATTAAATGTCTAAAATAAATTGAAAAAACGTGTATTTCAGATCATTACATTTTGAGTGCAAAGTGCAATGCTAACTCTGCCAGTAGGTGCCACTAAGAACACCAGGAAAAGGTTTCTAGGCGATAACCACAGTAAATTGAAATGAGAAATGCAGAGCCTGGTTACTTCAACTGGAATTAACTTCTCTCTCACAATTGCAGGATGGTTCAGCAATTTGCCGTGGACTTCGAGAAGAGAATTGAAGGCTCAGGGGATCAAGTAGATACCCTGGAGCTCTCAGGAGGTGCGAAAATCAATCGCATTTTCCATGAACGCTTTCCTTTTGAGATAGTAAAGGTTTGTACCAAACGTTGCTTTCCCCCGTTGGCTTCACTTCATTTCCACATTCTGTTCTGCATAACTTCATAAAAGGTTACGGGGGTGGTATGGGACTAAGGTAGTTCTTGGAACGAAAGCCTTCGTAATTAGGTAATGAAATTTAGGAGAGAAATAATTTCTTACTGATGGCCCCAATTTTATTCAATGAGATTTCAAATTATTTCAACAAATACTAATTGAGTCCCTATGACGTCGATTTATTGTCTAATTAATTTAAACATATTTCTTGAGCACCTATTCTAGGTGCCAGTGATTGGGACAGAGACACTGTCTGGTGGGGGAAATAGACAAAGTTAAAGAGATCTCAAGTATGATCATGTAAGAGAGAGAGAGAGAGAGAGAGAGAGAGAGAGAGAGAGAGAAAGAAAGAGGGTGGGGGAGCCACTTTTGATGGCACATTCAGGCAAGGTGTCTCTGAGTAGGGGACATTGAAAACATGTGAAGAGGTCAGCTGTGAAGATGGGGAGGAGGGGAGAGGGTTGTTCAAGATAAGCAGCCCAGGACAAGGCCCTAAAGCAGGCATCTGCAGCAGGTAAAGAGCAGATGGGGCTGACCAAGAGAAGGGTGTATGAAATGAATTCAGAGGAAGAAAGTGCCCAGTTAGGATGGATTTGTGACTTGGGACGTAGGGTCCACAGGGCTCGGGCTGAATCTGGGGGATGCAAGAAAGAGAACATTCAAGGTGACTCCCGAGGTTTCGGCTTGCACAGCTGCGCATGTTAGTGCCCGTGAGATGAGGAAAACAGAGGCAAAGCTGAGCTTGTGTGTAAGCATGAATCCTGTTAGGGGCAAGGCACTCGGGAGGCAGCTAAGTGGTTCAGGGACTAGGCTACTTGCCCCTCGTACAGAGGCGGGTGCTTATGTCTTGGTGTGGGAGGCAGATGGGTAAACAGAGCGTTTCATTAAAATGTGCTAAGGACAGTGGTAAACTTCAGCACAGGGTGCTATGGAAACACAGCCCACAGACAGGAATCCCTGCCCAGAGCCTCAGGAGCCTGGCCTTCAGCGGAGTTTGGAAGGATGAGCAGCTAGTTAAGCTGGAGGAGGTGAGGGAGGGGAAGAGTTTTCCAGACAGAAAGGGAGGCCTGGTGAAGGCTGAGCTGTGCAGCCACAGGGTGTGGGGAGGGAACAAAGCAATTCATTGTTGTGTGGCACCAAGTGCAGGGGAAATGGACAGTGAGGCTGGAGAGGCCAGATCTCAGGAGTCAGGCCGAACCACATGCTCTCTGGATGCCCTTCCAGGTCTAAGCTCCATGCTGCTCTGATCGTACTTCCCCATCCATCCCAGGTTGAGTCCCTAGACCTTCTGGGAAATTCTCATACAGCAATCTGTCTGTGTTGGATTGGCAAAATATTATGTATTTCCTCTGACAAAGAGGCCTTGAGCTCCGGTGGTTAAAATGGCCATCTCAGCACAGCCGGACCGCTATTGCATGTCCGGTGACACCCTTACTCGTGTATTCGTCTGTGAGGACATTTCCTACATTTAGCAAGAGGATGAAAAATTATAGATTTCAAATGAGTGGCCAGATTTACGTCCAGAAGGCACCTTTGATACACAGCACTTCTATCTGAAACGGAGTTAAAATCGGCTGCACTAGTAATAAAACTCCCAGAAACCCCTCATGTTCTCTGTTGCCTTGAACTTTATATAAACAGATGTTTTGACCATCTGGGTTTAAGTTAGGGAAGACATGAGCATCCACTTATTAACAGTGAAGTCAAGCTATTCTCATTCTTTAATATTCAATAGTATTATTAGTCAACGGAATTAAGTGTCCTAACTGTGGCTCATCCTGCATCTGCAGATGGAGTTCAATGAGAAGGAACTGCGCAGAGAAATAAGCTACGCAATCAAAAACATACATGGTATCAGGCAAGTGATTCCCATTTTCCCTGTCCTCCGCTCCGGCTACTAGAAGAAGAAGAAGGTTTATAAACGGCTAGCGAAGTAGCCTTTTCACCATCTGAGCCGAGCAGAGCACGGAGGTGGGAGGAAGAAGTAGGAAATCCTGGTTTGGGTTCAATGGTTAATTCCCGGGATCGTCATTCTCGGTCTTTTTCAATTAGAAAAACAGAAACACGTCTGCACTCCCAGCCCTGCGAGCTCGAGCCGGGACCCTTGTTCTCCAGAGCCTTCCTCGCAGGGAGGGAGGCCTGACGTGCTCATAAGTCATCGTTACTTACCCGGAGACAGGGCGGATTGCTTTTGGCTGGGGTTGTGGAGCAAGATTGGGAAAGATTAATGAAGGTGGTAACTTTTGAGTCGAACCTTGTCTGTTTAGAGGACAGGAATGATTTCAGCTGGCAAAGGGGTGCTGTGTGTGTGTGTCTGTATCTGTGTGATGTATCTTTATCTCTCTCTCTCTCTCTCTCTCTCTCTCTCTCTCTCTCTCTGTGTGTGTGTGTGTGTGTGGATGGGGTAGGGAGCAATGCAATGAGAATGAGAGGCTGGAGAGTGTTGGGGCTGGAGGATGAAAGGGCTTGAAGTGCCAGGACCAGTGCCAGGCAGAGGTGGTGCCGTGCAGCCCACGGAGCCAGGGGTCGCACACGTTGACTGCAGTTAGGAACGTAGACTGGAGAGCAGTGGACGGGAGGCTGGGAGTGGCCCTGGTGCCCGAACTTACCCTTGTATAACGTGCATTTACTTTCTTCAAAGAACTAAGATAGAGGGAAAAAAACAATTTAAAACACGTTGCTTGAGTTCACGTCCGGAAGGCTAAACAAAATGTAAGGGAGCATATGTTAAATTGAGATGTCCTGAAGTCAGGCTGATAAAACTTAGGTTGCCCACTTCGTGGATTATCCCATAGGCGGGAAGCGCCCCCTGTCTATAGGCAGTGGTATCTCAGCTTTAACAGAGCGTGCTGCGTGCATCCACGTGCTGTGTGTCCACATGCCCAGCATCCACGGCCTGTGCATCCATGGCCTCTGCGCCCACATGCCCTACATGCACGTGCCCTGCGCCCATGTGCCTACGTGCACGTGCCCTGCACCCACGTCCCCTGCGTCCACGTGCTCTGCATACACGTGCTCTGTGCCTACTGCCCTGCGCCCACGTGCTCTGCATACACGTGCTCTGCGCCTACTGCCCTGCGTCTGTGTGCCCTGCGCCCACGTGCTCTGCGCTTATAGCCCTGTGTCCACGTGCTCTGCGCCTACAGCCCTGTGTCCACGTGCTCTGCATACACGTGCTCTGCGCCTACAGCCCTGCGCCCACGTCCCCTGCGCCCACGTGCTCTGCATAAACGTGCTCTGCACCTACTGCCCTGCATTGATGTGCCCTGCGCCCACAATCCCTGCGTCCATGTGCCCTGTGCCCACAAGCCCTGCCCACATGCCCAAGTGGAGACTCCTTGGGGAACAGAACCTGAGAGAGCAAAGCCTGACCGTGAGTGTGAATGTGATGAGTGATTTTCCAAAGGAGTTGTGACATTTGAATTAGCTATTGTTTTAAAATGGAGACAGTCTCTGCAAGTCTCAAATAGTGCGAGTACATAGCGTTCACCGAATGAGAAAGGGGAACATCTATACCCAAACCCGGTCCCTCTTGCCTCCGCAGGCCCCCCCCCCCCGCACAAGCGGCCCCTGTCCGCACTGGCCCTCTCCCGCCGTCCTGAGAGCATCTGCGGTGGAGCTGGGCCTTGCTCCTTAGCGGGCGCAGCTCGTGTTTCAGCATGTCTGTCAGGTCACAGATTTGGGGTCACAAAATATTTTTACTTAGCACTTCACTTGGCTTTTAAAACTCCTTATGAGTAACATTTTTGTGGACTGTAACTGCCAAAGCTCAGCGACTCCGTGATGTAGATTTCCGATGTCAGTGCACAGCCACAGAAGAGACTGGTGGTTGCGATTATTCTGGAGTTAGTTTGCCTAGAACCATGGTCGGCAAACTGCGGCTCGCCAGCCACATGCGGCTCTTTGGCCCCTTGAGTGTGGCTCTTCCTAAGCCTTAGGTGTACCCTAATTAAGTTAATAACAATGTACCTACCTATATAGTTTAAGTTTAAAAAATTTGGCTCTCAAAAGAAATTTCAATTGTTGTACTGTTGATATTTGGCTCTGTTGGCTAATGAGTTTGCCGACCACTGGCCTAGAAGATGGCGCTGCCCTGTATCTGAGACATCCTAAGGGCATGCCTACCTAGGCCCTAACGTACACGTGTGAAAAGCGTTGTGCCCAGTGGATTCTGTTGGATGTTCCAATAGCAGAAACCTCCCTTGCCCACTGAGGACCGATGGCTCCTTCTCCGCCTGTACATGCTGAGAACCAGCGATGAGCAAGCGTGGGAGACAGTCCTTGTGGGAGGAACACAGTCAGTGTGATCGTGACACTTCCTACCGGTGTAGCCAGGGGACTCAGCATGTGCCCCGATCCCTGCTGAGAGGTGTTGGGGTTCAGAGGAGGAAGGCCCGGCCGGCAGTAGGACGGGGGCAGGCGCTGTATGAAGTGGTCTCATGACCCGGGCTGTGCAGTGCGGGCGGGATGTGGACGCGCTCAAATTGCGGGGATTCGAAGCGACCGTCACAAGACGAAGGCAGAGACCTAAACTGAGCGTGTGAGTGTGTTTGTGCAAAGGCAGAGGGCCCCGTGTGGTGGGAACATAGAGTGCACGGGAAGCTGGAGGAAAATAAAAGGAAGGGTAGGGTCAGAAGGGGAAATTTTTTATGTCAGACTGAGCAGTGTGGATTTTATCCCGTATCCGAGGTGGAGAATTACAGTTCCAATCTGGTGTGATCGCTACAGTTAGAAATAGAGGTGAACAGAGAGTAGATGATTAGGAGGGATGGAGAGTAAAGCTGGTTAAGGGAGCGTTAAAAGCAATTTCCCGAAGGAGACATCATAGAGTTGAGTGTTGCAAGGAGAGGCGTTAAGGCAGGAGAGGTGAGAAGAGGAAGGAAAGAGGGTTTAGGAACAGGGAGTCAAGAGCTGCCGGTCTTTGAGGATGGCCCGTGCTCAGGGTCCGGGGTCCCTCATGGACTCTTTGTTTAAATATGAATAAGCACTTTCTATGAAACACACACTTTCTATGAAACACACACACATCTGCTTTCCCGGACTCCTGCACAGCACAGGGAAAGCATTGTTCCGATACCAATTTGAATGGACTCTAGCCAAATGAAAAAGGCACTTGCTATTTCGTTGTTGTTGTTGTTTTTTATTGTTTGTAAACTCATCATTTCAACATCCTGGGTCCCAGGTTAGTTCTACTTAACTGCTTTCTTTTTCCTCCAGTTCCCCTCCCACCTCAGACTGGGACCCACTGCACTCACTATAGTGAAATTTCTCAGTAGTGTCAACTGTCTCAGGGCTCAAAAATGAGGACCGTTTCCTGCTTCATGGAGGGCAAGAGAGGATTGCCTTTGGAGTACTTTAGAAAGAGAAATGTCAATTTAGAACATTTCCATTGTAGCATTCCTTTAAAAAGCTGTGAGACTGTGAAATGAGACAAATTAATGAGAAGGCCAGATGATATGCCATATAAACACTTTGGGATCTATTTTTAGGTAATGTTAATCATCTATAGAACAGAATGTATTATGAAATATTAGTATTAAAGTTATTACAAATGATACTGTGGCTAGAATAAATCACTCTGTAACTTTTAAACTAGGTATTCACGCTTTCTTTAAGTGGCCTGTCAATCAAAACATTTTCAAATGAGTACTGGATATTATTACTCATTTTAAAAAAATCTAACATGCGGCTCTCTTTCTCACACTCAGGACAGGGCTGTTTACTCCAGACATGGCGTTTGAAGCAATAGTCAAAAAACAAATTGTGAAGCTGAAAGGGCCTTCCTTGAAGAGTGTAGATCTGGTAATGCAAGAATTAATCAACACCGTCAAGAAGTGTACCAAAAAAGTAAGCTTGAATTACTGACCTTTCCAACAAGTTTCTGTTTGGTTTACCCCTCTCTCCCACCCTGCGGCATGCCTCCCTTTGCCTGACTCCCTCCCCTCTTTTGTTAGAGAAGGTGGTGTGTTTGCTCAAGGGGAAGGTTGTGAAAAGTACTGAGTGGGATTTGATCTCCTGGTAGACGGCATATTGTCTTCTATCAACCATTCCACATAGGTTGCTTAAGCAGGTCAACATCACTTTGGAAGAACAAGGTGTATGCCCTAAACTAATTTTCCTTTGGTGTATACCATAGATGAGGGTAATTGTTAGGGGAAGGGAATCATTGATATTGTGAAGGGAATTAAGGAAAGTTTCCCAAATTTACATGAATTCCACTTGAACCTGGACATTCTGCGGGGGCAGAGTGGTCTAAGAGCTTTGGGAACCTCGATTCAAATCTTGGCTTTGCTACTCACCTCTGTGTGACCTTGAATCCCTAGAGGTTTATAATTTCTCTGAACTGGGGATGATGAGAGTAAATACAATACTACCTTAGTGCAGATTAAACAAGATGATGCCTGAGAACCATGGGCCCTTAATGCATTAACTACAGTAACTGCTCAGTCAATGGTGGCTAATCTATTAATGGCCATTACTACCTATAACACCTATTGAACTGGGGGACTCCTCACTGAGGAACTTGGCAGAAGTGTGCTGGATTCCACCTATTCCATGGGGACAGGAAAGGTGGGCCCTGTACTGGAAAATGCAGGAAGGGGGTGAGTGATGTTTGGGGTGGGTAGACCTAGCCCCATTGCCATTAACACTGGTACTTTGATCATTTCTTGAAAGAATAGATACTTCTAGTTTGTCAGTTTTGTTGCTTTCCCCTTTCTCTATGGTACTATGAGTAACCTCTCTGGAAACCAATGGGGAGCAGGAGAAAGAATGAGAGAGACAGATAATGTGACTGAAGATGAATTTTGGTCCCCAGTGACTGGCAGAACAACTCAGATGAAGAATAGACATAAGTGGTGGAAGAGGAAAGCAGGCTGAAGTCCTAGACATCAGTGCAAAAAAAAAGCAAAGGCATTCCATGACCAGTGTGGGGTCCAGAAGAGGCTCCGGAACTGCAGACCGGCTCCAGGCCTCTTCCAGTTCTTCCACCGGGTTCCTTCCAACCTAGTCTCTGTTCTCCAGAGTAAGCCATGGAAGCAAAGGGATTGAGGAAAGGGAAAGCATGCACCTGGGGGAGAAAAAACAGTCTATACCAGCTCTCCATTTGGGAACCTGAAGCCAGTTAATAAGTAATACTCCCCGTCCCCTCTCCTTGCCTACCCCTCAAAATGCACGTAGTCTTGTCTCCTGATGAGTTAAATCTCTCTTCATTGGCCTCCTCTTCACTGACTTAGGGAGTTAACTGATGCTGTGTTCTCCATCAGCCACCCAGCCTGTCTCCCTCAGCACAGAGGTCTTCAGCCAAAGGCTCCTCCGGGTGCCCAGGCAAGGCTACCCCACCAGCTAAGCTGGCCTCTTTCTGAGGGCCCCTTGTGTTGCGGCCGTCCTCAAAGCTGTTTTTAGCTAGTTGTAGTTCTTATATAAACTATGTAGTTTAAATGAAGAGTAAGTAAAGTGATCAGGTGCAGAAAAAAACCGAGTTTTGTTCCTCTGAAAACTCAGCTTTGGAGAAACTTGATAAAAGATTAGCTACGTAAGCTTTGCCGTCGCCCGGGTCTAGGTGGGACAAAGTTAAAAGACATGGGGGAGTCGTACAAACCTAGATGGGCTCTGCGTTCAGCTTCTCCCTCCACTTTGAAGAAAGCAAACTTGTAGATTACGGATGTGGTTTATGGGAGACAGAAGACACATAGCTCCTCTCAGCAGATCCATATGCTGGGAACGGGCCTTGGCCTTACATCAGAAGGTTGGCACATGTGTGCACATTTATGTTTTGAGTTATAGAAAGTGTTTACGGTATGTATGAATCATTTTTTTTTTATCATTTCCAATTGCATCCAATTTACTGGAAAAGCAGCAGTCGGTCCCGATGGCATGGGATGAGACAGCTTGTTCTGGACACTTGGTTTCTGTCCTTTGCTGTCCACCCTTTGAACCGCCCTTTCCATTATGTTCTCTGTATCAGTGGTGATTGTGTATTTGTACTGTCTTCTCAAAATATTTTACAGTTTGTCTTAAATGAAACCTCACTTTTTCCCTGAGATTACTGTTTACCTTACAGCTCTCTTCACTGAAGAGCATTCGTTGGCCCAAACCCAAAGGATCTAGGGCCCAGATCATTTGTCACTTGCCTACTTCTCCTTGTGTGGCTTCCAAAGATTGTGCATTAACTTTCCTGTAAAGTCTCCCATAAGGTCCTTTGGCCTCTGTTTTCTTCCAACCTACCCGTCTCCTCCTGGTTTTATTTTCTTTTTTGACCATTGTTACCAGTCTGTGTCCAATCAGAAGAGAGTTGAAACCACAGCGTGATTATTAAAAAAATACATATTTTTATTGATTTCAGAGAGGAAGGGAGAGGAAGAGATAGGAACATTAATGATGAGAGAGAATCGTTGATTGGCTGCCTCCTGCACGCCCCCTACTGGAGATCGAGCCCACAACCCGGGCTGGAATCGAACCCGGGACCCTTCAGTCGGCAGGCTGATGCTCTATCCACTGAGCGAAACCAGCTAGGGCGACCACACTGTGATTTGATAACAAAAACAAAAACCTATCTACTGCCCTATTCCTCTCCTTTTCTTCATGATTAGCCTTCTTGGAGAAAAAGTAGTTTATGCTTACTCTCTTTACTCCCTCATCTCCAGTTAGTTCCTTAACCCTCTGAAATTTGACTTCTACCCTCCTACCACTCTGCTGAAATAATTATGGCATGCTCATCCAGAGACTGATTGTCAAATCTAATGATATCCTTGTCCCTGATACTGTGGTCCACTCTCTTTTTGAAGCTGACCCCTCTCTCTTCCATGGGTTTTCTTCCATCTCCTTTAAGAGCTCATCCACTGTTGCCGGCCTCTGCACACTGACGTCCTGTGGAACTGACTCCTGGTTTCCTTCTGTCACTGTCCTTCCTCCTGACAGGGCACGTCTCCCACAGTCCAGCTGCCACATAAAATACTCTTGATTTCCAAATCTGTACTTCAGCTTGAGCCTCTTTCCTGAGACTGTCTACTCTACAGTCTACTGCAACTATTCTCTTAAGACGCTGAGCAGTTTTTTTTTTAAAAAAACTAAATTAGTCCACTGGCCTCCTAACTGATCTTTCTACCAGTCTGGCCATCCTCAAACTCATCCTCCCATAGCTGTCAAAGTAGCCCTCTACGATACGGACATCTATTCTCCCCGTTGTCTCAGTATTTACTCATTGGCTCCTCATACCTTGAGAGAGTTCCATTCATTCATGGTTGTGCGTAGTTTTGCCTTCTGGACTCTAAATTCTTCTCCAGCCACACTTGTTGTCACTGTCTGCTAGCTCCAGTCATTCTGAGTGGTTTGTACGCCCCGGAAATGTTTTTATGCCCTTAGCATTTGCACACGTGTTTCTCTGTTTAGAATGTCTCTTTCTCTGCCTGTCTTCACCTGCCATCTCCTCTCATATTTAAGATCCAGTTCAATCATTGTCTTGCCCCACCCCCTCCCAAATCTTCCTGTGGGTCATCTGTGAACGCTTTCCTGGTCCCCATCTTTACTCGCATCTCAGGGCTTCCAGTGGTGCCGGTGTTCACTTCATCATAGCAATAATGACACTGCGTTGTCACTTGTGTGTCATTTCTTTGCTTAGGTGAATGCCTTTTCTTGTCGATTATAAGTGCCTTTTATTTATTTATTTTAATTTTTAAAATTTTCATTGAATTTATTGGGGTGACACTGGTTAATGGAATTGTATGTTTTAGGTGTACAATTCTATAAAACATCTGTATATTATATTGTGTATTTACCACCCCAAGTCAAGTCTCCTTCCATCACCATTTTCCCCCCTTTACTCTCTCCCACCTCCCCCACCTCACTTTCCCTCTGGTATAATCGCCATACTATTGTCTGTATATATGAATTTTCCTTTTATAAGTACCTTTTTAAAAAAGAGCTGTGTCTTTTATCTTCTTATCCCTGGCACCTATCCCAATGACTAATCGTACATAAGAGGCCTTCTACAAATACTTACTAACAATTTAGATGTTCAAAGGAGAACCTGCTGCTAAAGAAACCTGTGCTTCGTTTTTAAAGAATATTTTTATCATTCTTTTTAAAATGAAAATTTGGACAGGTTTTCTTTCAAATACCTATTCTTTGCCTTGTTCCTCATTTTGATGATCTTGTTGTTTGGCCTTATTATATCTACAAGTTCTTTTACTTCAGAACTGGTCTTATTAAAATCTTTTGCAAAGCAAAATAATTCCAATTAAAGTTGAGAATTCCACTTGACCCCTTTGCACATGAGCCACAGAAAGGTGACCATACAATTTATCATCTAACACAGTTCAGTTCTGAAATTGAAAGGTGAGCTATTAACACTTTCCCTGGAATAATAGGCGTGAACTATAATAAGACTCCCCTGGTAAGTCTAACGTATAGTTGCTCTAGTTGTATTGTGACTTTATATGTAAAACAACAGTATTTTCATTTTCAGGTCCTCATGGTGCATGACATATGTGTAAAATATTTAATTTCTCTTTCTTAAGCCATGTAAGCAAACATCAGTGGAAAACATGGGAATTGTGTGTGCTCAAATAACAAAGCACAGAGCTAGAGTCTAACTTGCACTTCCTCTGGGCTGTTCCTCACTGTTGTCTTTGGGAGGATAGGGCAGGAACATTCGAGCTTTATGAGCTGTCTGGCTTCCCTCCAGGAACATCTCCACTTCGGACTTTTCTGGGCATCTGCTTCCAGCTGCTCTTCTTACCTCCTCTCCTCTAGAGCATCATCACAGGGTGCTAAGGTTCTTTTCAGGAAATACTGAGAGGAACATCTTGTTTTTTCAACCATAGTTTAGCAACTGTGCCATTTATTGGCCTCTTGGGAAACCACATTCTTGGATCTCCATCAGACCAATTAATTGATTTTTTTTTCACTGCTGAGAAAAAAGAAAAAAAGCTTTGCAAGGAAATAAGAAAGATACCTTAGTTGTTTGTTAGAAATACAGAGAAAATTTTCATTAAAAAGGTCTGTGAGAAGAGATGCTGGGTTTTGTGGCATGTTAGGTGAGTAAATATCTGGCCTGAATACCAACTAACTAAACGTTGATTCCGAAGTCCTGGCTGTGGCTTTCAAAGGCCTCCAATGACCTTGCCCCTTTCCATCTCTGAACTCCTCCCACTCTCCCCTCCCCTCCGTCCACTCCAGCTATGCTGGGTTCCTTGTTTCTTCAACAGGTCAAGGGTCTTTGATAGCAGGGTCTTTGCACTTCTCATTCCCAGGGTGGGAAATCCTCTGCCTCAAGATATCTGCACAGCTCATACCCTTGCTTCCTTCCAGTTTAATGCCAACCAATCACAGTCTTTCTCTGACTCTTCTATTTACAGTAGTGTGCGTGCATGTGCGCGCACACACACATCACTGCTCATCTACTTACCAAACTTTGTTTTCCTTTGTGGCACACATGACCACGTGAGTTTTACAATATATGCCTGTTGTTGTTTTGGTGGTGGTGGAGGAGGACAATTCAGAGACTTGAGAGTGTAAGCTCCATAACTTAGCAACTTGGTTTGCTAAGCTAACCACTCTATTTCCAGCCCCTTAAACAGCCACGTTTTCAACAATAACCATTGAATGAATAATCCAAAGAATAAACGAATCACATCTCATTGACTCAGCAGGTGATGATTGGCTGAAGCCGCCACTGGGTTAACTTTCCATGAAAGGTTGTAGGATGAAGGAGAAGAGTGACACAGCATGCTGTTCAAATAGGGTTTTCTCTTAGGTCTGGATAGATCTACTATGGTTTTGACTCTGTGGAAAAAGACTGGCATTTCACCTCCTCTAACAGCTGCCCAGTCACACAGACAGGGTTGTGCTCTGTGTATAGTAGATGCCTCAAGTAATAGGTCATGGTACTCAGGTTTCAAATCAGGCTGATTATTAAAGAACAAACCTTTTATTGGGTATTATAGGGAATTCAAGCCAGGGATTTGGCTTTTAAGGGGTAGGAACAGCACCTTTTTGATGTTGGTGTTGCCAGTTTTTTAAACCCTTTTTAAAAATTGAGATATAATTGGAATGTAGCACTGTATTAGTTTTAGAGGTATAATAATAATGATTTGATATTTAAATACATCATGAAATGATCCTCACAATAGGTCTAGTTAAGATTCATCACCACACATAGTTACAAAACTTCTTTCTTCTTGAGATGAGAAATTTTAGGTCCTTCTCTCTTAGCAACTTTTATATGTACCATACAGTATTATTAACTACTAGAGGCTTGGTGCATGAATTCATGCACATTGAAAGGAAATTAATTAGAAGAAATATTTTAATATCATTATTTGCCCTTTCTCTATAATAGAAGTGTCAACCAAATTCACGATTGACAATGACAGATCAAAACACACACGTGTGATTGGCGCCAGCTAGAACTTTATATGTATTGTACATGCATGAGTCAACTTAGCCTTTTATATAGAGAGAATAAACTTGCTTAATTAGACCTGCTTTCTGATTTAGCTAAACTTTTTCTAGCTCAGTGAAGCACCCCAACTTCTTTTTCAGGTAATTGTCAGCAACACAGCAGTGAATATCAATACAAAGCAGATTATTATTGTAGATCACACAGGGAGAACAAAGGGTAAAATATTTAACTGCAGCAGTGTTTGACTATATTCTGCGCAGTGAGAAAACCCGAAGTCATTTTCAAGGTCCACCATTTCTTACTTCTTTTCAGTCGGGTCAAGTTTCTAAGCTTTCTAAATCTCCATTTTCTGGCTAATGAAAAGAAAATAGGATTCCATCGAGTCTCCTATCTACCTACTACAGGACTTCTGTTAGGCTCAAATGAGATGAGGCACGGGAAAAGGCTTCACAGACATTTGGTTAAAGTGTAAAATGTTTCCACCTGGCTATAAAACAAGTCATGTTACTGGGCTGAAGAAACTCCAAGGAGGCTAGTTGCTAGGAACAGAAGTTGGGCGTTGCTATGTGACATCATTACCTGGCACCCACAGCCCCTGTTTCTGGGCTGGACTGAGCTGTGGGCTGCATTTTGCACCATGGGGTCTTGGCAGCATTGGCTGCAATTTGGTGGGGTATCACTCTGGGGTGGTGGTGGGGCCTGTATCCCACTTGGGGGAAGCCAAGTGTTGCTTTGTGGGTGCCAGGTCCGCGGTGCCGTTTCTCTGCAAATGGCCAGTGTGCATCACGGCAGCTCCTGTGTTGAGCGTCTGCCTCTGGTGGTCAGTGCACATCATAGCGACTGGTTGGATGGTCAGACACTTAGCATATTAGTCTTTTATATATATAGTCATCATAGTGTATTATGTCCCCAGGATTTATTTACTTTGTAACTGGAATCTTGTACCTTTGACTCCCTTTACCCATTTGCCCACCCCAACCCTTCCTGGACTCTGATAACCACCAATATGTTCTCTGTATCTATGAGCTTGGTCTTTCTGTCTGTTTCTGATTTACAAGTAAGATCATACAATATTTGTCTTTCTCTTGTCTGACTTATTTCACTTAACATAATGTCCTCAAGGCCCATCCATAATGTGGGAAATGGCAAGATTTCCTTCTTTTTTATGGCCGACTAATATTCCAGTAATCTCATTTTTTAATCCCACAAATCATTAAAGGATTTATGATCTTTGTAAATAATTCTTAATTTATAATTTACCTTTATTCCTGCTTTTCCTCTTACTTTCTGTTTTGATTTTTCTTTTAATAATGTCTACCAGAGATAAACTTGGAAAGAGATGAAAACCTGTTTATTATCTTTGGGTATTATTTTGATATAGTGTCACCCCCACTCTGACCTCCTGTTTGGGTACTTTCTGAATTACTTAGCAAGGTTATGTCTCTTCTGAATACCTTATAGTTTTACTTCGCCCCAGCTTGACCTGTTGGTTTTATTCCTTAGCATTTGCTAAATAACATGAGTTTTCGTGTCTCTGCTTAAAGAAATGGTATGTGAGGTATATGATGGATGCACATATCGACATACCACATGTGACCTTCCTGTATATACCTCATCATTTCTCCCACCAATTGGCGAAGATATTTGACCTTTAGAGATTTAGGATTTGTCTACATGGAAAAGGAGGGCTAACAGTATTGTTTCCTCTTTGATTGCTTTCCCCAAGGCCACGGAATGGGACCTGGCTTCTCCATTCTATCAGCTTCGCTTAGGTCTTCTGAGACTTCCCGTATGCCACTCCTGAAATATAGAACACTCAATAACATATTTTCCCATTTAACCCTGCGTAATTTCTCGACCTCTTTATATTAGAATTGTTTCTCATCTTTGATCACCTTTGTAAATGCTTCTGTTTTTTCCTTTTTTAAAATAACAAATTTGTTGTGCCCAGGTAAGCACTTTTTTTATCTCCTGAATAAATACAACATTATGTTATATATAGCTAAAGGATTACTAGGGATTTAGGGGCAGGTTTTTATAGACAGAAATGGAATAAAATTATTGTGTACTTTTAGGAGCAGTAAAATCATTATTGCTGTTCTGTTTGTAGTGAGTGGCTAACACTGGAAAGTTTATAGCTTTTTGATCAAAACAGAGCCCATATCTGTAGTTCAGCCAAGCCAATCAACTCAAGTCATGTGCATAAAAAACATTTTGTTCTGGTTTTAGTTTATTTTCTCAGTGATGTGTGCTATGGAACTATGAACAGATGGCTACCTAATGACCTGAGTCTTTGCTTAAGGCATCGAACTGGTTACTCTTGAAGGTATGGAAATTTTGCCTGGTCTCATGCCTGTTCCAAGGGAAATCTGATAGCATGGCTCTCATGATCTAATTAATCAATGGTTAATAAGTTTAATAAGTGTGTAATTTTTGTTTTATTGGATAGAAATGTCTTTCAAGTGATTTTTTTCCCCTCTAGGGTAAAAGTGGTCATGCTCAAAATTAAAATTTTATATTGATTTCCCACCAAAATAATTAAACATTACCCTAAATAACACTCAAAACACTGGATTTTATTAAAACATATTTTTATGTGTATTTTTAAAAATTATGGCACTGCTTTCTCTCAGAATATGTATAATTAAACTTTTTTCTTAGAATTCTATATTTAAAGTTTTGGTCCCTAAAGTTATATATATTGTATTGTTTTTTAATCTCTTTTTAAGAATATTCAATGTAATTTGAATAATAAACTATTTAGAAGTAATTTACCATTTGATAGATGGCCAGCTTTGTTTGGAAGCTTCACTGTCATAATTTAGGCATGAAATCCTCTAAGGCAGCGGTTCTCAACCTGTGGGTTGCGACCCCTTTGGCGGTCGAATGACCCTTTCACAGGGGTCGCCTAAGACCATCCTGCATATCAGATATTTACATGACGATTCTTAACAGTAGCAACATTACAGTTATGAAGTAGCAACGAAAATAATTTTATGGTTGGGTCACAACATGAGGAACTGTATTTAAAGGGCCAGAAGGTTGAGAACCACTGCTCTAAGGTCTCTTCAGAGAAGGTTTGGCCATTTATTTCTTTCTCTTTTTCTTGCTTTTTAGAAACTATTTTTTTTGCATTAGACTTGATCTGTACAGTCAACCTGCCACATTGGACTGTAAGGTTTTTAAGACCAGGTGCTTTGACGTCAACTGAGCCTACAGTTGGCCTATAGCACGTGCCCAGTGAATGTTCAGTGAAGGACTGATGTGAAATAAATTTAGAAATATAAAATGATGATAGCCAATAGTAATTCCTTGATCCTATATAAATCAATTTACCAGAATATTTAAACAATGAATAGGGAACTACAGGTCTGAAGATGGTGTCTTCCGGATTAATATTTTGGCCTATGTGATTAGAATTTTGATGAATTTGTAAACTTATTCATACAACTATAGGCTTTTAATTCAGCATCTATAGTGAAAGAGGTTAAAAATTTGAATGATTTAAATTGAGAAAATGTATTGCACCTTAAGTAAGAGACATAGAAGAGATGAGGGAATAAATGAGCAGTCAGACTCTAGTATCTTTTATTTTATTTATTTTTTAAATATATTTTTATTGATTTCAGAGAGGAAGGGGGGTAGATAGAAACATCAATGATGAGAGACAATCATTGATTGGCTGCCCCCTGCACACCCCCTACTGGGGATCGAGCTTGCAACCTGGGCATGTGCCCTTGACCAGAATCAAACCCAGGACCTTTCAGTTCACAGACTGACGCTCTATCCACTGAGCCAAACCAGCTAGGGCATTATTTATTTATTTACTTACTTATTTAGTAGTAGCCCATCGGCGGGAATCGCAGTGCGCTGCTGAGAGTTGCGCTGTTTCCATGGGAGCCGTGCTGCTTCCACGGGAGCTGTGTGGCTTTCCCAGGAGGCGGGCCCATCGTCTCCTCTCCGGGCCTGCACTTGGCCGTGGAGGCTGCAGGCCAGCCCCCCTGTCCATGTCTGCTCCAGCTCCCGGGGGCCAGCCCGAGCCAGGCATGGCAACGAAGCAAGCATTCCACCAGGCTGCTCACGCTGCCTGCTCTCAGCGACCGCCCCCTCGGGACTGGGGGACTACGGTGGGGCTGAGAGGACTGGGCGCAGCCATCTTGTGGCTATGGGCGCCGCCATATTTGTGATGGAGTGATGGTTAATTTACATATTACCCTTTTATTAGATAGACTTTTTATTTTTTATTTTGGAGAGAGAGGGAGAAACATGGATTTGAGAGCATAACATCAACTGAGGGTTCGAACCCACAACCTGGTCAAGTGGCCTGACCAGGAATTAATCAGGCGACCTTTTGGTGCACAGGATGACACCCAACCAAAGGAGCCACCTAGCCAGGCAAACTCTAGTATCTTTTAAAACTAAGTAAAAGGCTGTGCACCCTGAGCTAATGAAACAAGTGGCAGAAAGTCTAATCAGAAGTCGTTTGAATATCAGTAGGATGTTCCATTGTGTATTATGAAGAATTGGGACAGGAGCATTGCATTAGAGAGCCAGCAAAAACATTTTGATTTTACATTCTGCCTGATCTTCCCCTGCTTACCATTCTAGCTTTGCCTGAAACCATCCTCCTCCCTGTCTGTGATGACCTTTTAATTATTTTTTTAAAAATTAATCTTTATTGTTGAGATTATTACAGATGTCTATCTTTCCCCCCCCCCCATAGCTTCTCTCCACCCAGTTCCTACCCCACCCCAGGCCCTTGCCACCCTATTGTCTGTGTCCATAGGTAATGCATACATGCACATAAGATCTTTGTCTAATCTCTTCCCGCACACCACCATACCCCCTTCCCTCTGAGAATCGTCAGTCTGTTCCATTTCCATGCCCCTGATTCCATTCCATTCACCAGTTTATTCTGTTCATCAGATTTCTTATTCATTTGATTTTTAGATTCAATTGTTGATAGGTATGTATTTGTTGTGACTTTGTTCATATTTTTGATCTTTACCTTTTTCTTCTTCTTCCTCTTCTTAAAGAATACCCTTCAGCATTTCATATAATACTGATTTGGTGGTGATGAACACCTTTAGCTTTTTCTTGTCTGTGAAGCTCTTTATCTGACCTTCAATTCTAAATGATAGTTTTGCTGGGTAGAGTAATCTTGTAGGTTCTTGCTATTCATCACTTTGAGTATTTCTTGCTGAAGATAGTGTAAGGAGCCTCTGGGACAACTTCAAGTGTACCAACATTCAAATTATGGGGGTGCCAGAAGAAGAGAGAGCGAGCAAGATACTGAAAACCTATTTGAAGAAATAATGACAGAAAACTTCCCCTACCTGGTGAAAGAAATAGACTTACAAGTCCAGGAAGCACAGACAACCCCAAACAAGAGGAACCCAAAGAGGACCACACCAAGACACATCATAATTAAAATGCCAAGGGCTAAAGACAAAGTGAGAATCTTAAAAGCAGCAAGAGAAAAACAGTTACCTACAAGGAAGTACCCATATGATTGTTAGCTGATTTCTCAACAGAAACTATTCAGGCCAGAAGGGAGTGGCAAGAAATATTCAAAGTGATGGATAGGAAGAACCTGATCTTTCACTTCTTTCACTATTCATTGCCACCGTCCCCCACACATGTCCCTGTGCCTGGCAAGCTCCATTGTCCCACAACTGTTCCCATTTAACTTTTCCTGACTAAGTCCTCTTCTAGATTAGGGTTCTTTAAACATCCTCGTTCATCCTATTCTTTTCCTTCCGCACGTTGAAAACAACTGTAATTCATTCATTCACTTTTGCAAACTATATTTTGGACAATTATCGGAATAATTTAGATGGGATAAGTGATTGAAATGCATTATTTCTACAGTTTTGCCAAAAAACATGTATACGCAAATATATCTGTTGGGGAAGAATTAAAAATAAATGAAATGATCTTTGTGGTTTCTGGAATGGATCATCATCAAAAGGGTGACAGACGAGACCCTGCGCTCTGGAGTCTGAGACTTGGGTTGGAATCCTGGACCCACCAATTTTAAGCTGTTTAATCTTGGGCAAGTTACGTAACCTCTCTGTGCTTTGCTTTCCTCCTCTACAAAATGGTCTTAGTAGGATCTATTGTTTTGATTGTCGTGATTTTTTTAATGAGTTAGTTCATGAGGCGTTTAGCACACAGCCTGAGACATGGTGAGCACTGCCAGTCATTGTCATCTTTTCATGCTCATTCCAGTCCCCTTCATCTTTGTCCTCTCTCAGGTGCTAACTCTGTAGAGCATAGTGCTGCATGGTATCTGGCCTTCTGTTTCTTTGTAGAGAAGTTTCCTCTGGGTGCTATAGTTACCTCTGGTTATAGCTCGAGGAGTCCCTTCTCTCACTCCACCATTCTCTAGAGAATTCCACTCCTGCTTCCAGAATTGTGATGCCTATCTTTTATAAAATAAATCACTTATCTCCTCTTCTTATTTTTGTGGTCTAACTTTTGGAGTATTAACACTCAGATCTGTTTTTCCTGACAGCTGGCAAACTTCCCCAGGCTGTGCGAGGAAACGGAGCGGATTGTGGCTAACCACATTCGGGAGCGGGAAGGGAAGACCAAGGACCAGGTGAGAAGAGGCCTTCCCTGGTGGCCAGGGGCCTCGTGGGGAGTGTAAGGTCTCCCCAAGGAGGTCTGCTGGTCTCTACCAGTCGGCCCAAGGAGGTCTGCTGGTCTCTACCAGTCGGCATTATGTTTATTTTTACTTATGAATAAATTTTATACATGTGTTGCTATACTAACATCTTGTGTATGTTAAGAATATAAACAAATATAAAGACTTTAGAAGGATGCAATTTAAAACACAGTAATAGGAGTTCCATTATTTTTTCTCAGCACCCCATAGATCATAATGTGTATCCCTAGCATGTACATAGCCCACCTTGAAAACCACTAACACTAATCCAGAAACAGAGCACTTTTTCTTATTTAAGACAGGATTTTAAAAATTTTAATGGGCCCAGAGATGGGAGCCAAGATTGTCCTAAATTCCTAAAATGCTGTGCAAAATGTTCAGTGTTCTGATTTTCTTTGTCCGAGAATAATGGACAAAGGTATTCATTAGCATACCCAGGGAAACTTTCATTGAAAAAGAAAAACTTTTAAGAACAGCTCCTTTAAACATTTCTGACTATTTTGTAGAAGAATATGGTTTGTAAGGATTGACCTTGAAATTATCTTCCAATTCCAGCTTGGCTCTGTGACGATAACTCATTAAAAAAAGGGAAGGCCTCCAGGAAGATAAAAGCTTCTTAAACTTAGGTGGATTTTTTTCTGTTATTTATAATTCATTATAAATGGGGAACACGACGGTTTCAGATGCTGGTAAAGGCCAGGACACAACTGCAGGTGTGACAGCAGGGCCAGCACCCTGTTCTCGCAAAGTCACAGCTTGTCCTTGTCAAATCGCTCTCGGACCTGTTTTCTCAAGTATGACATGGGATGTAGGCCTGTGTGCTCTCGGAAGTCCTCTAGAAGTTATAATTGCAAGATTTTGTGGTTTTTAGGTGAGTGGGATGAGGAGGAAGGCAGAATAGAAGAGAGAGATAGAGACAGAACACAGGGAACGTGCAGCGGAGGCTGAGGCGAGAGGGTGGGGTGGAGTGGAGGGACAAAGTGGAGGGCAGGGCTGGAGGACCAGCAGTACTGTTTTCTCGATGAGCTGCGGATGCATTGCCACTCCATTTTATCTTTGTGCTTTGAAAGTTCATTAACCATTATTCATAGTTTTCACTTGTTTTTCAATGTTCAGGCCTGTGGAGAGCCAAAAGTGGAGCAAATAGGCTTTGTGACTTAGGGATGAATAAAATCAAGGTTAACTCAGGAGCCAGTGAAATCAAGCCCACATAGGTCATGCTGAGGTCCGAAGTTTCCCCACATCTAATGTCATGGCTGCTGCCTGACCAAGAACACTTAGGTTCTAGTGTCAACTGTGTTAGAAACTGACTTTGAGTAAATAGATAACCATTTTAATTTAGTGGCTTTATTCTAGAAAATTTGAATGATAATATGTCCTATTTAGCTCCTCCCTGAGATGACAATATTGAGGGCATAGTATCATTATTATCTCTGTGTCCATAGCTAACTGAGTTGTTAATGCCTTCCTGTTTCTTAGCGACGTTAGGACTGTGGGCCCTGGGCTCCCACAGCCCGAGTTTGAAACCAGATCTCCCATTTACTTTCTGTGTAAATGGGATGGTAGTTAACTCGCAGGCATCTTGTGAGGGTGAGATGCAGTAACCCAAATATGGCTGCAGCTCATCAGTCATTTTAGTTGTTTTTGCCAAAGAGCCATGGCACAGTAGGTATGAGGAAGAAATACCTTTTCTCCTTGCAAGGGACCTTGTGTTTCCTCTGCAGCTCTTATGTGCTGATTAATCAACTCTCCAAGGGGGAGACGAGATGGGTGGGTGTCTTCTCCCAAGTGACCACCTCGGCTGGCCCGAGGAAGCTAACACTTGCCACCTCTGACAGGGACCTATGTGGGAGCACGCCTGGTTCGGCCGGGTGAACATGTCCATTTGCACAGCTCTCACATCTGCGTCCTGCACTCCATTCTGCCTTGGTGCCCCCTCCACCCTCGCCCTCGTGGTGGTCGAGAGGCCAGTGTCCTCAGGCCTCTGCACTAGAACTGTTGAGAGGTGTTCTTATATATATATATTTTTAAATGGAACTATTACAGACTTCTGCTCTGGCAGCTTTGTGGGAGGAAAAATTCTTCAAAATTAAAAATATGGAAACCCATAAATCAGTCGGTGAATTTTTTTCTAAAACAAAGGGCTTTTGAGTACCTGTATGTGCCTGTAATTCTTCCAGGTGCTCCCAAACATGAGAGTGCATGTTGAAGTGGTCGGCTTTGTGGGCGACGACTGCCCCCACGGATAGCTTTACTTTTCTTCAACTCCATATTCAATAACTGTGGGTGAGAAAGGCACTGAGAAACTCTGAGAAAGTGAAAAAAGTGAGAAAAAAATGTACTCCTTTCATCCCCCATATGTGACCTGGCTCTTTTCCTAGGATGAACACAGACTCCTAGTTTCCAGGAATATGAATGAGAACAACCGTAGTTTTAATTTTTTCCACTTTTTTTTTTCCTACACTGCAGTCCAAGTTAATGTGCTAGAACGTCCAAGACATTCATGACAACCCTTGGCAGTGTTGAGAATTATGTAGATATTTTGCTCTTTATGTTGGTAACAATTGACTTGTGCTTCAATTCGATGGTTTTTTTCATACAAACTCCTGACCAAGTGGATTTGAGAATATAACAGAATATTGCTTCAGTATAGGAAGAATTGAGGCACTACCACAGATAATCCAATAAAGATCATTCTTCCTAACTCTTCAGTTGTCTTCATTAACAGAAGAAACCAAACTATCTGATGGTAGGAAATTTCTCATACAAGTATTATGTTTCTGGCCCAGTAGCCTTCACTTTATGTTTGGAAGTGAGGGTGGGTTTGGGGTGACCCATTTACTCATCTTGGAAGGTCTCTTGGGCCTCAAAGCAAGATTTGATGAGGGGACCAGTTGAGATTCCCCACAAAAGCAGAGCCTCAGAGCCCACAGCATTGGGCAGTGCACGAGAAACCATGGCCACATACTAATTATATGGGAATACACTGTGTACTTGAAAAACAAACTGTTGTTCAGAGCTGGGAGATAGTTCTAAAATTTACAGCCACAGGGATTTATTGGACACTTGCTATGTGTATTGTGCTAGGTTCTGGGGATCAAGTGGTGAACAAGACAAATGTAATCCCTGTTCCTCTGAGGCTGACAAGGGATGCAAACAGACGAGTGATTAATTGGTGCTAAACACCACAAAGTGTAGGCTGCAGTATATGTAAAATATGACACATAGGCGACATGAGAGTAACATCATCATTCATCCTGGTGTTGGGTGAGCGTGGGGTGAGGATCATGGAAGAAGTCTTCTCTAAGAAAGTTCCCACAAGGGAGCAATATGTAGACTATGTCAGTGAGCCTTACCAAGAGTGCTCTGCTGCGCTCCAGTGTCACCTTCAGTGTAGGGAGGCAGCGTGGGGTCATCGAGGTCATTAAAAGTTCATTCAACAGTCTCAGTGGAGAGCTCTGGAGGTACAGAGGCAAGAATTCTTAAGCGTTGTTCCCTATCAACAAAGCTCAGCATTCTAGGAAGACATGGGGACTGTTGGGAGAACAAAAAGGAAACATAGAAAGGGGAGCCCAGTTTTGAATAACTCTGGAATAAAGCTTTCTTTCTTAAAGTTTCTGCTTGTCCCACTCTCTTCTTGTTCTCTCAGTCTCCTTGTCTCCCACTGAAGAATATTTTCTACAGAGGGACCCTCCAGGTCTTGGACTTAGAGTTTATATAAGTGCCTTGTGATCAGTACATTTTCATGTTTACTGAAACATGTATCCAGTTCATTCCTTGACAAATCTTGGTTGGATTCACATGGTATTTTAGGCTCTGTTCTAGTCCCTGGGATACAGTAGTGGCTACAGCAGATGGGGGTCCATAAAGTCAATTTGTAAAAACTTCCTATGTCAGCTAGTGGTAGTGCTACAAAAGGGAAATGAGCTCGATTCATAGGACAGAGAGTAAGAAGAGTGCTAATTCAGACAGAACGGGCCGAGAGGATCCCCCGATGAGGTGATCTTTTAGCAGAGAACTGACTGAAGTTTTGCTGTGATGATGAAGCTTATTGATCTCAAGAAGGCTTTCTATTTATTTGTATATTGCATTTTTGACTGGGTCAATGACATTCTTCTGCTTGCTTATAGGGAGCTTAACGAGATAGAAGAGGAGAGGATATTGCTATTTTGAGGCTAACATATGGTGTCTATGGGAGCAGGAAGCTCTGAACAGCTCCTCACTGGCCTTCTTGCCATGTGTCCTTTTATACATGTGTGTCCTGTTTAACATGTGTGCCCTTCTTTTGAACATCATGCCTACATTTTAGAGGAAGAGAATAATTCTAGGTTCTGTGTTAAGTTGGCCAAGAGTGCATGCCTAGCAATTATAATGCTATTGTCTTCTTGTGGGAATCAGACTTTTCATGGAGATTTCCAATTTCTAAATTTAGAGTAAAAATTACGAATTTAATGAACCAAAAAATGAATGCACCTTTTCATTCTCACTGAAGCATCCTTTAAAAATTCAATGCAGATAATTTGCAGGCAGTTGCTGACTTTAGTGTTTGACGCTATTTAAGATGGATTTCACTGAAGTGTTTCTCTTCGACTTACAGGTACTACTGTTGATTGACATCCAAGTCTCCTACATCAACACCAACCACGAGGATTTCATTGGCTTCGCAAAGTAGGTGGAAGACTCAATTGCTGCGTGTGTTCCTCCTGCTGGTCTGTCTAGAATACACACTAGGAATTTCTCCCACAACCCCACCACCTCTTGAGAGTGCATTCTGGGTCAAGGTTAAATTTGAGCCATCCTGTGAGGCCAAGCTCTCTCCATAAAGTAGTTGGCTCCTTGGTTGCGCAGCATATGGGTCACATGTGTCTTAGATACTCATTGCTTTTGGATGACCATCCGCAGTTTGTACTTGAACTCCCATAGATAAGCAGCAACAGATGCACATTGAAAATATGTTTGGGAACAACTTCTCACATTAATTTGAAATAGCAAGTGCAGTTCTCAAGATACAGCTATTTCAACATTCCTAAGTTAGAATATAGAGCCTATTTTTTAAACAACGGTCTTTTGTGAACTTAGATGTAATTATAGGGGGTGAACATTCTCTTTTCTATAATATATATATCTTATATAAGCTTGTTTCTATGTTGCTATTTTATCATACATATATTTTATATTCTTAAAAAATTGTTTTCTTTATTGATTTTGAGAGAGAAAGAGAGAGGAAAAAACAACGGCGGCATTGATTTGTTGTTCCACTCATTTATGAATTCATCGGTTTATTCTTGTATGTGCCCTGACCTGGAATTGAACCCACAACCTTGGCTTATTAGGACAATAACCAACTTAGCTACCCGGCCAGAGCTCGTTATATTCTAATATTCTAGCTCTACATTCACAGATATCACTGTGTAGACATTATGCTCAGTTATTCAGGGCTGGTTATTCGTGTGGCATTCACCATTTTTTCCTGGCCTAGAGTGGAACTAGTTTTTGTTTGATTCTAACTCTAAAATGTAGTTGTGGCATGTAAATGGTTCGAACTTCAAATATATAAAATATAGTCTCTTTTATATAAAAAAATAAAGGGGGGAAATGTATTTGAACCGTGTATTCAAGAACAGGGGCCAATAAAAAATAAAACAGAACAAAATGTAAAGCCAATTACAATCTGATTGAAAAGAAACAGAATGTAAATCATGTGATTTAGACTAAACCCTGCCTGAGGAACTGACAGACATGTTTTAGGGAGGAAAGGCTCGATTATCCAACAGCAGATTGTCTCCTTGTAAAGTTGGCTGTGGTGGTGATGCCGAACCAATGGTATACATATATTTGGAATCCAAGGCTACTACTGTCGTGCGGTAGATGTTTTTCCTCCACTGTTTTGTCTGTGACCTGTGTGTGGAGGTGTTAAAACACAGTATTGAATTTGTTCCTAAGGTCAGTTGTCTTGGTAGCGACACTGTCCACACAGACCCATCCCTCCCTTTAGCCCTGATGGCTCCCCCATCTGCACTGCTCACTTCCTCCTGTCGGTCCCCTGTGAGGGGAAGCCTGGACGCTGAGATGCCTCCTTGTCCATCACCCTGGAAGAGGGGACCTGAGAATTCTGCCTGGTTTGCAGCACAGTCTGTGACCACCATGTGGCCTGTGCCAAGCTCTACTTTAGGGGGAAAAATACAAGAAAAAGAAAGAAAAAAAAATCATTTTTGTCTGTTGAGAGTTTGCCTAATAATTGAAAAATATAGAGAAACACATGTAACATTTTAAGTTGGCACATTCTCCATTCCCTTCTGTTGCTTCCTTGAGGAATTGAAAAGAAAAACAAATCCTTGAGTAATTTTAAAGAACAGGAATGCTGCCTTTAAAAGTGATTTTTATTGAAGACAAATGCTATTTAGATGTAAACTCGAGCCCATAACTTAACAGTGAAAGGGACATTGCCACGCCACCTCGTTGTGGTCTCCCGAGCCAAGGAGAAAATGTAGAAAAAGTCAAAATCTGTTTGGGAAAATTCAAATTTTGAACAAGTTTTGTAACCAGTGCTACAATTTAAATTCCAGCCTAGACTTTTCTTGAAACACTTTTTCTTGATTACTTTTTAAACTTCTTTTCAAAGATACATGATCCGGAGTTTACTTCACCTCAGAAGCTGTTAGACTATAGCATTATATTGACTAGGTTTTCAAAAGCATATAATGTTGCAAATGTAAACACTTGCAAATGCAGTCTTTCCATGCAGCCTCTGTAATCCAGGCGACTGCCCCCATTTTTCCAGCCTAGAGATAGACTGTAAGCCGTTATGATGTTGGGGGAGAAAAAAGAAGCCTTGTTCAGACCACGTTAGAAGTGGGGCAGCTTTGCACATTTTGCGTCGAGTTGAAACTCGCACCTGAACTTCCTTTTGAAGGCCAGGTCTGGGAGTCAGCGGTCGGATCAGTTTTCCAGGATATGCCGCTGATGAGCTTTGGGCTTTGCCAAGTCGCTTAGCCTTTCTGTACTCAGTTTACTGCTCTATCAAGTGGAATAATAAATAATCCCCCACCGTATACCTTTTAGGATTGTCAGGAGATCAAATTAATGAGGTGTTGTGAAACTGCTTTTGAGAACTGGGGTATAGTCTGTAAAAGTAAGAAAGTGGTATAGGTATACATACTCACATACAAGCATATACACAGACACACACAGATACAGACACACACTCACAGACACATTCACACACACACACACACACACACACACACACACTTCCCACCTATTTGTTAAACACAGAGGAATTTGTGTGTAACACAATTTTACTTTGTTGTGAAATTGATGTTTGGAGTATGATTGCCACTAGAATATTTTCAGACACCAATATTATCTCCAAATGTGATATTCTGCACTGAGACTCAGAGGTAGATGTTCTTTCCATTGTATGCTGAGTTGCAGTAGATTTCAGAGTGACGTGGGATTAAGATGAAGAAATGTTCATAATTACTTTGAAGGGTTGTGGGATCTTTTGTGTTTTTAAAAATTAAAAAAATACGGTTGTAGCTATAAATTTTAAAGTTGGCAGGATTGCTGTTTCCATCAAGGAAGAAAAGTCAAGCCATACTTGAAGACAATTATGTAAGTATTTTTAAGTTCCAGGGATAGAAAATTAAGGTCTCAAATTGAGGAAAAGAAGAATTTGTTTTCATGAGATTTTTAAAGAATTGTCGAAAGAGGGGGAACCACCTCTCAAGCTTATAGAATGGTGATGCACATAGTATTTTACACATGTATTTTTTTCTAAAAATTTTAAAAACAAACCAAAGTGCTAAAGGTAGAGTTACGGAGTAGGAATTCTCAGAGTAGTGTTCAGACATCTTGAAATTCTTCTGCCTGCTACAGCATTTACTCTGCCATGTTGAATACGTGGAACATTTTTTTCCCCATTTCCTAGCTATTTGTTAAACACAGACCGTAAAATATGTACCATGTGTCATGGGTCCAAGTTAGCGCTGCTGTAGGCTTGCTTTGGAATTTCCTGGTTTCTGAAAGCTTGATCTTTAAACTATAAAATAGTTTCTGAACCTCAACTATAATATAGTTTCTGAACCTAAACGTCCGGTCTTCCAGAAGAAAATGTCAACTTTCCTCATGATTTAAGGATTTTAATTTGTCATTGTTCCTTGTTAAAAAACAAACAAACAGCCCCACAGGTCTTTTTTATTTTTTACACAATGTCACTAGTTTTTATTATTTAAGAAAACAAAGCTACTCCATTTGTTCCTTCATTCACTTCCCCTCTCTCAAGAATCCTGCTCTTTGACTAGGAAGGCCAATAAGCGTTTGTTAGCTTGGATGCCTGGGGAGGTGAATTTTCAAATTCTCATGCTCTTCTGCATTTGTTCCCTGGGCAGGAGTTTTAACTTCTGACTTACTGAGATGTCAACAGTTCAGTAGCTTACAAGCATTAGGGCTCCCGATAGGAACCGGTAGACTAATGTTTTGATGACACCAGCGTCAGACTAAGGTCTGTTTTTCCATCTGCAGAGTAGGTCCCAGCACCTGTTTTCTCACAGTTGAAATGACAGAGTGGACAGATTTCAGTGCTGGTTATATGAGTACCATGAAAATCCTGCGGGTTGTGACATTCATGATATCTCTTTCCTCATCCTCTGGAATGCCCGCTGCCGTTTGCCTAAAGGCAGTATATGTGAATCTTGGCCCCAAATTCCAGAGCAATACTTCACAGTCTTCGTATATTTTTCCATCATGTGTAATCGCATTTTATTATAACAGTGTTTCTAGTTTATATTCTTACATGAGAACATTCTCTCTCTTGTGGAATCAAAGCCTAGGCCTTAGATTAGAACAAGATCCTTCTTTTGACTCATATGCAATTTAGGAATTAAATGCAGATGGAAATACAGACCTAAACAATTTGCCACGGACAATCCGGAGTGTCACGTCTTCTAGTAAATTTTATGTTCCAGTGTTCCAAGCAACGTTTTAAAAGTCAGTAGACTTCTACTATTCTCTTTCATTCTCAGAGCTGTTATTTTGAACTTTATCTTCATCCTTAAAATGGATCTTAGGAGATGAGTCATCCTTCTTTCAGAGGGCCCCACGTCCTGGAGGGTTTTCTTACGTAATATTTAGCCTGAGACTTCACTGAGGATCCTGCAGGGGGAATGCAGCTTCCTTCTCCCTTTGGCTTCCATCTGATTGGAGGAGGCAGGCCTGCACGTGATGCGTCGCACTCTGGGGACTCTCAGCATGTGTTTATAATATCCTTGGGGTAATAAAAGAACATTTTAAAAGGACTTCTTTATTCCAGAGCAGTACTGTCCAATGAGCTTTCTGAGATAATGGAAATATTTTCTATTCTGGGCTGTTCAGTACAGTAGCCACTAGCTGCATGTGACTATTGAGTGGCTAAACTGGGACTAGTAAAACAGAGGAAGTGAGATGCAAGTGAAATAAAAATCAAATTAAATAGTAATTAAAGTTTTAATTTCAATGGCCACATATGGCTATCAGCTACTGCATTGGATGGCACCCTTGCAGAGTATGGAGAATCCAGCCCATTTTTCAGGGTCTTTACATCTGTGGACCCTACTTAACTGATGGCTTGGTGGTGATCTACTGTGGTGGCTTCTAGAAGAGAAAAAGGGGGTAACTCTGTTCGCTGTTGCTAAGCAAACCCTTTGACTCAGGAAAAAACAGTCAACTCTTTAATCTTCTGTCTATAACGTATAAAGGATGGGCTTTCCCCTTCCACTGCCTTGGTTTGTCTGTTGCCACTTTGCTAGTATTTTCTCCATCATGGTTACTGCTGAAGTGTCTCCTCTTATAAACTAAGCATGATGGTGGAGGGAGAGGCCCAGCTGACACTTGATATGCAATCTGCGTTTCCGAGCAACTCCATTTCCTTGGTTCATTTGAGCTCTATTTAGGTTCATGTGGAGTCCACATTCTTCCTCCTCCTTTGTCACCTCTATCCCATTTTTCAGCCCCTGAAGTCTTCTTTTGACCACACCGTTCTGTTGAGACTGCTTTTGGCTAGGACAAAATAGTTAATCCAATGGACAATTGTGAGTTCTTCATATGACACCATTAACCAGTTACTAACTTTATCTGAAGACTATAAACCTAGATCTCCATTCCAGAACTTCTTCCTAGACTGCTAGACTGGGTGCCATAGTCAGCTACATACTGGGCATTTCTACTTATCCATCCTAGGGAAGCCTCAACTTGATTTTCCTTAAACTCATCATCTAATCTTAAATCTACACCTCCTCCATTGTTCCCATTCTCTGTGGGCGGTAACTTCCAGTTGCTCAAAGTGTCATTCATTACTCCTTGTTCCCATCTTTGTTTCCTTCCATCTTTACCAAGTTCACTTGATTCTACCTCTATTCTAGTTTCTGAATTTGTCTAATCCTATCATCATTTATATCTTTCACAGAGTGCCCTGCAGGTCATTGGTGCCCTAAAATTCTTCTTCTCTTGCTTGGGTTACTACAGGTCTTCCTGCCTCTTGTCATGTCCTTTATCATTACTTCTGAGATTCCCTATTACTTTCAGAATACAGTTTAAGCTCCTCAGTATGGTTTCCAAGGCTCTGTAGAAACTCTCTTACTTCTTCTTCCAACTCTGTGCTAGGCAATGTCCATGGTGAGAGAGGTAGAGATACCAAGATTCATGCAACATACCATCGGTCATTGAGGAACAGACAATGTCAGAGAGGAATTAGAGACCTGCCTGACACAATCCTGTTTATATGGTACAGGTACAGACCAAGATCTTTGGGAGTTCATGGGAAGGAGAGATAACTAGAGGTTCCTAAGAAGGCATAACCCAGAAATGGTACTTGATTGGACTTTGAAGGCTGGGCAGGACTCGCAGTCAGAAGGAAGGGGTGTAGGCTATCTGCTTCCTATCTTTTCTGCTTCAGACTCAGAGAATTTTTACAGAACACTGCTTTGATCATGCCATTTGCTGGCTCAGAAACTTTGAATACTTTTGTCTGCCTCTACCATAACAGCCAACTTCTCCCTAATTGGCTCTCACATTCAGTTACTGTACTAGATGGCTTTTAAGGTCATTTACAACCCGGAGTTTATGATTATATAATTTTGCTGTAATAGTTTTACTTTCCACAACTTTTCTACGTTCCTCATTTTTTGACCTCCTGACTTTGATGATACTACACCATTCTCCTGGAATGCACTTGGCTGTCTTCCTCTATTAAAATTGTACCTTTCTCCAAGTTTTCTGTGAAAGTCTCAGATCACATCAAACCAGAATAATCCCTTTTGTTGGTCTCTGATGCAGAGCAATTACTATGCATAGGATTTGTTTGATAAGTGGTTATAAACCCCTTGGCATACTCTCCTGTGATTTGAATCTTTTATTGTATATGCACATGGACAAGGACAGAAACTAGAAATGAACATGCAAAAAACATTGAGCTACATGGTAACATGGGTTTCTTTTTCTCTGAATGTCTTTCAATGTGTTCTTATTTTTACAAAAAATGTAAATCTCTTGTTATATACTTTTAAAATCATTATGTCTCAGAGCATTAAACCTAGTTTGGCTTCATGTATTTTAGGGTTCTGGAAAGCCTTCCACAGTGACTTGGTTGTAGTAGGAATTTATACGCTTAACAACAAACACAATAAGAAGCTATGGGGTAATTATAGCTCACATATGAAACAGAAGCACTTGAGGGGGGTGCTTTGTATTACATTCTCACATGTTTACTTCTGTAGAGCTTGTTCTTCCTTTGTTCTTTGTGTATGTATCTCACTACCCACACTAGATAAATTGTAGGCTTCTGATTATAGGGGCCATACCTTAATCATGTTCATATCTTCCACAATAGCACCTTGCAAGTAGCTGGTGCTCTCAAATTTTAGACTTATGTCAAGTGAAAACATTATACCTAGGTCTGTCTTCCAATATTGCACAGATAACCAGTAAAGGACCTATGAACAAGATTATATCCAAAGGCTCAAGTTCACTTGCAAGTCTTTACACGATTTCCCATGAACACATTTTTAAATAAATATTTTGAAATGATTTCAGTTTAGTTATCATTGCAGGCATAAAGATTATGGTAAAGGGTGCTTTCTAATGAGGCACTTATTTTTTATAATGTTACTTATGAAGTAACTTCAAGTACCTAAATATGTCATTAACAACATCTTTGGGTTTATGGGATGGGGCCAGTTGCTACAAAAAGAGTATTCTTTAGATGAAAAGTAAAGATGATTAGTATTTGTTCTTAACTAATATTTGAGGTTGGTTATAAAATAAATCTATTTCCTTCTGCATGTTCTTACATTGCATTGTTTAGTGGATGAAGACTCCGTCAGAGGAAGTACCTTCACCTGGTGTAGCTCATAAGCTTCTGAGAGGCATCTTGGATCTAAAAGGAACCTACGAAACAGCTTGTCTGGTCCCTGGCTTAACTCTGTCTCTCTGTCTTTTACACACACACACACACACACACACACACACACACACTCTCTCTCTCTCTCACTCACGCTGAGAAACTGAGGTGCATTTAGGGCAGACCCTGCTCAGGTTGCACAAGAAGTCATTGAGAATCTCTGTGCCTTTTGCTTTATATCCAGTCCTTTTTCTCTTATGTGATTTTAAGGGGACCCTACACAGAATTCAAGGTTCCCAATAGTTTGGGTCTGTTACAGTGTGGAGTTATCACCATGAGTCAGTGATTTATTTTAAAACATTTTCTCTTAAAAAAAAAAAACACATGCGCACACTAAACACAATTATGGTACTTGGAAGAGGTGGCCATTCCTGGGAAGAAGGCATAATCACATTGTATTAGTAGTTTTCTCATTTCTTCCTGGACAAGAGGAAATCCTGAAGGGTAAAGATCCAAGGCCCCAAGTGGACTAGTGTCAAACTCAAAGGCTAACACGGGCCAAATAAACAAGGTTTAAGTTTATGTGGGCCACAAAAAACCAAAAGTTTCAATTTCCATAGGAACATAGGTTTACTAGTATTTCAATAGAGACATGCTGAATACAAAGGGCTGAAATAAATGAGTAATCATTAACATAAAATAGAACATTTTAATAAAAATTAATATTTTTTCTTGAACATTAATTTACCAGACACTGAATAACTGCACAAATTAATAAACATAGAGCAAATAAACCTATTTTTCTTGTTTTCTGAAAGCGAAATATTTTCTGTTGTGCAACCAAACAAGTCAGTACAAGACTAATGACGTGGCAGTTGCCTGCTAAAATATCCACTGCTAGTATTAGTGGACAAAAATGGTGTGCCTGCGCATAAGGGAAATGAATGCAACATGATTGTAGTAATCAGTCATTAGCAAACGTTATTAATTATAAAAATTAAGTTTCAAAATTTTAATTAAAATGTTTCTTACATACCATTATATTGTCTGGGCTGCAAAGCTGCAAAAATATTCGGTGTGGGCCACGAGTTTGACATGCTTGCTGTAGGCACACTCCATGTCAGGGCCTGGTGGGCAGCCAGAAGGCAGTGTGGGTGAATCAGACCCCTGGTCACAGTCAGACACAAACTCAACCTCATTCACAGCCTCACCACAAAACTCAGAATAATGTAGATTTGGATTATGTAGAGAAATGGTTGGAGAAAGATGATGTTCATAGTGATTAAAGGACTTAAGCATTTAACAAAAACTAGAAAAATAACAAAAAATGAGGAAAGAAGAAATAAGCTAAAAGTCTAATGTGAGGACATTGAAAAGCAAAAATATACACAAAATATCTTTAGTAATCAAATACAGTATGGCCTTTCACCACCCACCCTTTCCCCAGCCTCACTTGAATGTAGAATATGGGTTTTCAGGAGTTTGAGTGAAAACTCGTGGGAGATTATGAAAGACTAGAGGCCCAGTGCACAAATTCGTGCACCGGTGGGGTCTGGCTGGCCCGCCCCAATAGGGCCAATCGGGCCGGGCAGGGGGAGGGTATGTGGGTGGTTGACCAGCTGGCCCCGCCCCCTGGTCGAACTCCCGGTTGAATTCTCAGTCGAACTCCCGGTCAAGGGGGCAATTTGCATATTACACTTTTATTATATAGGATTACTGTTTTGAACAGCGGTTCAAAAGTGTGATGTTGATTTCTGATGTGGCTCTGAACCATAATATCCCATTACTTTGAACAGTTGATTAATGACTTGAGCTTTTTCTCTGTCTTGGACTATTTCATTGATCTTCAAAACAGCCTTTAAGAACTATGAAACTGCCAGTTAGAGGGTTCAGTATTATTAATCTTCTCAGAATAACCAAAATAAGTTTAGTTTTCTTATATCAATAGATGTTTACTCATTGATTTACCAAAAGAAAGCCTTCATACCTTTCTTTAAAATGTTTTTTAATTGATTTTAGAGAGAGAAGGGAGAGGGAGATAGAAATATTAATGAGAGGGAAAGATCGATTGGCTGCCCTCTTGCACCCTACTGGGGATAGAACCCACAACCTGAGCATGTACCCTAACTGGGAATTGAACCAGTGATCTCTTGGTTCACAGGTTGACGCTCAACCACTGAACTACACGGGCCAGGCAGAAAGCCTCCATTCTTTTGACTGATAAGAGGAACACAGTGCCTGGACATGTGGGCTCTGGGGTTAAATTGTTGGGGTCATCTCTGGCTCTTAACCCCTGGCATCGTGTTGTAATGGTGTCGACCTCACTGGGCTTCTTCTTCAACAGATATTTGTTAGAGCTAACTACAGTGTGCAGGTAGTTTCTAGGCCAGTGATGGCGAACTTTTTGAGCTCAGCGTGTCAGCATTTTGAAAAACCCTAACTTAACTCTGGTGCCATGTCACATATAGAAATTTTTTGATATTTGCAACCATAGTAAAACAAAGACTTGTATTTTTGATATTTATTTTATATATTTAAATGCCATTTAACAAAGAAAAATCAACCAAAAAAAATGAGTTCGCGTGTCACCTCTGACACGCCTGTCATAGGTTCGCCATCACTGTTCTAGGCACTGGGGATATAGCAAAGAATGAAATAGACAAAAACGCTGCTCACAAGGAGCTCACATTCTAATGGAGGAAGACAGACAATAAACACACAAAAATTTAATTAATTATATAGTACGCTTGAAGGCGAAAAATTCCATAGAGAAAAATAGAATAATGTAAAGGGGATGCAGTTTTGAACAGAGTAGTCATGGTATGCCTCACTGAAAAGATAAACTTGAACAAAGACTTGAAGGAGGTGATGTCAGGAAATATGCTTATATCTGGTGGAAGCTTATCTAGGCAGAAGGAGCAACTAGCATAAAGGCTTTGAGATGGGAATATGCTGGGTGGGTTTAAAAAAATAGTGATCAGTGTGGCTGAACTTCTCCAATGAGGGAGCTGGAGAGTAGGAGGAGATGACTCAAAGAGCGGAGGGTGGGGGTAGCTGAGTAGGGCCTTGTGGACATCCAAGTGGCGATGTTGAGTTATCAAAAACGTATATGAGTCTAGATTTGGGGAGATGGGTCAAGCTGGCTTTGTTCTATGGGAATTGTCAGAATATAGTGGAATTCAAAGCAATGAGATTGTAAAATGTCACAGAGTTTGGGATCTGGAGGCCAACTACTTATTAGCTGAGTAACTTTGGGAAATCCATTTAGCTACTCTGTGACTCAGTTTCCCCATCTGTAAAACGAAAATAATAATAGTAACTACTTCACAGGGTAAAATTAGTTAAAATCACTAATATCTGTAAAGCGCTTGGAACATGGCATATACTTAATAACTACTAGCTGTTCATTTTCAGTACATCTACTCTGCACACCTGCGGGACGTCCCGAATACTTGCCTTAACTCCTGTTGTTATTGATGCAGCAGTGCAGCTATGCTTCCTGTGGTGTTACTATGTTTTTGGTTTGTGACTGTTAATTGGGACTAAGAGTTCCACTGAGTTGGTTTTGCTTCAGAATAGTGTCCTGAATTTTTGATATATTAGCTCTGCCTCAGTTGTTGATACATTTTTTAAAAGCCTGTATATATTTTAGTATCTGTTACTTGTTCAGAACAAAAAAAATCTTACACGTTTCTTCAGTGCTGCTCTCCTTTGCTTTTCTCAGTGCTCAGCAGAGGAGCAGTCAGGTTCACAAGAAAAACACAATTGGAAATCAGGTAGGAATTGCTTAAAAGAATTAGTGCATGCATACCCCAGTGAGTTTGAACTAAATTGCTTGATTGACTATTAAAAAAATGCAAATTAATCCTGCGCCAATTTTGTTGGAAATGCAGCTTTCAGTTTGGTTTTGTTTTGGCTTTTAAAGTTTTTAGAGCGAATTGTTTGTTTTTCCTTTCTTCTCATTATTTTGCTACACTATGCAGTTAACCCTATTGATTTATTTTAAATAACTTCTTTGCTATTTGCTCTGTTTTTCAAATTTGACTCCTTATATCCTACTTTGCTTGCTTACATTACCAGTAGGCTTGATTTAACATCAAATCTGTGAGTCAGCTTAAGGTTAAAATACGGTGAATAGTTGCATGAGCTTTCTGATGCTGCTGACTAGTTCACACGTTTGCACAGCTTGATAACAGTGAAGGGACAGCTCATAGAGAAGGCAGTTGTTGCATTTCACTGCTGCCACACCCAATTCCTGTTGGTTAATAAAGATGTTAATTCCTCAGAAGATCTGATCTTTTGAGTTTTGCGTTTTGGGCTGACCCGCTGTTTCTAATAGCGCTCTACAGAGATTGCATTAACTCCAATAGTTTGCTGCTGCTTTTATGTTTTATGTGATAATGAATATTTGCATTGTTATTTCTTTTCAAGTCAAAACAATGATGACTTTAAAGTGTTTGGTTTTTTTTTTTAATGCAGAGGTACAATTATTGAACAAATTGAAACCTCTGCTCTAGATTTTTTCCCATTGTTTTGAAAGGAGAAGAGGTAATAACAGACTTTATTTTAAAAACTTTTTTCCTGAACTAAAGCATATAATTCTTTGCTATTTCAGGGAACCAATCTTCCGCCTTCAAGGCAAATTGTACGAGCTAAGTTCTGTAAGCTTTACTGTTGCTTTTTCATTTAGCTTCCCATGGGCACAGTTTTGTCTTTAACTGATTAACTCAACTAGCGCTTGCTACTAATTTTTTTTTAAACTTAGGTTGTCTTGTCCATAACACCCTATCATTGAAATAAAAATCCTCTTAAGAGCGTTCATCCCTTCACTGCTAATAACTTGCTGTGATTGAAAGGTATGAACTAGTAAACTCTAAAATGCTGTAATAATAAACCCTTAACATTGTGGGTGCTTTGGTATTTCTCTAATTTTAATGGGCCTTAAAATAATTAAAATCATTAATGATCTCCATCTCTGTCCTTTTATGCTATGTTGTTATATGGTGTAAGCCTTTGTATAATACTATTTCCAATAAATGTCGATGACGCTCCTACAAGGTGGGTGAATATTGAACATCTGATTTGTTATATTCGCTGATAAACCTCCCCAAATTCCAATTATTTGTAGTTATTTTTTTAAAATAATAAAACAAAACCAAATTTACATTGATTGCAATTTTATATTGCTTTACAGTTGAATCTTTTAAAACTAGATACTCTATCTTCATTTTATGAAAGTGTAAAGATTCTGTCAAATTCTAACAATCATTTTTTGGGGAATGATTCTACTCTCATTTCTACCATGGATGAAGCAGCCCTAAAGTCTTCCTTCCTTCCATCTACGCACAGTGGAAGATGAGATAGGAGCATGGGCCAGTTATTTGCTCCATGTTGCTTTGGAAGAAACGGACTTTGGAGCTAGACATCCCTTGCTTCAAATTATGACCCGTCACTTAGTAGCTTGGACAAAGTGAGCCTGAGTTTGCTCAGTTACGTGATGGGAAGAATAGAAAAGATTTCTGCAGGGTGAACGGGAGGATCTGATGTAATATACACAATGAGGTTTGCAGCTGGGTCCTGGGTTTGTGACCTGTAAAGAGCAGATACCTTGCTCCCAGCAGGTAGGTGCTACTTCTTCAAACTTTTGGGAGAAAACATATAAAGTAAAAGAAAATAATAAAAGTTATAAGATGAGAACAATGAAACACTGGAAAATTAGAAGCCATGACACATTATTCCAAAGATTGCAATGTGCAGAAAAAGGATTTGCCTATAAAACTTTCCTCATGGAAGTACATACTTATTGGAAAAGCAATGATACAGTGGCATAAATGCATACTCTAAATCAGATCTGAAAGGAAACTCTGACCCAGTTACCAATTATATTACTTCCAAATGCTCAAATCATGCTAATGTGTTTTTATGACTTTACTTTTGCTGAGTATTTCCAAGCCCATACATTTTGAAAGTTTTATAAATCCAAAGATAATAGAATTGGGGGGACTGTTATCATAGGATACAGGTACTTTATCCCAACCTCTTGGGTCTAGTTGTGCCTTGAAAGTCAAAATTTTTAATTTTATGTTAGAAAAGCAATCCATATTTCTGTGGGGTCAGAGATAGCACCCTGTAATTAAACACATTATTTTTCTGTAGTGAGACAAATGAATAGTCACACCAGATAGATTAAATGAGACATAGAAATACTTTCATGTTATCTGGTTTTGCTGCTAAATTTGTTTAAAAAAACTTTTTTTTTGCATGTAATGGATTATGAACCTGAATGTCTTATTTTTCAGAGTAAAATCTAGTAATTAAAAGCAATACAATATAGTTTAGGAATCCTTTATTTTTTTGCTTCTTAGCAGAAATGAATCATAATGACTTGAAAACATTTTCCTTTTGAATCTGAATATCTGATGCTGATTTGGGTTTGTATTAATACAATTTATCAGTCAAAAGGCTCAAAGCCAGGGAGCCATGGAGCCCAGCCTGCTGACTGATGCCGACTTTTGTGGTTGGTGGGCTAAAAATTCTGCAGGATCCTAGCAAGTGGTTCATCCATTCCAATATGCATTTAAGGCTCTGGGTTGGAAGAATTTCTATGCAGGATCTATACTGAAATATGTTAGAGGGGTTTAAGGAAAGCAAAACTCCTCTTTAACGTCTACATTCCAATAGCTTTTCTCTACCTAGGAATTTGCTTAGAACTTTTATAAGTTGATTTCGGCAAATGTACAGAAATTTATGAGTACACAATTAGCTTCAGGTTGGACCGATCAAAAATGTAAATTTAAACTTAATTTCATTCATCCCTTCATTCATCAAACATGTATTCGAAACACTCTGAGTGATAAAAACTGTGGTAGGTGTTTAAGCCAGTGATGACTAAGTCACAGCCCTGTCCTCAGGGAGCTCACAGCCCAGTGAGGATGATGGTAAGTAAGAAAACTGAAGAGTGCTTCCTTCTTCAAGGCTAGTTCTTTCTGATCCTCCAGGTCTCACTGAAACATCATTTCTGCGAGAGGTTGGCCCTGACCATTGGATCTAAAATCACACACCCCTCCCCAGTGTCTTACTATCATCTTATGCACAAAATTTGTGCACTCAGGCGGGGAGGGTCCCTCAGCCTGGCCTGCGCCCTCTCACAGTTTGGGAACCATCAGTTGGACATCCTTAGTGCTACCTTGGAGGCGGGAGCAGCTCCTGCCATGGCCACTGCACTTGCCAGCCGTGAGCCCAGCTTCTGGCTAAGTGGTGCTCTTCCTGTGGGAGCATACTGACCACCAGGGGGCAGCTCCTGCATTGAGCATCTGCCCCCTGGTGTTCAGTGCACGTCATAGCGCCTGGTCGTTCCACTGTTTGGCCAAAATCAGTTCTCCGACATTCCCCAAGGGGTCCCAGGTTGCGAGAGGGCACAGCTAGGCCGAGGGACCCCACTGGTGCACGATTGGGGCTGGGGAGGGAGGTTGGCCAGCTGTGGAGGGACCATGGGAGGGCTCCAGGGTGTGTCTTGCCCGACTTGCTCAGTCCTGATCGGCTGGACCCCAGCAGCAAGCTAATCTACCGGTTGGAACATCTGCCTCCTGGTGGTCAGTGCATGTCATAGCGAGTGGTTGAGCGGCCTTAGCATATCATTAGCATATTATGCTTTGATTGGTTGAATGCATGACTGGACACTTAGCCTACTAGGCTTTTATTATATAGGATTTTTTATCTTTCTTCACTAGGACCGAAGCTCCATTAATATTTTTTTATGATGCTTAAAGCAGTGGAATATCATTGTAAGGTTTTAGGCATGATCATATTAACGTTTTAGAAAACTCCTGCTTATAGTGTGGAGAAAGTTCTGAAGGCAGAACAAGGTTAGAAAAAGAAGACTAGTCAGGAGGCTGTTGCTGACAAGAGATTATGGTGATCTGGGCCAGGCTATCTATACTGGATTCAAGGACAAGCTCATGAGTTTGGGAGAATTAAATAGGAAGAGTCCAAAGGAGGTGTGATGAGATGAGTGTTGGGGAGACATCTGGGGATCATTAGCAATGCTGTTCAGATATATGATTTAAGCACAGGTGAGATGGTGGTGCTCTTAATGGAGAAAGGAACATAGTGAAAAATCCAGTTTTGGAATCAGAAGGGTATTTGTTGAGTATGAATCACTGTGGGAGATTGGAATAAAAGTCCACTGGGAAGTTGTGTACAAATGTATAGAGTTTAGAAGACACAGAACCTATTCCAAAGGTAGTAGGAAGCCACTGAAGGATTTCCAATAAAGAAGGGTTACCATCTGATTTGTATGTTAGAAAGGTCTGTGTGTCAGCCATAAGGAATGGTTTGGAGAAATAAAACTAGAGAGATGGAAACTTTTGAAGAGGTTTTTGAGGTAATTTCGTTAAGAAAATACAAATGTTAATAGTGGGAGGTATGTAGGAGAAGGAACATTTAGGAACGGTTAGCAGGTAGAAAGAGTTAGAAATCATTTTGGGGATATTAAATCATCCTCCCAAGCTATGGCTAAGGGATCCACTGTTGGGAGTGCAGAAGTAGGAGGAGCAGAGTTCAGGGGCAAAGGGAGAAGAAGGTGGTGATTGCAGTCTGGGATATATTTTTTGTGCCTGTTAGTGACATCAGTAGAGTTTGAGGTTCAAGACTTGTCTACACTTGTCTACACTATAGAAGTTTTACAGTTTTCAATATATACTTGGTAGCTGAAGCCATGAAATTACCTACAGAGGATGAGCAAATAGAAGGAATGATGTAGAAAGAAGAGTCCAGAAGAATGAGGAACTTAAAATTAGTCTAGGAACTGATGAGATAAGTAGGAAAACTTGGGGAGTAGTAGAATGAAAGCCAAGGGAAGAGAACATTTCAAGGTCTTGAAGGTTATTTCAAGGGAAAGGTACAATAGTATTAAATGTTTCCAAAGAGTCCAGAAACTTTGGGGAAGTTGTTTAATAGTTGGGCTGGTAGAAGGTTCTGTGCAGTATTGGGGACTAAAGTAGTATCAGTCCTCTTGGTCTTGTGAATTGCTCTTCTACTCTACAGCTAGAAGGTAGCAAGAAGCAGAGAAAGCAGACCAAGAAATTGATGTCCTGAGCTGGGGTCTTTTTAAGGAGGCAGCATGTACGGTCAGGAGAGCAGATGAGTTAAAGTTTTAAAGAGATAGGTTGAAATAAAAGATTATGTCATCTAATATGAATGGTTTTGATTGATGTATTTGTCAGGACAGGCCAAGCAAGTAACAAACAACCCAAGAATTTCAGTAGCTTACTATAACATCAGTTTAATTCAACCTGCAGTAACAATCCCATGAAGGTCATTGAAATGGGAACAGCCCTGCTTCACACGGTCAGTCATACATGGTCTTTGGAATTCTCTTCATTTTTCTAGCAGATAAGAAAGAGAAAGAAGCATGAGTGAGGGAGATTTTCAAGAACAAGCCTAGCAATGACATTTTCATTTCCATTCCATTGATCTTCACTTAGTCATTTGGCCCCACCTAACTGAAGGGAAACAGGAATATAATCTGAGCTTGTGCCCAGGAACAAGGAAATACAAAAGATAATGTTGACTGAAAATGGGAAGGAAGTGGGAAAGTCAGGGTGCTGGGAGTTTTACTGAAATTAGAGAAATATGTACCAGGATTAAGGCAAAGAGGTGGTAGGGTTGGAGGTTGAAGTCAGTGAATGAGATGTTGAATCCCAAGGTTTAAGAGGCCAGGGGATGACACCCAAGCATCAGAGATGTTATTGGAACAAGCAGAAACAGATGCTGGAGGAGGGCAAACAAGTGAGAGCTATAGACTTTTGTGGAACATTGTTAGTCTTTAGAAGGTGTGGGTAGCTAAAGATAAGTGGGGATAAAATTTCCTTGATGTGAATATGTTTAGGGCCAGGATATATTGACTGATAATTTACTTCCTTAGCTATAAGAATCAAGAGAGAGAGGCACAGATGACTTATTCCTTGGCCCAGCCTTATTGTCTGTTTTGTTTCCCAACAATGTGTCTTCTATTGCGTTTACTGTAGATTGGAGTGTGAGATTTCCAAAACCTATAATCTCCAGACAGCCTTCTTGAATTATAGTCTGCAAGCAGAAAAGATCTTTATTTTAAAAAAAATTCAAAACAGGGTTTCTTTCCTCCCTACTTTCTGTAAACTCGTGTTAATAGTCGCTAGTCCCTTTTTCTTAGAACTACCTACAAGTTTCAGAAATCATCAACACACCACAACATCCTAAAATTTTCCTACCATATTCGACTCACCTCTATAGGTGTAACTGCTGTTATCATTTCAGAATATGTATACATGCACACCCAAACATAGGTACACATATGCACACACAGACAGACACATGGTTTGAGATTTTTAAAAATATAAGTGGTCATATATTGTACACATTTTACACAATAGTTATAAGCTCTACAAAGGCAAAGAATTTTGTCTCTCTTATTCACTGATGTATCTGTAACATCTAGAACCTGGTGAATAGTAGATGCTCAGTAAATATATTGAAAGTTGAACTTATTTAATCCATTTAATGATGTGTCTTGGAGATCGTTCCATGTAAGTACACAGACCAAAGATGACAAAACTTCTTTTACTGGTGCATGGTATTGTACATTCCATAGTTATTTAATGATCTCCCTAAGGAATTTGTGCTCTAGTTTTTCCAAAACAGCTGAACCAGTTATAGACCCAATGATATATGCAAGTATATGAATCCACAGTAGTGAATTTTATTGAGATGGTCATTCTTACATTATGAACAAATTATGTAATATATTATATATATATTGACAGATGTACTAACCATCCTTGGTTCTCTAGTATAAGCCATATTTGGCCATTAGGGGGTTGATTCTTTTGCCATTGAATAAGTTTTCCTCTTATTAGTATATTAATTAGTATATTTTGCTTATGAAGTAAAGTCATTCTTCATAAAAATACATAAATATATTTATAAATGAATAAATGAAAAAGAAAATGACTGACTATGCAATACTATTAAAATTTCCACTGACAGAGAAATGTCACAGACAGCGAGGAAAAAAGACTATTGTATGCCTCATTCCTGATGATCTCAATTTGCTTGAGAAAGCAGGAGGCTGGGCTGTTTGTTGAGAGCCAGGGGAGTGAGAGTTACAGGGAAACCTTAAGAAGATGGTGGAACTCAGTGTAGTTACCATGTGGAATGTAAAGACGAGCCAAATGGCTTTCGGCTATTGGCCTAGGTCTCCTTACCAGTTCATATGCTGAGACTCCAGTGTAGAGAAGCTAATTTATTTGTTAATACTGAGAGACCCCAGTCCTTTCAATTCATCAAATTAAGGGTTTAGCAAAGGACAAATAGTAAAACCTCATTGCCTACAACGGTGCCCTAGAATCTCTTGTTAGTGATGCTGTCCCTGTCCTATACCAGAAGGTCCTTTTGAAAGGATGTCCCTGGTTCACTATCACAGTGAAAACAAAAGTAAACAGGAGCCAATAAATTCTTGTAGGTATTTCCAATAGAGCTCTTTTGTTGTTTTTGCCCATTGCTTTCCATATTGAAACCAAATCCACCCAACACATAAGTATGTCCCCAATTCACCGTGACCAAGGCAAATTATAGTTTCTGTCCCTAAAGCATGAATCTCTTCACATTCAGTGCAGTAACATTAAAGAACTTTTCCTGAGTGAGTCAGAGTGGTTAGCCCACGATCCTCAAAATATGGAGACATCTTGACATTTTTAAGTTATTTCATCGAAAGTGTTCTGAGATATCCTATCTAATAATAGACAAACATGGTAATTAACCGTACCTCCGACATGCTTCCCTTTGGCTGATCAGGGCGATATGCAAATTAACTGCCAACCAAGATGGCGGCCGACAGCCAGGCAGCTGAAGCAAACAGGAGGCTTGCTTGCTCCAGTGATGCAGGAAGCCAAAGTTCCCCGCCTGCCGCTGCTGGCCTCTGAGCTGCACTCTAAGAAACAATGTTGCAATTATAGAAGCTAAACAAACCCCAGAAACCTGCTTTCAGCCAGCCGGGCCTCAGAGCTGGAGTTGCAACAGTGTTTCAATTATAGAAGCCAAACAAACCCAGATACCTGCTTTCAGCAGCCGAGGTCTCAGAGCTGGAGCCGAGCCTCAGAGCTAAAGCCGGCTCTCAGTTCCAGTGACAGCCATAGAAGGTAAATAAATCCCAGAATAAAAAGAAAAAAAGGAGAGGTTGGGAGCTTCAGTCGCCCGCCAGCCTGAAAACGGCCCTCAGCCCCTCACCCAGACTGGCCAGGCACCCCAGTGGGGACCCCCACCCTGAAGGGGGTGTGACCAGCTGCAAACAGCCATCATCCCCTCATCCAGGCTGGCCGGGCACCCAAGAGGGACCCCCACCCTGATCCGGGACACCCTTCAGGGCAAACCAGCTGGCCCCCACCCGTGCACCAGGCCTCTATCCTATATAGTAAAAGGGTAATGTGCAAACTGACCCTAACAGCAGAAGGACTGGGAATGACTGGTCACTATGACACACACTGATCACCAGGAGGCAGATGCTCAATGCAGGAGCTGCCCTCTGGTGGTCAGGGTGCTCTCACAGCAAGGAGCTCTGCTCAGCCACAAGCCAGGCTGATGGCTGCCAGTACAGCGGTGGTGATGGGAGCCTCTCCCGCCTCCTCAGCAGCACTAAGGATGTCCGCCTGCAGTTTAGGCCTGCTCCCCGCTGGCAAGTTGACATCCCCCGAGGTCTGCCGGGCTGCCAGAGGGATGTCTGATTGCCATCTTAGGCCCAATCCCCCGGGGAGCGGGCCTAAGCCAGCAGGTGGTCATCCCCTGAGGGGTCCCAGACTGCGAGAGGGCACAGGCTGGGCTGAGGGACCCCCCTCTCCCCCCGAGTGCACAAATTTTTGTGCACCGGGCCTCTAGTATATTTATAGACAAGAGAGCTCATGTTGATCGTGTCAGTTAGGGGAGAAACCAGGGGTGGGGTGGGGGGCAGGAATCTGGTGATCAGCCTTGTGTGCTCCATTCTCGATATTACACCAGACTCTTTGGTTTATCTTGAGTCTCATTGTCAGGGGACCTAAATGTCAGAACATTAATCCTGGCATTAGTGTAAATTGCTGGGCCATTTTATTATAATTTTTAAAAATGATGTTTTGTAATAAGATACTCCCATTTGAGAACAATCTTTTCCCCCCCTGAAAAATGTATTTATCTTCTAATCGTAGGTCACAGATTTTCCAGATAGGAGCCTTACATGTCCATGCAAAATTCTATTTTTCATAAGTCTGTCACCATTTCATGTAGCCACCCCTTTTCTTCTCGTTCCAGACACTTCAATATGAGCAGGTCACTCATAGCTTCTGTGGTTTGTGTGGCACAAGAAGATTGTAATTTTTTAAATATTGAAATTTCATCTTTACATGAAGTAAGCGAATGTAGGCTTAATAGCACATGTTGGTTTCTCATCTGTAGCTTGTATTATTCAAAGGCCAGACCAATTTTGAGCACCAACATGGCATACGTCTTTTTTTCTCTTTATTTTTTAGAGTAAGGGGTATTCCAGTTTCCTGTTTTCTAACGATATTAATAGTTAGCATTTATTAAGTGCTCTGTGTGTGTGTGTGGGGGGGGCTCATATTAAAACCGAGATTTGTACGTGGATTGTCTCATTGAATATTTCCAAGAGCTTTATGAAGTTATCCCCAATTTGATGGATGAGGAATGGAGAGTCAAAGTCTTAACGTGACTTTCTCAAAGTTGTTCCATAGTAAGTGATGGGGTTGGGGTTTTACTTCAACTTTTTATTATAAAAACTAGAAGCCCAGTGAAATTCATGCATGGGTAGGATCCCTAGCAGCTGCTGGCTGCCTACCAGGGCCTCCCTTCCCCCAGCTGCCTACTGCAGCTATGTGCCGTGCTGCCCTCTGGTGGTCAGCACACGTCTAACTCCTGGTCGGTCGAGCTCCCGCCTGTGGGGACAATTTACATATTAGCCTTTTATTATATAGGATTGTCAAATATAGCAAAGAGCTGGAAGCCTAGTTCTGTGAAAGGCCATGTATGCACCCCCTAGTTTGTTTGTGTGTACATATACTATTTGAAAGTAAGTTGCAGGCATCATGACCGCTCATCTCTAAATACTTCAGTTTCATTTCCTAAGCAAAAGGTCATTTTGCTTTTATGTCCACACCAACATTTTCTCACCCACGAAGATTAACAATGATTTTTAATACTATCTATTGTTCTTGTGATTCAATTGCAGCAATTCTAGTAGCTTGAAAGAGTTAATGCTAGTTTCAGATTTATATGAAAAGACCAATGTGGTTTATTTAGAAAGATCAATGTGGAAAGACCAGTGTGGTTTATGGTTTATTTGCCTAGAAGTATATATTTGCTAATTATCTTGGTGCAGAAAATAAGTAAAACTTATCAGAGGTGATCTCTTGAACAAAGTGTAAACATGTAGAGCTTTAGGTAAAGGAAGGACTAAAATGTCTTACCCCCAAAGTGACTATGAAATCTCTTTGACTCAGCAACTAATCCATTCCCCACCTCAGGGAATTCTCTTGGGCTGAATTCACCGGGATGAATGTTCCCTCTCCAGGAAATGAGTGTCCTGGTTTCCTAATTGAGCCTGCATTCCTTGAAGCTTTGCACTGTGCTCTTGCCTCACCAAACAGTTGGCTGGAGTGTTCGTCCTGACTCCTGGTGAGGTTATTTACACTCTGAGCCTGTGACAGATGGCCCCCTTGGGTGGATTATTCTATGTGCTGCCATTTATATTGTCTGGATGGAGCATTACTTGGAAACGGTGCACATAAATACAAATGAGCCTGACAAATATGCGCATGAAACTCAGTCATCATCATCATTTCATTTCCAGTGCCTTTGATTTATTCTTTGTTTGCAGTATCCTATGAATTCTTTATCTATGGGGTCCTATGACCTCTGCCCCTTTTCTAAGTTTCAAGTTGAGTTTCTATTGACTGTTTATAAGCGTTTTTTATGAGAAAGCACTATCATAACTAAAACATTAGTTGAAATGCAAGTCATTTTATTGTTTCCTGCCCCAGTCTACTAAACATGATCTTCTTAATTAAGGTAAGACATTTTTAGCGTCGGTTTGTGTTTTCAGTGTTTTTTTGTCTCTTCAAAAGTCTTTTCCTTCCCCAGCAACTCTGGTCTTCCTGTTGACCTGCTGCGAAGTGGAGGAGGGGGAAAGGACAAGGGGGACTTGTTTTTGAGAACTCAACTATCTATAAATGATTTCCTCTCGTCTGGTACATTCTGATGCCTGGTGGCAGGACCCATGTCCTGAAGGAAGGAACCATGTCATCCTTCACTCATCCTGTGCTCAGAGCTTGACCACGGCTGTGAATATTATCTCCTATCACTCCTGACATTTCTCGTGCTTCTCTTCCCGAGCTACATAATTCATGTCACCGTTTTCCGGTGCATACGGAGTCAGGTTTTAGAAATATGAGACAATTTTAAAATTACAGATGCAAGGCCTCGCTGCGTGAGCCAACATCTGCAGCTAGTTTACGAGGTTAAGCAAAATAGCTGCTCTGGATGACTGATATTTACCAGGGCCTCTCCGTTTCCCATCAGAAATAGGAATGCCTGTGACTTCTACATTCTTCAGTTTTCAATGGGAATCGGGGTTTCATCCATTACATACCTCACTTCATTAAGTTACCTCACAGAGCATCCTGAGTTACAATTAGCCATGATTAAGGAGGCCGGTGAGAACATGGGTAATTAATGTCCACCAGTAATTAAAATACTTACCTTAACCAGAGCCCAACACTCTCTCCTAAAACCTTATACTGAAATTCCAAACCAGTAAAATCTCATAGGATTTCCTTTTGTTTTGTTTTGGTGCAGACAAAATAAAAATCTGGACACATCACTCCCTTGCTTACTGACAACCCTCAAAAGTACTTCTTTCCCTTTAGGACAGTGGTCGGCAAACTGCGGCTCGGCAAACCACGGCTCGCTAGCCACATGCGGCTCTTTGGCCCCTTGAGTGTGTCTCTTCCACAAAATACCGGCTCTTCCACAAAATACTGACTTCTGCGCATGGGCCACGAAGTTTCAATTGCACTGTACGTGTGTGCCCGCACGTGCTATTTTGTGGAAGAGCCACACTCAAGGGGCCAAAGAGCCGCATGTGGCTCGTGAGCCGCGGTTTGCCAACCACGGCTTTAGGTCAAAATCCAAATGTCGCCACCTTTTATCCATTCCCTGCCTGTCTCCTGCTCCTTGGCGCTTACACTCCTGAATTCTGTGGGCTAGCCATGGTGACCTTCAGGCAGTGCCTCCATGGTCTCTCCCTGTTGGGACTTTTAATGTGCTTCTTCCCGTGCCTGAAACATCTTTAAAAAAATTAAATTAAATATATATGTATTGATTTCAGAGAGGAAGGAAGAGGGAGAGAGAGAAACATCAATAATAAGAGAGAATCATTAATCGGCTGCCTCCTGCACACCCCACACCAGGGATCGAGCCCACAACCGGGGCATGTGCCCCAACCAGGAATCAAACTGTGACCTCCTGGTTCATAGGTTGACACTCAACCACTGAGCAACACTGGCTGGGCTCTAGGAACTTCTTTAAAATGGGTTCTGTTTGAGATATGCTTTCTTCATTGGCCAAGTCTTAGTTTTGTTTTGTATTTGCATCAAGATGATGCTGTGAAGGTACTGAGTCATCATCTGAAATCAGAATTGCATGGGAGACCTTCAAGTCTGTCACCCACCCATTCCAATCTGGCTGCTTCCCCTCTCCATTGAGCCACAGAAACGATGCCTGGCAAGGTTGTGCAGCCAGCACATATTAGCAGAGCCACAGTGGTCATTTAGACATTGAATGTTCTCATGCCAGTTACAACTGGCTGCTCCCCCAGTTGCTGGAGCTTCTCTCTCAGAACTCTCTCCCCCACAAAAACCTCCCCTTTATCCAGAAGTTAAAGGCAAGGTTTGGTCCAGAAGGGGGCCTCCTTTCCCTGCTCAAGCACTGAGTCCCACACCCCTTCCAACTGGTCAGGCTGCTGCCATACTAGTTGTTAAATGTTTTGAATATTATTTCTTCAACAACCTCCATGTTACCCAAACCAGGGAATAATTTTGACTTGGAGTCCTCCTTTCCCTCACAGTGGCATTAGACATTTTCAGCTCTCCCATGAAAAGTCTCTTCTGTTGACTTCTGTGGATGCTGTATTCTGTTTTTGTCCCACTCTTCTAGCTACTCCTCTCTCTCCTTTGCAGGTTCACCCTCTCCACCCAGCCATTACCTGCTGGTTTCCCTTAAGATGCAGTCCTAGGTCCTCCTCTCTTCCCACTCAAACTCTCACTTTGTTATTTTTTCATACCTAGGGCTTCAGTTACTCCTGTAGTCAGCAATTCAAAAATCTGTGTATCTGATTGAGACTTCTCTGTAGACGGTGGTTTATTTTACATGTTCACCTCTTTTCACGTCCTGACAGAACTCATTACTTATCCCCTCCCTCACCTTCGTCCTCCTACTCTCTCTCAGAAAATTTGCCTCCACAGCCTGTCCAGCTTCAGAAATTAATCCTTGGGCGTCATCCTGGACACCTCATTCCCCTTCATCTTCCATCTTCCAATTTATCATTGTCATAATAGTTTCCTTCCTAAATATTCCTCAAATATGTCCACTCCTCCATACGTCCATTTCCACCACTCCTGTCAAAGTTACCGTTGTCTGTGACTTAGGATTCTGTCTATTCTCCTGCCTCCTTTCCCTTCTCTGTAATCTCTTCACCAGACCAGAGCAAGAAGGAACTTGTCCTGATGCCAATCTTAGGTCACTGCCCTACTTTAAGCACTTCAAAGGCTTTCCATCCTCTCAGGATAAAGACCCAATTTCTCCACATAAATTACACGGCCGAGCATGGTTGTCCTCCCCTCCCAGGTTGTCTTGCATGAGGCTCACTCTTGCCTTCTGTGCTGTGCATTCCATCTCCCATTGCACACCCTTCCGATTTCAGTGCAGTGTTAGCGTCTGCCGGCACCTCTTCTTCCACCCGGGCAGGTCTCAATGTACTGAACTGCTCCTGGGTGGCAGCAATCCAGCTGTCACTTTACATTGGTCTGTGTGAGTCTTTGTTTAGTGTCTCGTCCCCATTTGTCTATAAGCTCCATGAAGTTCAGGAACTGTGCCTTTTTTTTTAATATTTTTATTTTTGACTGATCCTTGTAGTTTCAATGTGCTGCCTGACCCCAATAAATGATGCACCCATCCTATATAATAAAAGGCTAATATGAAAATTGACCGAACGGAGGAATGACCGGTCGCTATGATGCGCACTGACCACCAGCGGGCAGACGCTCAATGCGGGAGCTGCCCCCTGGTGGTCAGTGTGCTTCCACAGGGGGAGTGCTGCTCAGCCAGAAGCTGGGCTCATGGCTGGCAAGTGCAGTGGACATCCCCCAAGGGCTCCCCGGACTGTGAGAGGGTGCAGGCCGGGCTGAGGGGAGCCGCCCCCCCGCCCCCCCACACACACAAGTGAACATATGTCGTGCACCAGGCCTCTAGTCTTCTATTAAATGAACTCAGAAATATTTACGAAGGTGCTTGTTTTCTCTCTCAAAGAAAGCCCTCTGAATTATTTTTAGAACAATAGACAAATTCTACTCAGGCCTTGATCATTATGTGGTATCTCTTCCCTTGTGTGTGTGTATTTTTGCCCTTGGACGTGAGAAATGGATGATGGGCTTAGCTCTCACTCTGTTTTGTATCATTGGGAATCTCTTCCACATGGAGGGCTCCCATGAACTTCAAAGGGAGCTCTGCACATGGAAAAGATACACAGGAAAAAAGTGGAAAAAGTAGAGTCCTGATTTTCATCATGGTTAATGGCCTGGACCCTGGAGAGGGTTAGGTGAGTAAACGCTGAGAATAAACAGCCCACTCTTAGTGAGCTCTTCAGAAATAGCTGAGCATGTGGAAGAAGGAATGTGTAAACAGGCGGTCAGGAAAATCCTGGGGAACAATGAAAAGGGAAGGAATTCCTTAAGAGTCGTTTTGAGAATCAAGATAATATAATAGCCTAGTGCACCACAGAGGCCAGGCAAACGCACTCATTGTGTGAGCACAGGCTGATGTTTTGGGAAGCCGCTTTGATAGGGCAGAATGAATGGAAGACGGTGGAGACACCATACGTGTAGTTTTTGCAGATTGGAGCAGTCCCCAGAAAAGTGAGTGGGGGGGCCATCCCTAAGTGAGGTTTTCTTGTGAAACAGTAACTTGGAGTTCTGCTTAACTTACATTTTATTCACGTGGTTAGGATTTAAACTTATGCTGGTGTTTTAAGGTAAAGGCTGGGTTTTACAGAGAAAACAGGAAGTTATCTTTTTGGCAGCCATATCTTCAAATAAAAAGGGGATTTGATATGAATACTAAATGTAGGTTCCTTATTTTCAATCCACTTTTCTTGCACACTGTGAATATGTTTTCAGTCAATCAGAGCAGTTCCTTATTTAAAGTAGTCCTCTTTCATCATGGCGATTTCTTAAGTAATAATCCAGAATTATTTCTCTTTATGTTGCGCTATAGATTTATTTCACTACTGGGTTATTTGTAATCTTCCTCAGTCTTCTGACATGCTGTGTTCATTACACAGTAAAGAGAATCTCAAGAAATTGCCAAGGAAGGGAGGGAGGGAGGAAAAAAGAAAGAAATTGCTGTTTTAAGCAGCCAATAATGTGATGGCAACCTATAATTTTAATAGCATGAATACTATGGGGAAATAAGAGAAATACAGGAAAATTGAAGGAGGAAATAAATATAACTCCATATCTTATCACTAATTTTTAATCATAGTTAACATTTTGGTGTATATGACAGTCTTTTTCTATCCTTACATTAACAAATATAACTGAAATAATACCCTATGCACTAATGGGTACTGATCTAAGTCCACTCACGATCCATACAGTAGTTCTATGTTATTATTCCATGTGACATATGAGGAAATTGAGGCCAAGAGACTTACCCAGTGTCACCCAGCTAGCAACCCAACTAGGAGGCAGTCAGCTCCTACCCAGTGTTAGCGCTCCCATGTCATGGGTTAGGTGCTTTTGCTCAGCTTAATTGAACAGATGAGAGGATTCTATCATAACATGTTAACCATTTTTCAGTTAGGCAACTAGGTTGTTTCCTGTAGCTACTAGAAACAGTACTGTCGCCAGCATCCTTGTGTGCATTGTGGATTGAGGAGGTCAGACCATCAGAGAGATTTTATTTCATTCAGGTGCTGAGAGGCTGAATCCTCTGCAAAGTGGAGCAAAATGGTCGACGTGCGTCAGCTCCTATGAGGGAGGCCTGTGGGTTACACGGGTGGACTTGGCCGTGAAACAGGAGCCCGATGGCAGTTTCCTCATCTGTCACATAAGGAAAATGCTGTCTTTCTCAAAGGATTATTTTGTGGATTAAAATAAATAACACACGCCGAGATCTTAGCACAATGCCTGGCTCAGAGTAGTGTTGAGTAAATATGAGCTATTGTTTTCATCCTTGAATTCCTAGAAATGGAGTCAAATTGTGTCGTTAACTTTGCCTATTTTACTTACGAAACTGCTCTGACTTCCTAGAAAGTTAAAACCATGAAAAGAACATCCAGACGTACAAATGTCACGTAGCCAACTCACTCACAGTAGTATTTTGAAGAGTCTTAAAAACGAAAGACTATTTCATCAAATATTTGATTATTTTGTGTCTTAATTTGATTATCATTTAAATCCCGTTAGCTCTTACTTGCTTGTTTTCACAGCTTCTTTACCCCAGTCAGAAAGTCAGTTCATCAGATCGAGTATCCGGTTTTTATGCATGTCAGCCCACTGATGAGACACGCCAGGGCATACTTACGGTGGCCCTCACTGTTATCATGGGGATAGGGTACCTGGCACGTTTCCTGGTCCCCCACAGACATTGGTAGATACTGGTTGACGGCTTATCAAGTGTTTTAGGTGATAAACACCTTTGAACACTTTCCTGAATTAAATGTATCCCTCAAAACTGTAGGTATGAAGCCCTTCCTTCCTGTGTTAAGCACGTGCTCATAGGCAGGCTGGCTCCCAAGATGAAGAGGGGAGAGAATCAGGGAGAGAAAGGACCTGGACTACACTTCCTTAACCTCTGAGATTTACCAATCTGAGAAGTTACTTTACTCCTCCCGGGGGGGGGGGGGGGAATGAATGAGGAAACAATAGGAGTGCCCCTCTGTCCCCACCCCTTGGCAATATTCCGTACTTTCCTCCATCTTTTATTCCATTGGGTTTAATGGTTAAGCCAGTGGTTCACCAGGGGTGTGGCCAGCCCCTTGTGGAGGAAGAGATCAATAGTCTCTGGGTCCTGGTACTTCCTTCTTGAAGCCGCTCCTCCAAAGCTAGTCGTGGCTCCTTTGAGCATCTTCCTAGAACCACCAGTGGAGAGAAGACTCTGAAATGGGTCAAAACAGCACACCAGTAAAATTCACTGTACCAGTAAGGCCAGTCTATACCCAAGGTTAATTGTTGGCTTCTTATTTTACTTCTTGTTTCAAATAATGTCCAGTCATATTGTTCCCGTAGCCTATCAAAGATTCTGCAGCTATCAGAGCATATCATTAATCCATTCTAATTTGCATTCAGTAATAAAATGTCAATGAAATAGACATGTCCTCAATGTCTATGAAGTTCTCAGAAGTTAAAGTCCAAAGATGACATTCCCAAAGGAGTTGGCAAAGTCTAAGATACTTCTGGAACATCAAAGAGGGTCTGTGGCCCAGGTGGACTTGGGGTTCCTTCAGCAGCCGTACCCTCATAGAATGGGTTGTTTCTTCTGGGTTTCTGGAGTCGAATACTCTCTTGTTTTCCTTCCTTTAATTTATAAATAAAGCAAAGAGGGGGCCACAAAAAGATAATCCCAGAACCAGCTCCATACCAACGAATTTAATAAGACAAATGGACATTCTAGTCTTTACAGCAATTATCCCAGGCAACATTTATGTTCCTGGACCTCTTTCCCTGCTGCCATCACTGATTGTTGCCAACACTCAGGGGATCTGAAGGAGAGGGTGTAGACAGAGAAAACCATCCTGGGTTTAGCCCTCCCAGGCTGTCATTTTTTTTAGTTGTTCTGTGAACGTCTACATTTTTGGGGGAAAATATTTTCTTAGGAGAATTTTGCCACTGACCATTAAGGGGGAATTCATCTAGATAATCTTAGAGAATGCTTGAAACACCACTGTCTGTTTCCAAGTTCAGGACGTTGCACTGGGCAGCCCCGGTCAATAGGTCTTATTTATGTTACCTTTCTCTCCTATGTAGCATATTCAAACCCTCATTATTTTATTTTCCTTTGCCTCTGTGTGTTCCCTTCCTGCCCCTTGTTATATAACTTCTTGATCTTAGAAGCCTAGGCCTCCTAAGGAAGTTTTCTCCCTCCTATATAAGCCAGAGCCAGTTTGAAAACATGAGCCAGAGAGGATGGTGACCCTTGAGTTGTAAGTAAGTCACATGCATTAAGGTTAGGTCTCCGGAGTTCCCTTCTTGCCCTAGGCCCGGGTGCAGAATGGCGCTGAGTGCCCCTAATCCCACCCTTGCTATCCCCTACCTGGGCCTGGGTCCTGGCCTGGACCTAATAAATTACAGCTGGACCCTCAAGAGTGCTCTGTGATACAGACCTTCGCTGCCTTACTTTGACTTCTGTAAAGTTCCTGGCACAGAGTATGCAATAAATTGAAACTATTTTTTTTTTAAAAGTAGTACATTTAGTTCCCCCTCCTGAGGTCTCCCCTACAGTTGAACTCTTGCTTAGAAAGATCTCTGCCAGCCAGTTCAAGGACAAGCCTCTATCCTGAGTGCTTGTGCTCACCAAGGTGATGACCAGCTGGGCCCATGCAGCTCTGAGCATTTTCCCACGTAGCCCTGTGTCATGTGAACTACCTTCAGAGAAGCAGCTACTCATTCATGGACACAGCCTTTCTATAAGCGTTTGTCATCTACCAAGATAAAAATATCACATGGTCTGTGGTTTACAAACTCCCCCCAGGCGGCAACAGTTAAAATTTGGCTCAGAACTGAGAAAAACTTGCCTGGTCTCCCATAAGCAAGGCCAAGGTCAAAACGCCCTGCTCACAGATCAAGTTCAAGACCCAAAGCCTTGGCTGGACTAGAACTTTTCCACATGCCCTTTTTTCCCCTCCTCGTAATGTCATTTCTTGTCTGTGTATTAATTTTATGACCCAGTGTGCTGGCCAGATGTTGAGGTCCAAACTTACCCCAACATACAGATTTCGCCAACCCCGAAAGGCCTGGCCTCTTACGGAACTACCAAGGACACGCTCTCTAGGGTAGGCTCGTCACTAAAGGAAGGGGCTGGGCTATTCCACTTGCTGGTCTCACTTTCGACATTTCTGTATTTGGCATAAGAAGCTTGGACGTTATTCATGGTAGTAAATTTTAAAAATTGGTTTGTTTCAAGGCTTACAAAAGAACATGCCCCTTCAGCTCTCCAGGTCCCCTCTAGTCATGTAATTATGGGACTGCTTGCTCTTGTTTACTTGGGCATTCAAAACAGAATTTGATATTCAAATACTAAGAGGTTGTAAGTGGTTATTGTACTGAATGGTGATGGATTTATTGTGGTGATTTTACATTTGAAGGTGAAATCGGCATGGCATTTCCCGTCTTTCTCTGTGAAGAGATTCTACAATCCATCCCATTTGTCTTTGACATTCTTTGGAAATTTTATTCATCTTTGTCTTCTTTTCTCACTTAACTTTTCCTTTGTTTTATTCTATTAATTTCCCCTTCACATTCTTACCTCTTGTGTCCTGACCATTTTTTTCCCGAATGCTTGCCTTCTCCTGGCTCATCCCACTGTTTAACTTGATTTCTCTCTCCTTCAATTTTTATCTGACAAGGTACATTAGGAATTGTTTTTTCTTAATTCTTATGTTGAGGCGATCGTCATCAGAGAAAAAGCAAGTTCATTTGTGGCAAATATGCTTCTCTGTTGGAAAACAAAGGGCTGGGATTGGACCAGAGCATCTTAAACTTTCTATGACAGCAGCTTACTTGCTGACAGTGTTCAATACTGAACACTCTTCCATGGGTGTCGCTGAAGGATGCTGGCCACATGCACTCACAATGTGCATAGCTGTAATCCTCTTTTATTTATTTTCTCTCCATGTGAGAAAGCCTGTTGCAATGCAAATGACGGTAACGTCATAGAATGTACTAATCAGAATATTCTCATTAATTTTAATGTCGATTCTTTACAAATTTTATTTTAACTGTTATTTGTAACTCATAATTTCCATATAGCTCAACTGAATATATCCACTGGGCGAAATGATATTGAATAAATATCATGTTTTGATTATAACATTCCATTTTTCTAGAGGTACATCTTTGAGAGATGAATTCAGTGGTACCAGTAAAACCAGGTCATTTAAAGTTCTCCGAACCCCATTCTTACTTACATAGCATCTGTCTTTTTCACCTGATTGGCTTCTCTGTGTCCTTTTGTCTTTTTATATTCTGCCTCTCTATCAGCTCCCTCCTGCCTAGATTGAATATATAATCATTAAAAGTTAGATAAGATCATTTGCTCTAAGGACAGTGAAGTTTTGATTGTATATATGCAGGCAGTGTTTTTCAAACTTCAGTATGAATCAGAATTACCTTGGGAACATGTTAAAATGTAGATTCAGTGTACGTATTCTGGTTCATTTGGACTTGTTAGTGACCCAAGAATCTGTATTTCTAGAAAGCATCCCAATGGTTATAACTGATAGAAACCATACTTTGAGAAATATTGGTTTCTTCTTTCCCAAGTAGAGGATAAGAAGAAGGAGTAATTTTGAACAGTGGAGAGAATTGTCATAGTCTGGGCCTTAATGGGGTTCTGTATAGGGGTCTGGAAAACTTAAATAGAGCATTAAAAAGGACAATGGGCTCCTGGGAGATGCAGAAACAGGGAATCAAGGGTGGCGAGGACTAGTGTATGGACAAAGGCTTGAAGGATCAGTAATGATAACATTGATTCATTTCATAATTTTCCTTAGGATTGACTTTGCTTTTTCAGTTAGAAAATTTAATAGCAATATAAATATAAACTCTGATTATAAAGGTATTTTAATCTTTCTTTAGGAACTGACACAGTCATTCAATAATTCAGTAATTTTAAAAATATTTCAGGCTCTCTAAGGTATTGAACAATTTAGGTATAGGATGACTTTTGACATTTGAAGCGATAGCATACAATTCCATATAGTATTTCATTTCTGGTCCTATGATAACAAATTATGTAGCATAGAGAAGACGATAAACTATGCCATATGAAAAAAACAATTTAACTTCACAACTGAAAAAAAAATAGATTTTCACTTAAAGGATATTTATACATCATAAATCAAATCAGTAAGCCAAGTTGTTAATGTTTTAAAATTTAGAAGCTGTTTAAAGATTTTTATGAAGATGCTACTTATCCTTTAGTATGTCAAATAACAACCAGAGATAGATGGTTAAATCTAGACCATTTAAAAACTCCAAACTTTAAAAAATATATATTTTTATTGATTTCAGAAGGATAGAAACATCAATGATGAGGGATAATCATTGATTGGCTGCCTCCTGCACGCCCCCCACTGGGGATCTAGACTGTAATCCGGGCATGTGCCCTGAACCAGGAATTGAACTTGGCAACCCTTCGTCTCCTGGGATGACGCCCAACCAACTGAGCCACACCAGTCAGGGCCAAATTTTTAATTTTAGCTTATTATTTCAGCTCTTTTTTCTCATTCAGCCTTATTCAGAGCTGTTAACAAGGAACTACTTGGCTGGCTTGCATTTTTTCTTTAGTGTGTCAAATAATAACCAGAGGTAGATGGATAAATTTAGACCATTTGGTGGCCAGCCTCTGGTAGAAATCCCGACGAGACAAAACCAGGCAAACAAGTGAGCCACTGGGCTGGAATGGGAGCAGAGGCAGTGGGCATGGAGAGTCTGTTGCTGTTCATCCAATCAACCAGAATGCTTTCATTATAGCAGCCATGCCATACATGGGTCTGGCACAAGAATTTCGTTCCTCTCTCTTTCAGCTGTTCTGCTTCCACCATCTATATAAGTCTGCCATTTTGATTTTGTTCATTTGATGGGAGAGATTTCTTCCCTCTGGTTATTGGTGCTTTTGGGAGATACATAGAGTAATGGAAGTTGAACTTTGGGGGAGCAATGCTGTTCTTATTGTGATTTGTATCTTGTTTTGAACTTCACTTAGTGCAAGACCTGGTCTCCACTGGCTCATGTTGGACTAAGCTTCTCTGCTGACCTGTGCTCTCTTGTAGGTGATTCGCAAGGGGTGGCTCACCATCAGCAACATCGGCATCATGAAAGGAGGCTCCAAGGGATACTGGTTTGTCCTGACTGCTGAAAGCCTATCCTGGTATAAAGATGACGAGGTAAGCCGCAGAGGGTGACAGAGTTTTCTCATTTTAAGTTAAGTGAGATTATTGTGATACTCAATTTTGAGACACCAGTGTTTCTCTTTCAGTGAGACCCAGCTTGGGATGTGTGTTTGAACAAGCACTGTGCTTTTGTTTTCCTCATAAATTTTTAATTTTATAATATTCCCCTTAAATTTCTTTCACTTCATTGGTGTAGTCACATGTTTGTTTACCTGAAGAAACGGAGTTAGGAGTCAATAGTTGCAAACTATTTCTTTGTAATAATGACAGGGGACTAATTCAGTGAAAGCAATTTTCATTAAATAACGTGTTGAAAAGACTCAAGGTAATAGAGCATTCTAACAGCGAAATTAATAGCACTGATGCCAAGTTAATAAAGTGTTTTAGAATTGTTGCTGTGACATCGGTCTCGAATGACAGGGTTTTGAAAATGTCCAAATCACTCGTCTTCAAGTCCCTGAAAACTGTTTATGTGAATTTTGTTCTTTGAGAATTTGATATCTATGTAAAAGCATGAATTATGATAATGGTGGTGTTCTGGTTCATGTTAGATGTTAATAATTTTGGTCCTGTGACTTACTACTCATTTAAATCTGATAGCTATGAAATCACACAAAAATATACTATGTCGTTCTTGCAGAGCCATTAAAGAGCTGTAGAGTGATACAGTGTTACTGCTCAATTGGGAGGGCATGGATGGAAATTGAACTATGTCTTGGAAATTTTAATAGCTCTGGTTTTACCCGAGAAGTTTTTGATGCTTATAATGCAGCATGCAAACATTCAATAAGAAAACTAGTCCATGATAACAAAACTATTTGGAGGTGAGACTACCTCAAATATATTTGAGCATGCATTCCAGATGTAATAGTCCTTCCAATCTTGGTTTCACATCTTTTAAAAACACTACAAGGTACCCTTGTCAGTTGTTGAAGGAACATTTTTATGTCTTTATAGTTTTTCTGTTCCCTAAGTGCTTTGTGGACAATAGGATGTTGAATGAATATCAGATGATCAGGTGATTTCCACTGAGTTTTCTGCAATAAGGGAAAGCAAATCCCATAGAAAGGTCCAAAGAAAACTTCTACACAAAAATCTTATTTTCAATTTTTATGTCATATATTTTACCAACTTCAGTCAAACATGGAATTGGTTTTTGGGAGAGTCTGAGGACTAGTTATGGTCACTTTTCTGTGCTGGCTGCTGTCTCTATCATTCTGTGGGAGTCCGCAGTGTTCGAAGAACACAGAGAACAGACTGACAGCTGTCAGAGGGAAGGTGGGTTGAGGGGCTGGGTGAAAAAGGTGAAGGTAGTAAGCAAACAACAACAACTAACTCATAGACACAGACAACAGTATGATGATTACCAGAGGGAAAGTGGGGGGTGCAGATAGAAGAGGCTGCTGAGTTGGGCATGATGTGTGGGGTGAAATACTCATGTGTAAAGAGTGGGGTGGCAAGAAGAAAAGAAGGAAGACCAGCTAGGAGACTGTGGCAGTGGTCCAGGCTAGAAGATGGTGTCCTGTCCTGGGTGGCATGAAAGGAACACTCAAGTTCAGGGTAGCAAATTGAAGAGCCGCCTACAGCGACACTGCCGCTCATTAAAAACTCTGCTCAAGAAATAAGATATGAGGTTTTCAAAATATTAATGCCCGATTCACGAATGACCCTTATCTCAATGTGTCTGTCTCAGTGGGACAAAGCCTTTCCCAGTGGGGCCATCATCAGTCATTCCCACCTTCCTGACCACCACCCCACCCCGGGTGTGCCCTCCTCTGCTATTTTTTTTTTGACAGAGCTTCCTACCACTGCAGACCACCTCTGAGCCTGCTCTCAGGGCAAAAGAGAGGGGACAGCACTGTCCCTTACTCACTGCTAGTGTTCAACAAATAGTCGTTAGTATGTACCGGGGACCGGTGTTGGAAGGGTGTATGGGGAAAAAAGGTCAAGGAAAAGTGTCAGGAGGATGGGGCTCAGAGACGCTGATTCATCCCTGGCTTCTTGAATTTATACCCCGAACACCATCCTTCAACAGCCATGTTTTAAATAATGCATGGGTTCCATAAAGGTCTAATTGCCAGAGTTCAACTACATATGAATTGAACATGCTTCTGTGGGAAACCTCAGAAAACCCAAGTTTAGACTATTTCTTTGTGAAAATAAGCTTCAGTTCAAACTCAACTTCTGGGGTCAATTTGTTGTAAGTTGAGTGCTTGTCCTTTGTTCCCATGGTATCTGTCTCTACCCACATCAGCACCTTCACGCTTTGGAAATCCTGTTACTTGACCATTTCTCTTAGTCAAGCAAATGCGACACAGTAAAAATAATTAAGTTATTTATAGATTTGCTCATTTATTCAATGATAACTATATTCACATTTTCATAGGGGATTTTGATGTTTTTTTCCCCTGTGTTCTGCCATTCTCCTGCTTTCTCATGTAATTAGACTGGTATGTTTTCATTATAATCTAAGTGGCTGTTGAATAAATAGCATATTGCATCATATGACTAGATATGGTTTTATTTAACTTATGACAGGTTTGTAATAAATACAAACGACTTGTGAAATATATCTGCGATGAAAGAACAATGGCTCAAACTGTTCTTCGGGCTGACATTAATTGAACAAAAGACCTTATAGACCACATACCCCGTACACTCAAAGAGGGAGGAGCTGGAGGATGTGGGCTTGCCAGGACGAACTGCCAGGGTTGGAACAAGTAACTCTTCTCTGCGCCTCAGTCTTTTCACTTACCAAGCGGGAACCATTACCAACCAAATCGCCCCGAAGGGATTTTATAGAACTCTAAGAAATCATATATTACTAAGTCTGAGTGCTTAAATAAACTTTTAGGAATCATATTTATGTTTTTATTTCTGTCATTGCAAGTAATAGTACTCCTTCTTTCCATGATGCCGTTTTTTGACTCATGTCTTCTGATTTTTAATTTTTTGTCATCTCATATCTCATATTGTGACATAGGATCTCATTTTTCTTTGCTGTTATTGTTTGTTTGTTTTTTAGCAGAGAATGTTAAGGTTCAAATAATAAGAGGAAACTCAGACCCCATTCCTTTAGTGAGACTTTCCATGCCGCCTCCCCTTCAGCCTATGGGTTCTCCTATACTTCAGCCAAGAAGTGGAGATGATGATATCAAACTATGCGATTTCCTAGCCAAGCTGGCAGAGGCAAGAGCATAATAACCCTGTATAATAATTTTAAGCTAGAGTTGGCATGACTGTAATAGTAAGTCCCAGCATTTTTCCTTCTTGTTCTGAACAGATCCATCCACCCTACCCTTGAATTTTAGATGAGTTTATGAACAACCTTCAACATCTGTGGACTGTACTTTTTGAACCATTATTCTACATTAAAATAATGTTACTTGTAATGTTATTGATAGATGAGCTTAACAGAAAGGTTTCCACCAGTGTCCGAGGCAATGTTATTTCTACTGTTATCTTCAGAGTCTTTATAATACAGTGACGTTGTGGTAGGCATAATTGATCTATCTGCTTGACATCATGCTATCCTCTAACTTTACTCTGAGATTGGGGCTTTCTGTGACACAAAAAGAAATAGAACATCTTTTACAAGGTTAGACAGTTTATAACTAATTACCAAGGGGATCTGCTCAAACCTAGATGTCAACCTAGATGTCCGTTTAGGTCATGCTCTAGTACCCCAGACTCTGAAATATCCTATACATGTGGCCCTGAGTGCATTTCTAGGGATTGCATAGACGTCTAGCGAGGTTCATCCTCCCCAGGGTATTTTGCTAGTGTGTACCCTAAGTCAAAGAGGAGTTGTCCAAGGGAGTGAGGACAGAGCATGGATATGTAGGTTGTATATCCACATATATCCTCCTGGGCCTGGGGTGGATGATACTTAGCTCCTTTGATTTCTAACAAAATAACATAAGGATATTTGTAGTACTTATATTTACTAAGGGTTTTGGGAAGCAGTACAGCAGTTCAAACAACCTCGAATAGAATGTCAGATAACCCTTTGCACAAGAGTTTTTAAAAAAATACATATATTTCTTTATTGATTTCAGTGAGGAAGGGGAGAGAGAGATAGAAACATCAATGATGAGAGTCATTGATCAGCTGCCTTCTGCACGCCCCCTACTGGGGATCTAGCATGTGTCCTGAGCGGGAATTGTACTGTGACCTTCCGGTTCATAGGTTGACACTCAACCACTGAGCCACACTGGCCAGGCCACAATAGTTTTTGAGGAATGGACCCTCCACTTGGGTGTGTCACTGACAGCTCTAGCCTGGTGCTGGCCCAGCCCAAGAACAGTGCTTTGGTTTATCTCTTTCTCTTCCTTTTCCCATATCACCCCTCAATGCTACCAGTCTGGAAATGCCCCAAACTCAAGGTGTGTCTCTCTCTATTGTACATTCACCCTTCCTACATGCTCACCTTTGCAGATCCAAACTAATCAAATGTTCAAACAAATCTAATGGACTTCCAGTTAACAAGATGCTCCCTAATTGAACAGTAATTGTGGTTGTCAATAGTATCTCTGCTATTCATTCTACCTGCTTAAACTCTTGCAGGTCAGCTTTCAATCTGAGTGATAATTGATGATGATCACCATCCTCAAAATGACGAATATTTATTGAGTATTCATAGTTTACCAGGCATTGAGCTAAGTTAGTACTTTATTTACATTCTCCATATTGGAAATGAAGATTGAGACTCAAAGAGAATGAAGAGCTTAGCCCACAGCTAAAAGTCAGTGTGTGCTCTTAGTTACCTGAACACTTCCCAACAAATATTTTCTGAACAGCCGTTATGGACTAGACACTCTCCTAATCACAATGTACAGATGGTTAGCAAGGAATTCATGGTACCTGCCCTCATGAAGGATTTTCCCTAAAAAGAAAACACATAAACAAATAGGAAAACAGAAGCAGATGACAACCTGTGCCAGTGATGGCGAACCTTTTGAGCTCGGCGTGTCAGCATTTTGAAAAACCCTAACTTAACTCTGGTGCCCTGTCACATATAGAAATTTTTTGATATTTGCAACCATAGTAAAACAAAGATTTATATTTTTTTTAAATATATTTTATTGATTTTTTACAGAGAGGAAGGGAGAGAGATAGATAGTTAGAAACATCGATGGGAGAGAAACATCGATCAGCTGCCTCCTGCACATCTCCCACTGGGGATGTGCCCGCAACCCAGGTACATGCCCTTGACCGGAATCGAACCTGGGACCTTTCAGTCCGCAGGCCGACGCTCTATCCACTGAGCCAAACCGGTTTCGGCAAGATTTATATTTTTGATATTTATTTTATATATTTAAATGCCATTTAACAAAGAAAAATCAACCAAAAAAATGAGTTCGCGTGTCAGTGTCATAGGTTCACCATCACTGACCTATGCAGAAAATATATCCGGTGCTGGGGGGTCCCAGTGGGGAAGACCTTCAATTGTGTGGTCAGAGAAGGTTTGTGTTGATACTTTGAGGCAAGATGGAGCTTGATGAATTGAAGAAACTGAGTTAAGTCCAGTGTGACTGGAACAAAGAGAGAAAAGGACTCTATAAAATAGAGTCCTTTAAAGATTAAGGATTTTGATCCTGAAAATTATGAGAAGCCTTTGAAGTTTGAAAGCTGGAGAGTCTCATAGCATTATTTGAATTTTTTATAGACCCTTTTGGTTGCCTTGTAAAGAATATGTTGGAGGAGGACAAAACTGGATTGGGGAATTACTAGAAAGCTATTGTTCTGGTCTCCATAAAAGATCATGGTGGCTTGGACTGGGGTAGGTTGATGGAAATTGATAGAAATGATGGATTTAAGAGATTTTTTTCAGAAGGTGACATTGATGTGACAACTCGTCACATGTGCTAAGTATTGGATAAGTGTTTAAGTTCCTGCTAACCTGTAAGCCTCCTAAGACCAGGAGCCATTGTCTTGTTCACTGTTCTACCACCAGGGGGTATGACACTGATAGGTGGCCCTAAGTAAATATCAATTGTGAACATGTGATTGAGCAAATAAATAAAGAAGTGCAGCACAATAATTCACCACGTTCTGCTATCTCAAGTGCCTTAACTAAATAATTGAAATACAGAGTAAAATTACCATGAGAGGTAATTTTCTTAATTTTCATTATTGAAGGTTAATGAATTTTTTTTTCTTCCTCTGACTGTATGGCTTCCTGGATGGATGACCATTTAAGCAGAAAACAAATTTGACAGTGTTGCTTTCATACATCATAGATACCGGTATATCTGCACAATTCTAGGGAGGAATTTAGAAAAGGGCAAGGTATGGGGATAAAATAGAAACTGTCACATCAAAAGGATTTTGGGTTATGATAGTTTACATGAATACTTTAAAATTAGATTTGGGAAAAAACTGAATTTTTAAAAATGCATCTAAAATACGAATTTTGGAAGAATAAGAAATTCTGAATGAAGAAGAAAAGAACATTATTTTTAAATATCAATGAGAAATGTGTAAATGATAGTTAAAAATATCTGAAGGGGACTACTTTATGAATAATAATAGCACATAGCCAATATTTATTCAATTTCTATAGTCCAACATGAAGTTTAAAATCATAATGGAATACTCATAGGGAAGTAGGGTAAATTGACAGAAGTGTTTCCAGTGGAAATATACTAACCATACACTGTTGAATAAAGGCCAAAATCTGCATTAAAATAAGAACATTCTTCGGACTCAAAAAATTACAGGCCTCATTTTTGTGGGTTGAAGTGTTTGGATAGCTTGATAAGGAGATTATATAATTCCCTTATAGGGATATTTACTTAGTATTGTTTTTATTATGTAGCTGTAACAGATGACAAATGTAACTTCGGTAATAGGAAATAAAATGACAGCTATATCCCTGGATGGCCAAAGCTGTGAGGCCAAGAAGTTATAGAAATCTTCATGTCTTTCCATTTTCACGTATATGATCAAGACCCTGCCTTTTCTGCCAGGTCTGCGTGCTGCCTGTGATGAGGAGGTCAAGAATAACCCTGTGAACACTATTCACGATCCTCGCTGCGTTGTTTGAGTTAGCCAAAACTTAGATATCTTTTTACCAAAAAAACAGTCCCAACAAATATTGAACTTTACAACATTTACATTACTTGAAATTCTTCATGATCATAGTTATGTGTGTTTTTTCACATACATAAGCTATATTATGTTAGGCTGTTAAATGTAGGATTATTTCATATAAACATTTCCAAGTTCTGGCATTATCTAAATATTTATAATTTTAAAAAAATATAGTAGTATTCAACAAAGCATAATGGCAGATGCTATTTCAGATTTATTAAAATATGTATAGACTCAGACCGCTCCCCTAAATGTGTTATTTGTCCTAACTTGAAAGTGTGTACTGGAAGAAGAGTATTAACTTTCATATGATCCTTTTCCAGAAAAGTAACATTTTCAAATGTGCCTCATATAATGAACTTAAATATAAATAGCATTCTTTCAAGCATATTTTTTTGAGAGCCATATAAAAAATGTAAAACCAAGATGTTAGGCATGAGGTTATTTTAATGTTATCCTTAGTGACTCACATAAGGATGACTCTGCTGGCCTCCTAGCTCTCCCTTTGGAGTCGGGTGGAATGGAACAGTCTCCTTTATGTTCTGACCGAGCTACGTGTCATTTGGAGAGCCTCACGCATGCCTGGGGCCTGCCTTGCGGGTCCCAGAGAATGATCCATGGGTGGACTCCTGTCAGCATTTTGCTGCAGGTTATAGAAGGAATTTCAAATTGGGTGGTACTATGCAAATATTCTCTGAGAAATTTTGATATTGCCTTCCTGTTTATTTTTTACATTTTTTGAACTCTTATTTAATACTTTATATTCTTGTCCTGGGACTTTTCTATAAGGTAAAAACTCTCTTGGCACAACGTATTTTGCAGAGGACATCTTTGCTTAGGCCAGATTGTTAAATGAAAGAATTTAGCCTTAATCGTATATTTACTTTATAATTTTACCCAAATTTTTTTTTTTAAAAAAATGAAGCTATAGTGTCAGGATTGGTAAAATATGAAATTGTAGAAATTTTGAACCTCGTGGGGTTTTTAGCCTTAAGACTAAATATTTCATTTTAAAAATGAAATACTGAATAAAAAGTTTGCTTTCATCCAAAATATATGCTTAAAATGTTTAATTAGATTAAAACCAAAAAAATTTGGGGTAGCCTTGTGTTACACTTTTTCTAGAGCTTGACCAGAACCTTTCTAGGAAAAATGAAAATTAATTTTAAATACTGAAGTTAAAGCATTTTAGTGAAACAAATCAAAACAGACAAATTTCTAATTTTACCCATCTCCCCACTTTTTACCCTCATCATTTGACTCCAGTTCACAGGGTGTAAACTGACATTTTGACATTTCCTCAAAAGATGAGGCAAAATATACATTGTATATCCATTAATCCGCGTCCTTGCTTTTTTTTTTTTTTTGACAATAATGGAATTGCCTGAATATCTCGAGAGTTTGGGAGTTTACAGTGAATGGGAGCGTGTATTCCAAGGGCGTGCACCAGCCTCATGCACTCCACCCTTGGAACTATAGTGTAAGCTCCTTCTTAATTAAACAATGTCACAGTAATAAATCTATGCATATTGTGACACTTAGGCATGTCAGAGATTCAATGTTAACTTTATATACTTTCCAAAAGGAGAAGCAACTATTTTAATACATTTGAAAATTACATTGCAAACAAATACTTTTTTCATTATGTTCCACCCAGGTACAAACTGGTTAAATTTAACTCAAGATACATGATCCCCTGGGATATTTTTTCTTCCCTCTTTTTCTTTTGTCCCTCACTCTTAAAAAGTCATGATATAGAAAACGAAACTTTGTTTTTGGAGTAGAATTATTAGAATCATTTATTCTTTGTCCAGCATCAGACTTGCAGTTCTGTGTTTTGTTATATTGATCACAGGGTGCTGCAAAGCTGTGTGCAATTAATGTCAAGGGCAGTAATTTACTGACAACAGTTAGGAAAAGAGAACTATAGAGAGCACAGGAGCATTTTCAGAAATGGGTTTTATTATATTTCATAGGCACTACTCACTTTACTTTTGGTGGGTTTCAATATTTGAATCAAAAGAGAATAATAATAATTAATAATAATAATAATAATAATAATAATAATACATACGAGTTAAGTATTAAACCAACAGATGAAAAACCCAGGCCTTCCCCCCGAGCCCCTCATTTTGGTTGTAGCTCTTGGTGTAGATGCTATGGTGTGAGGGCTGCTTTCTTTCAATGGCTGGTTGTCATTCAGGCTGGGTTGTGCCTGCTGTACAGGTGAGCGGATGTTCTGCACAGCAAGTGTAGACAGGCAGACACATGACAACTCCGTCCAGCCAGGCCCTTGGTTCCTTCAGGTTTCCTTTGCTCATGGGCAGAAACAGTCAGTCTGTTTTCCAGATTTGGTGAATTTGGAGGGTCAGGGGGAAAGGGAGAAAAACACACAATAGAATTAAACATTAAAACATTATGGAACTAAAAACAAGTTAGACGTTCGACTTTATTCAGAAAGTACACTTATACATTTGTTCCCCATGTGCTAACATGGATCATTGACTTGACAGAAAACTCATATTGAAATTTTAAGGCAAAACCAAACAAACAAAAAAAGATTAAACACCAGGTTTATTCTTAACTCCAGTTCATGTTATTACTGGCCCATAATGCAGTCAGAGTTCAGAGTAATTGAACCAGATGTTTTTCCTCTTCCCCAAACTCTGCATATTTTAATACTGAAGTTAAAGATAAAGACATGTTTATACATGTTTGTTGTAGTAGATAAGTACCATAACCTTCCCCATGAAAAAGAAACTTATCATTTACATGGAAATGGCAGCCATTTTAAAAATAATTAATGAGCCTGATGTATCTGGCAGTTCAACCAGCCGACCTTTGGGATTTTAACATGGGTTGTATTTTTACCAATATGTTATTAAAACAGGAACTTATTTAAATTTCTCATATTCTTTTTAATGCAGTTTTTAAGTATGGATGTGAAAACCAAATCAAAAGCAGTTGTGAACTTAAGTCCTCCGCTTCATTAATCATAGTGCCCTGCCATGAATCAAAAGGGTATAAACTACACAGCTGTTGGCCACAGAGTTGCTCACTCAGATTGTGTTTTGGTCCTTGTTAGTGCACGACAGTTACAAAACAGCCCCTTAAACACAAAAAAATGAAACTTCATTTCATATCCAAAAAGTAAAACCAGGCCCTTTGGAAATTTCCTTATAACTCGTATGAGAGAAAGAGTGGTGGTGTTAAATATACAGATAGAAAATTTAATTCTGGTGAGTCAAAAATAACTCTACTGGCTCTTTTAAAATAAATGATCAATTCATACCCTGCCCTTTAAACAACAAAATCACCAGATAGTCAGAATTACAATAAGTGGGATTTCCTAAAACAACAACAAAAAAACATTATTGTCCAAGGAATATGTAATTAGGATTTTTTTCAAAGAATTTTAAAGAAAATAAATAGTATATTTCCTGTTCACTGTAAAATTCTGAGAAAAATAGCAGATAGAAACTTTATGGAGAACAAAATAATTTTTAGAGGCTATGAAAAAATGAGTTTTGTACACAGCTTAACCTTTATGCAATGATTAGATGTGCTACAGCTTTAACAAAGAGTTGAGAAGTGCAAGTTTCCATTTATTTAATTCCAAGAAAATAAATGTCTGATTCTGTTTCTGGTCATCACTTTTGAGTAGAGGACTTTTGTGTGTTTTTTCTTGAGAAAATCAAAAACATCAGTGAACTTGGCTGCCATTAAATAATTACAAGGTCAGAGTATGGGAAAACAAATACCTCAAGCAACTATTTTGTTATCGTTGCTGCATTCAGTGCAACAGAAAATATTTATAGAGTGATTCACTTACAAAGAGCATATTTGTAGAAATTAAAAATTACTGTAATTCGGTATAGCTTTCCCTCTCTCTCCCATAAATACTTTGATCCAGTTAACTCTGCTCAATTAAGGAATGATGTAACCTGGAAAAATAGAAAGAAAAATTTGTGAGTTCTTATGTTCTCTTTTAATGTGAAACAATTCTAGTAAACCAAGATACCCCAAAATATCAGGCCCTGAAATCCATAACTGTTTTTCAGGGTGGGGAAATCTTGCTGAAAAATGTTTGCTCTTAAGACTTTGGGATAATTTATTTTTCTAATAGATTTTTAAAGCACACTTATAGTAAGTATGTGGCATCTGCATACCTCACAGCCATGTTAAATAGATGAAAGTTTGAAAAGACAATTAAGATTGTTTTTCTGTCTTCCAAACTATAAACATTAAAATTTGTTATCACTTAACATAATAGCTAAAATATGAAAGAACTATATGTACATTATTATCATACAGTGTAATTTTTAATAAGGTCACTACTCTTTAGTTCTTTTTTTGTCTTTCATTTATTAAGAAAAAAATGCATGAAAATAATTATGTTCCAAGTCTTTAATAGCAACATTAAACCAAAGCAACTCCAGGAAACTGGCTGTTGTAAGTCAGGAAATTCAAAATGAAGATTTAATTATTTTCTTTAATTGACTTCATTATTTCTATTAATTAAAACTGATAAAAATTCTTCAAAAAATGGATAATTATTTCTGTCTACACAATTAGCAGCAAACCCAGGTAAAAAGGTAGAAGAAAGCAAGTAAGGAAGTTTATCTTTACTCAGAAATTTCTGTTTCCTCTCAGGGTAAGCCTGACCTTTAGTTATTTTAAGCTGGGATTTCTGAGTGATGGTCTTTTATGTATTTGGACATTATTGTCATGGGTGGGATATTCTCTTTAGAGAAGAGGAAAGTGGGTTGTTTTTAAACAGCAGATCTCTCGTCGAGGAGCTGAAAGCTTTGGCTTCTTTCTTTACTAAGGATGACGCTGGTATCTGGTGGATCAGTGGACTTTTTACATTACCAAGTTGTATTTTACTTTATTTCCTATAACAGCTTTACGACTTCAACGAGAAAAAAGAAAAAATGCTATCAGTAGGAATTTTATGCCTACACTCTTTCCCACAGCGAAAAACTTGGGTGGTCTGTAGGCGAGAGGTGGGGGAGATAGTATATTTTGGTCTTTCAAAAACATAAACACATTATCTGGTGGAAAGCCTGAAAGCCAAGCAGGAAGGGCATTAAATCTATTCACTAATTGCAGGAAAGTGATCGGTGTGAAATTTTGTCCCATTGTAAACAAACCTTGGATTTGGAGATCTATGGTTTAAAAAAAGGGGGGTGGGGGCTTGAAAATGTAAATAAACTGTTTTCTATTGATCCTCTCCCAATTAAGAAAATGTGTTGAAAGCTAAAGCTCTGAATTTCCTTTCTCTTAGATGGCAGAAAAAATTCTCTAACCCCAAACCTAGTCTAACTTATCAATCATCCACACACTGAAATGAAAAATAACTGCTAAGTTTCTGTGAAGTGCCCTTTGGATAGGCTCTGCAAACAATTTTCTCTTTCTTATGATATACAGTGTTTAATTTTGATACTTACACTTCCCATTTTATCCGCGAGCAGTTTTAGTCGAAGATGATCACTGTTGGTTAATTTTCTCTGGAATAGATCCCATGATCCCTAAAATATTTGTATGTCTCCTTACAAAGTAATATCAAAATAAAATTAAGCATTATTCTACCCTGGAAATAAAGTTAGTTTACACTAAGTGTGCATACATGCTGGTGTATGTCCCAGCGCACAATCGACCACCTGCCTTCAGTGAGCAGAGGTTTACAGAGTGAGCTTTTGCTTTTTTGATCTTGCATTGAGCTCAGGCCAGTTAAAAAATAAGTATTATTCCTTTTCATTTGTTGAAAGTTGGCATAAAAAATGGGTAATCAGGACTCCAAGCACACGTAGGGGCTCCTCGGCTCCCCCCATACAAATTTGTTCTTCTGTTTCTACTCCTGTACTTACGCAAGGACACCCTCCGTCTGCAAACTAAAAGTCATCTTAAGAGAAGAAGTAGGTGAGGGGCTGATTATAGTTAGTTTCTTTGAAATAAAAAAGCCATTTAATAATAATAAAAAATACATTTAAATTAAATATACAAGAAATGAAAGTAAGTTATAAAATCCAATCATTTCTACAGAGTAAAAAAACAACACAAAAACACACACCAAAAAACCCCTCAAAATTTGAGACATCTTAAACATTACCAAAGTACCCTATAACTATCTTCTTTTCTAACTGTATAAATTAGTAGAAATACATTTCTTGAAAAAAAAATAAGCTCTGGTAAGTTATCTCCTAGTTTCTCTTTTCAGTTTTCCTATGTAAAAGAAACTATATAAATTGAAAAAAATCTCATTTGTTCAATGAAAAATAATTAATATGGAATCCTCCAAGTCACAATAGAAAACAAATTGTATCCTCTAAGTGGAGAAGATAGCTAAATTTCTCCCTTTTTATAATATTTTAACTCAAAACCATGAATAGAAGAGAAAACGTGTTTTTTTTATACCAGTTTTAGGATGATCAAAAGGGTAAATTTTAAAATAAATCATTTTGACAAAAGATAACGTGGGGAACCTTTTATAATAAACTTATGCAAAGGAGAATGTGTGACAGTTTTTGAATTGTTGCAAAATATATAACTTAGAAAAGGATTTGTTCAGGAACCACTGTAACTTTAAAGAATTTAAGGGAGGACAAAAGAGATTATATTAATGTTTCAGATTAAGTCTATAGAACAGATTTTTCATTATATAGAATTGTTTGGGGGTATCTATAAATAGGGGGTTGAGGGAATTAGGGGTGAGGCAGTACCATTTTTCCAGAACTTTCCTTAAGGGACCCACCTCTGAAATTCAGTGTGGATCATATTGCAGCCCAGACTTTCTGTATTATTCTCTCTGTTGGGATTTCATTCAGTTTTCCTTCCTCCCACCTTCTCCCCCCTCCCTCCCTCCTTCACCTCCAGGACAGCTGGAAACTGACCAACAAAAACTTTGCCTTCGTTTACAAATTCCTTCTTTATCAGTGGCTTTCTAGACAAAGTACCTTATCATTTTAAATGCTCGGAGACATAGACACATTGTAAAACCTAGGCATGAGGGCTCAGCTGACCAGCAATTATCAACCATTCTTGGATTTTAAAAACAACAACAAAAAAACCCCAGGGCTATATATTGGGATAGCTGAAGACAGAGGTTTCTATTTCCCGGTTTATTCAGTTGCTGACTCAATAGTTCTGGGTTGGCGCTCTTTTCTGGGCAAGTTCCATCTGCGTGGTCTGGTGGGCAAAAAACTTGGCAGCCTACTCCTTTATTGTTAGATCCTGTTATTTTCGGTATTTGTCTTATATAAGTAAAATTTCAGAAAAGCACTATCCATAGAGCATTTTAAACATTGCAAATATTCTTTACTTTGGGGCAAAATGGAACCAATTCTAGGATATTCAAGTGATAGCACAGCCCTCATTCAACAGGTTTTTAGGTCTCTGAATTATTCCTTTTACCCATTGAAAACTAGCCTTATTCAATTCTTTTTAGTGTTTGGAGCCTTCGTATTTCATATTGAAGTGGAAAAATCTTTAAGCTTAAGAAAATACTTATAAATCTTCAGAAAGCGAGTGACTTATAGTAAATCACTATGTACCGCACCCCGCTGCCCTTTTACAATAAATGCATAGCTCTTGGCCACACAAATGCCTGTTTCTCCTCGCATGTGACACAAATCACGGGCTCCCACCTCAGCTCTCCCGGTCACAGCCCAGGTGAGCGGCAAGAGGGCCTTACCCGCAGGTCTTCCCTGGAGCAGTCTTTTCCCAGCGGTGTCCCCGAGAGCTTCTTGGTCCCTACTGTGCAAAACCTGTGAAGAAAAACACTGGATATGAGATACGAAAGAGGAGCCAACAAACATCCTCTCCTCGGAAACAGCCACTCGTGTCCCAGCCGTCCAGGGCGTTGCTGTGCCTTGCCCAGTCTAACCAATGTGCAGACTACTGTACAACGGCATTGTCCTGAACAGGTAGTCTGAACACTGGGCCGACGGGGCAGGAGCTCCAGAAGCTTCCATCTGGGCCCTTAAAATCCTCTCTCAGTCCCTGGGAACAGTTGCATTCGGCTCTCCCCCCTGGAGCCTGCTGCACTGACTGAGCCCCACTCCAGTGCTGTGATTTTCAGTCTTGACGTGGCACATTTGCTGCAGACTGGGGAACTGGCAATGAATTTAGGACCAGGAAAAGGGGGAGGGCTGGGCTGGAGAGTCCATATATGGGATGATGTCACCCTGGGGAGGTTTGGGTATGCGCTGTGCCGCTGGAGAGACCGCTAGAATCGCCTGCTCTCAGACATGGGTCTGTGCGTAAAATGGTACCAGATGTTCTGGTGTAATGTTAAACAGTCATTTCATCTTCAGGCCAGATTTTTTCCCTCAACTGGGCAGGAAGTGGGCCCCAGTATGGAAAAGCTGTAAAAAAAGAGTTGAGATGTACAGTTCTGCTGTGGCCAACTGAAAGGGAGTCAGCGGAGAAGGACAAATTTGCTGTCTGATCTGGGCTAGAAAGTCACTTGAAGACACAGGGTAGATAAGAAAGTAAACAGAACGCGGAGCCGCTGGAAGTCAGGACTCCTTAGGAAACCTTTTTTTTTTTTTTGGTGTGTGTGTGTGTGTGTGTGTGTGTGTGTGTGTACTTTCCTGCGGTACTTTATTTTTTGGTGTTTCACTCATCAAAAAGGGCAGATAAGTTCATTTTTTCCCCTTCTCTCTCTTTGTCCCTCCTCCTCCTCCTCCTCCTCCTCCTCCTCCTCCTCTTCCTCCTCCTCCTCTTCCTCCTCCTCCTCTTCCTCCTCCTCCTTGTCTGCTGGATCTGTCAGCGGCTTGCAGGCTGCTCTAGACTTGAACAGTAATTATAGCAACTTCCTGAAAGTGAAGCCCCCATGAAAAGTCTGGAGAAATGTTCTTTGTCATGGCCTCTCCATGAGTAATTAGTTCCACATGTGGCCTTCCTCCTTTCCCTCGGTGACATTGGCTGCTGCTCTGAACGCTATGCTATAGCTTGACCTAAAGAAACTGGAAAGTTAGGATTGCCAGCCTCCACCATGAAATAATGACTCCAGGATCCCACCAGACTGCCTTTGGTAGATTCATGCTATGAGGTCCAGCGTTGTTTTTCACTGGTCATCCCCAATTCTGTGTGATCACTTTTTGTTTTGTTCTCATGGTGTTCTGCTGCTAGTTTTATCTCTGCTTGACTAAATCTGTTGAAATTTGCCAAGTACCGCTTGACCAAAGGTTATAACGTATCAGCCCACAGGCATCTCCTTTTCTTCTCCTGTCCTTTCTGTTTTCAATTATATATACTGGTGACTATTTCGAGTGTACAGATCTGACTCTCCCATCATAGAGTTCTGACTCAAGTTAGAGGTCCTCAAATGTGACCTTGATTAATTGCCCTTCCCAAGATCAAAATGTGAGAAAATTCCTAGGTAGCTTCCACATTTAATTTGAGTAGCCCAACTAAGAGACTTAGTGTTTTCTAAACAATCACAGCCAAAGCGATTCATTTCTACTGGCCTTCTGCAGTCCTTTTTAGAAGCAGAAAAGTAGTACCTCTCTTTAAGTACTCTGGGCTGAATATTTCAAAAAGCTTCAAGGGAGAACTGTCTTTAAGCACTTGCTTTTCCCGAAATGTCTTTTCTTGAATGAACGTATCATGAAAGACTTCAAAAGTTATTACAAGCCCCGTTTACCTTGGGAGGAAGATGAAATAAGATACAAATGAATTGCCAAAACCGGTTTGGCTCAGTGGATAGAGCGTTGGCCTGCGGACTGAAGGGTCCCAGGTTCGATTCCGGTCAAGGGCATGTACCTGGGTTGCGGGCACATCCCCAGTGGGAGATGTGCAGGAGGCAGCTGATCGATGTTTCTAACTCTCTGTCTCTCTCCTTTCCTCTCTGTGGAAAATCAATAAAATATATTTAAAAAAAAAAAAAAGACACAAATGAATTATCCAGCAGTTTAAGATGGAATGGGGAGATTAGCCTCAGGTACATCATTCACAGAGAGATGGAAATCATCCATGGAAATCAGAAGCATTACCTCGTGTCCCTGCTCTTCAGCTTCCATACTTGTGTCTTCAGGGCCTAGTGCTTGAGCAGGCCCAGCATGCCTCAACTCCTTAGAGAATGCTGGAAACAGGCAAATGTGAGTACATACACACAACAGAGTAGTCCTATTACATGTGGATACCAATTCCATCCTTTTTTAGTGTCTTGTTTCTTCACAAGTCATCCTAGAGGAGCCACGAGCCAGAGGGACAGTAGTCGGCCAGGAGCCCCGGCTTCCCAGGTGTGGGCTTGATTCTGCCACCATAGCGGAAGCCCTTTCCTCTGCCCTCGGCTATTTATATCGATGAAACATGCCTTGGAAATTTTGGGTAAGGCAGATGAAAGGTGGTTCTGATCAGACTGCTCCATGATTTCATCTTGGTTCACACATCTGTATTTTCTCAAATAGGGAAGAGATCCCTTTCTCAAATAGGGGTTTTTATAATGTTTTATTCGAGGAACTCAAAACTTAAATCCTTCCTCCTTTTGAAGCATTGTAAGAGATTTTTCTACAGAAACAAAAGGATAAAGATTGTGTCCCCTTAGCATATGAGCCTGTCTCACTGGGTATGCAGTTGAGTAGAGTGTTTTAAATTTATCTTTCCTCCAAATAGTTCAACTAGTATTTATTCCTGTTTCCTACTCATGTGCTAGTCGCAGTGCCAGGAACTGGGCATATCACATTTAAGAAGATATGTCCTGGCCAGCTGGTTTTACTCGGTGGTTAGAGCGTCGGCCCATGGACGGATGGGTCTCAGGTTTGATTCCCAGTCAAGGGCATGTACCTCGGTTATGGGTTCACTCCCCACCCCTGGTCAGGGTGCATACAGGACGGCCGGTCATGTCTCTCTCACATCAATATCTCTCTCTCCCCTCTCCTCCTCCCTCCATTCCGCTCCGTCTGGAAAATCAGTGAAAAGAGTATCCTCGGGTGAGGATTCAAAAAATAAATAATGTTTAAGGAGGTATGATTCCTGCCCTCAAAGAGCTCACACTTACTTATGGTGTTAGGAATGCTAATCTGTGATCATGTTTAATCTAAAACGTTGCCTTGCCTCTATGGAAAGTTCTTGGCATTCCTTTGGAAATGGCCTGAGGGCTTTTCCAGGTCTGTAAAGTTATCAGTTAAATATGATGGGCTCTAGAAAGCAAAGTTAGCGATGACAAAGACTTGCCTCTGAAAACTGATGTTATTATTTAACTTATTTTAAAAGGTATTGACCAAACTGATTGTTTGCATCAATGGATGGTTTTGGTTGACTACAAACTTGCTCTGTTTTAAAATGTCTTGGAAAATAAACGGGTTTCAGTTGGTTATTATTCCCAAGCTTGGCAAAATTTTGTGACTTTAGAAATTCTCAAATTGAAACCAGGTGGAGACTTGTTTCTAAGTACTTATAAAGAAACAGGGTTATTAGTGTTTACAATTAGGGTGTTCTGTGACATCCATTTATGCACACTTCAGATAGTATTTATATTGCTTTAAATGTTTTGTTACAAGATTAGTGCCTGGGCCTTAAACTTTCAAACAATAGTAAGTAGGTTAAGAAAAAGTTCATTATTTTCCCCTCCACCTTCTGTTCTCCCAAATTAATAGTAATTTGGTGTGATTCTGTTTACCACCTTTGCAACGGTAATTTTATAGCTTCTCTACAGATTACAAAATCCTTTCATATAAAATGTATCAGTTTCGTATAATCATCTTATGGGCTAGATATTATGGGCTAAAATTATCTTATGGGCTAAAATTATTCCCATTTTATTGATGGTGAAAATCGAGGTTTAGAGAGGTGAAGTAATAACTTGGTAGAATTACAGTAAATAACAGAACGCAGCTTTTTTTTTTTTTTTTTAACTCAGATGCCTGTGATCAGAAGCATATTGTCAACCCACAGAGACGATTTTTCTCCCTACTGAATTCTTATGACACTTAGAATTCCTGTTATTAATTTGTAGCCTTCTCTTAGTTTTGGACTGAAATGTTATGTGTACTATTTATTATTTTACATATTTGGATGCTTTCCCCCCAAATCTATATATATATAAAAGCTCAAGCTACTGAACGACCGGTCGCTATGATGCGCACTGACCACCAGGGAGCAGACGCTCAATGCAGGAGCTGCCCCCTGGTGATCAGTGCACTCCAACAGTGGGAGCGCCGCTCAGCTGACCGACCCATCCCGAACCCATCTCAGTGGTCCACCAGCTGGGCGGCAGCCACTGACTCCCTCAGTAGTTCTATAGGTCCAATCTCTGGAAAACGGGCCAGGCACCGATGGACCTGCGCCACCAGCATGATCCTGACAGCACTGCTGACCTCTAGGAAGTCGGCCTCGGGCACTGCGGCCACTTCCCCTCCCTAGACTCAGCAAGGAAGAAACGGTATATAGTAAAAGCAGCTGCCAGGTGGCTCCTGACAACCAGTGCAAATGTCAGCAGGACGAATCTGGATCCCAGGCCGGCAAAGGTGTCCTACCACACCCGGAGGGTCTAATGCATCCTGGCCCTCCCAACCCCCCTCGGGACCGGCGTCAGATGTAGGGCTCATGGCTGGTGAGCACCGCTGTGGCAGTGCAAGCCTCTCCCGATCGAGACTGACTGAGAGGGAGCCTGCAGCAGGCGCAACGGGCCGGAATGAGTGGGACCAGCAGGCAGGAGCTGCAGGCGGCGTTGGACTGTGGGTTTCCACCCGATCCCCACAGGCCACCCCAAGGGACCCAACCCATGCATGAATTCATGCACCAGGCCTCTAGTAAAATACAAGCTAATTGAAGACAAGAATAGTATCTTTATACTTTTTTTAAACTAGCCTATAGTAGGCCATCCATTAAACCAGCGATTTCAACCAGTGCACTGCAAGAATTTTTAAAACATGAATACCTGACTGTTTAGTCAAGGCGTACTGACCATTTTTCCTTAGATTGTCAAATAAAAAAATGACAACAGCCCACGCAACAATAGCCATCTAGTGTGAATGAGTCAAAATTATACCAGCACCTATATATTTGTAAGATTGGCAAAAAACACATTTTTTTTGGCATGCCACAGAACTTCAGTAATTAGTCTATTTGTGCCACGAGTTGAAAAAGTTTGAAAATATCTGCATTAAACTGTGGGAAGATTGAGTAAAAGCTATGCATAGCATGCATGTGGTTTCTGACCTAACCTTTATCATGACAACTCAAGAGTTAAAGCTATCTTATTTTTATCTTAAATGAAAGCCATGGTGCAATTTTAACATTTATATACGCGTGTTGCTGTTATGTCTCCGATACATCAGTCTTTTAGAAATAAATGTGAACATCAGGCCAGCCATATCTCCTTGCTTATTTTTGGCCTTCTAATCTTCTGGAAGTATCCTGTGTAGCTATCGGTCATGCAATCTTGTGTGAAAAGCAGGATCTAACTAAGCTGTGCCATTTCCTTTCTTGTTGTTTTCTCCTTCCCAGTTTGTGTGTGAGATAAAAATCTAGTTGACCCCAGTTCATTGCGAATTAGGGAAGATAGCCCCACTCAGTGTGGCCTTATGTGGTGTGGATTAGCACTTTTTTTTTTTTTTATTGGAAGCATCCAGTTTCTTAATCACCAGTGTTTCCTATTTTGGGGGGCCCATGAGGACTGGCAGATCTGTCATAGCAGAGCTTTCTTTCCCCTTTTCCCTCCCTCCTGACACTCTCAACAAATGGCTGTCTCCAGCTCCCCACCGGGAAGGGCCCTCTTAGCCTGAGATGCCAGACCAGAGGATGTGAAATAGGGAAGGCGTGACAGATCTCCCTTTCCCAACTGAAAACCAAGTTACATGGAAACAGCCCTAAATCGTCAACGTAAGGCAGCTGACTTGACAATCTTCAGAATGCTTGCAAAAGTTTGCAGAGATTGTGAGAGAGCTGATTTTTTTTTTTAAAAAATGTACATTTTTACAAACGCAAGTTTTGTTTCGCCTGTCTCTAGAATTTCCTTTGCGGAGTCTGTTTATTTAAAAATCAGCCCCTAACCAAAAGCAGTATATATTTTATGAACATTCTTTCCTCAAATCAGTTGAGAAAGATAATGTTACATCTTCGAGTTTTCCTAACCACTGGCGTGCACAACAGCCATTTCTGAATTTCGGTAACATAATACATCCGGCAGGCAGACCTGGAAACTCTGGGTCCGTGGAAAACCAGTCACGTGAAGGTAAATATATGATTTATGACTCCAGGAAAATCTGAGGCACTTTCTTGAGATCTTTCGGGGAATGCAAGATAAAGGGCTTGGAAAATTGGTGCTGGCCCTCTCAAGCAGACTCAGGGAGAGCACACCAGAAATGCCGCCTGCCGCCTGATGCAACCCCAGAGGCTAGCGAGCATCATCTGAACGCTATGTGCTCTGACCTCCCGTCGGATTCCATGTACGATCAGACTGTACAATGAGCACTGGCTCACTGGGACCGGAGGACTACGGTGTCCTCGGGTCACTGACCAATTTACAAGATTGACTCCTGATGTCTTTTGACATCGCTAGTATTTTATTTCCTGAGTGCAACTCAGAAGTGAGCATGCATGATATCCAAAAGAAAGAAAAAACCAGTCCGTGCCTCAGGTAGACTCAGAAACCACTTTCCTCAGGGGTAGAGAAAGTATCCTTTCTGTGGCTGGCTGTGGGTGCAAGTGAAGCACAGTGGCTACAAGGAAATATGTGTGGGAAGGGACGCTTTCTGCTTCGCCCAGAATTCCGGCTATTATACAGTAGGTCAGTTTAGAAGCTCCCAGTCTTCCAGTGATGCTAGACATGCTTGCATAATCCATGGCATGGGCTCTTTATTCAAGGATTTATAATTTTCTGGTATATGCAGAAGGGGAAATACAAATTATATGAATTGTTAAAAGGGTTTGATTCAGCCTTGGCCGGGTAGCTCAGTTGGTTAGAATATTGTCCCGATATGCTAAGGTTGTGGCTTCGATCCCAGTCAGGGCGCATATAAAAATCAACCAATGAATACATGGATAGGTGGAACAACAAATCAGTGTTTCTCTCTCTCTCTCTCTCTCTCTCTCTCTCTCTCTCTCTCTCTCTCTCTCTCTCTCTCTTTGTCTGTCTCTTACATGTGCACAATCCCTTTCTCTCCCTTACCTCCCTCTCTAAAAATCAGTCAATAAAAATGTTTTAAAAAGGGTTTGATCCAACATAAATCTGCTTACTTGAGTATGTTGTATGTAGATATTACAACTGGCTTCTCAATTCTGTTTAGTCTCCAGAGAATTTACTCAAGGTCTATAGGAGACCACATTAGAACACTCCTATTTGTGCCATGGTGGGAATTTGCTTTTCTCTTACAGATAACAAAAAGCACTTGGTGTATACATTAGTTCACGCAAAGTTTATTTACATATTGCAAATGAGTGTGGATCACATATTTTTATAAGCACTTATATTATTCGTGTATTAATCCATCAACAGTGGCTTCAATTTGCCATACGGAATCCAATTACAATTTCATCAATACTCCTGACAGCGGGGTAGAAGCTGTAAAGAAAGGAAAGTGTTCTGTGTTCCATGTCTAACGGTTTGTTTTGTTTCTTTAATACTTCTCTTTTTGAGCACTTATTTGATACCAACCCCCATGCTAGTGGTTTCCACTTGTAATCTAATCTAATCCAGTAACCTGAAAGGTAGGGTTTCTTCAGTGCTATGAGTGAAGTGGGAACTGCAGGAGGCAGTGTGGTGGGAGGGCTCCTGGGTTTGAATCCTGGCTTTAGGGCTGACATTGGCAATTACGTGACAATTCTGAGCTCCTGTTTCCTCATCTGTAAAATAGGTTCCTCTGAGGACTAAGTGGGCTAATGTGTGAAAGAAGCTTGGAGGGGGCCTGGCCAGAGGGGGACCTCAAGTGGGTTAGGTGCTGCTGTGAGGCCCAGCAGGCCCCCACCTTGGTTCGATTACTGACCATAATTCTAAACCAGGTCCCGTGACTCCAGAACCCAGGCCACAGCAAATATTCAGGAAGAAAGTGTGTTATTTTCCTTAAGGTGCTGATAATCTCATTGGATGAATAAACGATGTGTACATAAAACAAGTAAAAATAGAAGCAAACTCTTGATTCTGGAAGAAGGACAACAGATTGTTTTTAAAACACTGTAGTGGGAGGTGGCTCTTGAAGATCACTTTTTGGAAAATCTTTTTGAAAAGCCCAGAATGACTTTGAGTTTCCTGTCCTTTGAGTTTACCCACTTTTATTATAGTTTGTCTGTACAGGGTATCCCCTCAAAATGTATACACACTTTAAGAGCATATAACTCAATATTCCATTACACTTTGAAAATGAAATGTATTTTAATAAACATTGTCTTTATAATGTGTATACATTTTGAGGGGACACCCTATATATGTAAAAATCTGTGTGTGTATAAATATGTGTGTAAGTACATATATGTGTATGTATGTATATTTTAAAACTAAACCAGATCACTATATGACAGTTACCAACATCAAAATCAATTCCTTCTTTAAAGTAACGCTCTTTAAGGTGAGAGCATGTGCAATACTTTCTTTGTAACCTTAGACGTTAGTTTTGGTGTGTGCACATTTTAGTCATATTTTTTAAAAGATTGTGCCCGTCACAGCTTTATAGGAACAGTTGAAGGCTAACAAGTATAAATTGGATAGGAAATGCCTTCGTAATTTTGCAAATGCATAATCTCGGCATTGATTTCTGTGCTGGTGGAGCCACCACTGACTGCGTTTAAAACCTGCACACATACTTTGTGAACTATTAGTTCAGTTTTGGTTGGGGATAATTAATTTTCTCCCAACCTCTGCCTTGTAACGAAACATCTTCCTCTGGTACAATTTACTTCCTTCGGTTTTTGTGTGTGTGTGTTTTTTAAGAAAGAACTACTCTTGGGTTTCATTGGCCAGAATGGATTAGGATTGCTTTTGAAATACTACTAGTTTGTTTTGCTGGAGAACTAGTAGATTTTTAGATAGGTTTTTTTTTCCCCTATAAGGTGTTTGGACCCCATTGAAAATGTTTGGGCCTGGCCTGGCTAGTGTGGCTAAGTTGGTCAAGTGTCAACCTGAGAACCAAGAGATTGCAGTTCAAATCTTGGTCAGGGCACACGACCAAGTTGCAGGCTCAGTCCCCAGGAGTCGTGCAGGAGATCGATGTTCCTATCTCTCTTTCCCTCTCTCTTCCTCTCTCTCTAAAAATCAATTAAAAAAGAAAATACAAAAACGTTTGGGCCTGGTCCAGTGCACATGTATATTGGAGCCAATGTTTAGAGTTCAACTTGCATTTTTAGGGCCTTATGACATTATTGCTAAAGAGAAGCTCACAAAAGAACTTGGTTGTGTTTGTGTGTGTGTTTTTTTTTCCCTTTCAAGTTCTCTAAACAAGAGAAAATTAGAGCTGGAATGAGTGGCATAAAAGGAATCTTTTGACTTTTCTAGAATTAATTGCCTTTGCCAGCAGAGAAGCCAGTTTTGAGGATATTGGACTTCCCTCTCTTTTTTATGATTCCAGACCATGAAATTTGCAGTCCTATAATTTCAATTGGTTAATTTTTGGAAAGTTGAGTCCCCCATTTTTTTTAACCTTTAACAACATACAAGAGAGCTAGTGGGAGTTGATTTTCCAATAAATTTTGCCCTATCTGTGCTTTCTAAATCAACCTCAACTCTAATTCCTTCTTTGTCTTCAGATCATAAAATAATTGGTGTTGGTCACCCAGCAATGTTAATACTGGTTAGGTTGGATTCAATTTGTTAATGTGAACTCTAACTTTATTATTATTTAATTTGATTTTGTTCAAATTATATGTTGTATATTCAGCCTCATTTAGATGAATGCCATTTCTGTTGCGTTCTTACACTGCAGCATCTTCAGTGCATTTATCTGGGGTATTATATATATCCAGGATTTTCCAAGTATATAAAATTCCTCCCTTCACACTACCATTCCCACAGCACACAGTACACATCTCCTTCACATTCAGTGTAAGAGAGCTGCTGTGAATTTTCGATGTATGTGTGCTGATGGAGACTGTTTAGAAAGGCCATGTTGAAAACTTCCGTTGCTTACCAGTGTATAGTACAACTGTGACACAGAAGTTTTGAATTAACATTCTTAGTAAAAACACTAAGGCCAAGTCGTTCAGTGCCCCAGGCAGAATATATTTGGTAATTTAGTACTTATACAGATTTAAGTAATTGTATATGATTTCAAAATTTCATCTTTCTTGAACAAATTGCACTTCTTTGAGGTTAAATCAAACCTTTGCTTTCTTGGGTACAACTGAGGTATAAGAGAAGGAACACCCAGAGTAGAGAGAATTGTCATGGTGCTGCCTGGGGGCAGATGACTGTGGTGCTATAGCAGATACCCTTTTCCCCTTCGGTGGGTTTTGTGTGGCCCTGGATGTTGAAAGAGAAGAGGAGCAGAAAATATTAATTAAACTAGTTATTGTGGGTGGAGGTGGAGATATGTGTTAATGTCCTATACTGTATCTCCACCAAGGAATCCAAGGGCATTCAGTAAAATAGGCTTATTGCTGCTTTTTGCACCTTTCTCCCCGCTGTGCTCAGTGTGACACTTTCTGTAGCTCTCCCCTTTTTTTCTCCAGCCCCACTTCTTCCTGAGTCTTTTTCAGAACAGGGGTTGGAATTGAGCTACCAGTGAAGATAGGTATTACACTGCTTAATGAGATTTTTAAAAATATATTTTTATTGATTTCAGAGAGGAAGGGAGAGGGAGAGACAGATAGAAACATCAATGATGAGAGAGAATCATTGAGCGGGTACCTCTGACCAGGACTTGAATCGTGACCTACCTGGTTCACAGGTTGACACTCAACCATTGAGCCATGCTGGCCAGGCTATTTTTTCTTCTTAACATTTCAATTGGATTCACTTAACCCCAGGTATTCATTGCTTAAGAACAAATAGATCCCAAATTAAATTAAATTACTTTGATACTTCCTCGTGGCTTTGAAATAATTCTCTTATGAAGCAGTGACTTTTGACTTAAAAAAAATAAATATCTTCAGAAGGGAGGAGAAAGAATTGTAGAGTTTTAGGTTGATCGCTCTGTTTTACTTTAAATCAGCTTTTTCATGTCTCCAGAGATACCTCGTACCAAATATTTCCCCATAACCACGTAGACCTTATTGTCCATCCCAGTCATTCATTCATCTTTGCTCATGCTCTGCTGGTTCTTCCCAAACTGTTGCCTGACTCGGTCTGGTATTTATGTCTCCTCTTTTTCACTTGATTGCAAGCTCCTTGAGGGTAGGGACCCTTCCTGTAGTTTCCATGCACACTGCCCAATGGCTTCCCTCAAGGAATCAGGTCAATAAATGCATATTGATTATTATGAGATTTTCCTGAATGTGAAGAGGCAAAGAAAGGGGAATTCCTTCTTAAGCAAGGCCACCATAGCACCTTCCTCAGTGACATTTTAACATCTTTATTTACTTTGACAAAGGCTCTCAATGCAAACTGCCCTATAGGTTGCCATAATGCACTACCCACCTTTTTTAGGGCATGTGGAGAGTGTGCTTAGAATGTGGCACAAGACTGCAGATGCCATCTTACTTAACAATCACTCAAGGAGGAATTTGTTAGATGAGCGTATGCTGGGAAACGGCTGCCAGGAGAAATGTGGAAACCACATGAAATTCACTGCACACAGCAATCTGGTTTCCATTTCTGCACTGCATTTTGTGCGAGCAGGAAGAAGATAAACAAGCTGTGCAAAACTAAGGGGAATGGCAAAAGGATTAAATTTTAGAATCCCATAGCATTCATGTATTTTGGAATTTGTGAAATTTAATCCCATCACATAGGATCCTTTAAGAAGGGAGAAAATATGTAGCATCCTCATGATCGTACATGTCTCAGTGGAACGGATGAGTAATTGTGCTTCCTGTTGATGAGTAGTAATACGACTATAACATTCGCTTCAGTTAAGATTAAAACGAAAGTCTCATTCTGGTCTTTGGGAGGCAGACATGATTTTGAGAGTGAGATGAGCAGGGAACCCCTCTTTTTTGGTTAGTTTTCGAATGTCCCAGGGACAGGAGACTTTTACTCTAGTGTTTTAATTCAGTTATTTAAAATTCTACATGAAAGAGGTGTATGGGTGGAGTAAACTGGAGAAGGGTTGTTGAATTTCTCTTATTTGCAAAAAGAAAAAAAAGTATTCTGGAGATTCTATTTTAGTTTTCTATGTATTAATTCTTATGCAATTTAAATATGAAGTAAGCATTTAAAGAGGAATACACCTGATGAAGGTAAAATGGATTGTGAATAGGTATGTTAACATTTAAAACACAAAGACCAGCCATGCAATTGTGATCCCCCTTTAAGGACCATGATAGGATCGTACAGACCCACATTTTGGAGGAACAGACACTCATGTCTGATTCAGTAGGCCTTGGGCTTTGAAAAAGTCTGTGAGATCAAGATTATAAAGTTAAGTCCATCCTATACTTAAGTAGATTAAAACTTTTCACAGCTTAATTTCCCACTTTATGGTGGAAAAGGGAGGCTGAGTTATTTAAGGTTTATTTAATAGACTTTTATTTAACTTAAAGAAAACCTTTTCATTAGCTTATCATCTGAAAACTTTTAGCTGACTACACTTGATAACTAATACATAATTGTCTCAGCCCGCGTTCATTGCCAAGGGATCTTGTGTCCTTGAAAAGTGCCATTTTTCAGACAAGATGTAAAAATAAATGTCCAGTCTCTGCATTCATTTGTTCTCTCATTCACTCATTTACTCCATAAACATTTTTCAGACTCCTGCCATGTTGTACACACTGTGCTGAGCTAAAAAGATAAATAACATAAAATCTATGCCTTCATGGAGTTAGTTTGGGATGAATTTAAAGGGTAAGAATAATTGTTAAGAAGAAAGAATGATTTAAGTCTTTTGAATCAGTTGTATTTACACAAGTGCTCAGGTTTATCTAACAATATTCTATTATTTAAATAATGCTATCATAGATTAATTCATACAATCCTCAAAACCACCCCAAAATATAAGGATGACAAATAATGTTCCCAATGTCACATAAGCAAACTAGGTGGTAGAATTGGATACACACCCAGACCACCTAGCTTCAGTTTGTACACTCAGCCACTGCTCTGATGCCTACCTAAAAATACATAATAATAATAATAATAATTTCAATGATAGTTTTAATGTGTCATAAAAATATTGATACTTTAGAAAAAGTGCTTACTATTAAATAAAATATTTCTTAACACTCTACTATGTGAGTTAGTTTTAAGCATGATGGCTTGATACTCTAGATCAGTGGTTCTCAACCTTCCTAATGCCGCGACCCTTTAATACAGTTCCTCATGTTGTGGTGACCCCCAACCATAAAATTGTTTTCGTTGCTACTTCATAACTGTAATTTTGCTACTGTTATGAATCGTAATGTAAATATCTGATATGCAGGATGTATTTTCATTGTTACAAATTGAACATAATTAAAGCATAGTGATTAATCACAAAAACAATATGTAATTATATATGTGTTTTCCAATGGTCTTAGGCGACCCCTGTGAAAGGGTCGTTCGACCCCCAAAGGGGTCGCGACCCACAGGTTGAGAACCGCTGCTCTAGATGTTGCTTTAAATATTCACATCATAATCCTTTGTGTGAATAATCTTGGTGTTGATAGAAACTGGAGATCTTGTTCTAATGGTTCTCTTCTTTATGCCATGGTCAAGCTTTAAACATAAGGTTTGTTTTGCTGACTGGTATGTATACATGATTACACACAAAAATGGTACAAAATGAGAGGCAAATGAATCAAGTCATTTAAATGGCCACATACTTCCATTGGAAAATTATCTTGCAATTTGAGACCCATTGGCATTGTTTATTAAATTCTGTCTCTTTCAGCTATCTAGTCACTGCCAAGCTATGCAAAAAGATGGTGGGCTGGGGAAGTGGGGCATCAATGGGAAAAACAAGCCCTCCCCCCCCATTACATCCCTCAGACCTTCATATATCCTCATTGGCTCATGCTTTTTTCACCGTAATCTCTTCAGAAGGAGGGCTTTTCCTTGAAAGGAAGGTTCGCTCATTAAATGACTTCTGTGCTGTGTGTTCATCTCGCACTGAGTTTTATCCCATATAGCGTGCCTCACACAGAACTTAATTTTTCGAGTGAATTGGTCCTCCTTTGAAATTTAGCAATATGTATGAACATGGTTCTTCTACCTTCCCAAAGTGAACAAGAATCAGCTCAAAGTTGATTTTCATGGACCCTATTTTAGGAAATAGACAGTGTACTCATCAGTTGAGTGATGCAGCATAAGAAGCTTGAGTCTCTCTTCCTGATTCACTGCTAACCTGCAGCAGGAATTTAGTGACCCGTGTGCTTCGTAGATGAGTTTCCTGAGCATCTCTGTGACGTCCACGCACAGTATCAGCTAGAGCCCATGATAGATTTTCACCACGGGACAATGCAAAGTTATTAGTCTGGGATGTGCTGTACACTGTGAATTACTAAACAATCATAGCAATTCTTCTATTAATAGGTTGAAACACACTGTTTAAAACACTATAAATTTATTAATTCTGGTTTGGGGACTGGATTATTTTACTCTTTTTTTGAGTAATTTGTTTTTTACTTTTTTCTTGAATTTATTGGGGTGTGCAATTACATATCACCTGTATATTGTACTGTATGTTCACCACCACTGGTCAAGTCTCCTTCTGTCACCATTTATACCTCCTACCCTCTTCTACCTTCCCCCACCTCCCTTTCCCTCTGGTAATGTTGTCTGTGTCTATGAGGTTTGTTGTTGTTGTTGTTTTGTTTGTTTGTTTTTGCTTAATCCCTTTATCTTTTTCATCCAGCACCACAACTCTCCTCCCCTCTGACAGCTGCAAGTCTGTTCTCTATCTATGGGTCTGTTTCTATTTTGTTTGTTAGTTTATTGTGTTCATTACATTCCACGTATGAGTGAAATCATATGTTACTTCTCTTTCTCTTACTGGCTTATTTCACTTTGCCTAATGCTCTCCAGGTCATCTATACTGTCACAAAAGGTAAAATTTTCTTCCTTTTTACAGCTGAGTAGTATTCCATTATGTAAATGCACCACAGCTGTTTTCTCTACTCATCTACTGATAGACGCTTGGGCTGCTTCCAAATCTTGGCTATTGTAAACAATGCTGCTATGAATATAGGGGTGCATGTATTCTGTTGAATCAGTGTTTTGGATTTCTTCAGATAAATTCCCAGAAGTGGAATTGTTGGGTCATAAGCCAGTTCCATTTTTAATTTTTTGTGATAACTCCACACTGTTTTCCACAGTGACTACACCATATTTTTAAGGGAGATATGGGAAACTTTGGGAGAGCAACTTATGGAAAACAATGGAAGAGCAACTAAAACGATTTGAGTTCAGAATCTGGTAGTATGGGGGAGAGCGGGGGGGATGAATTTAAGAAAGAAGGTGTGTTGTTTTGACTGGGGAAAAAGCTTAAATGTGACTCAACTGCCTTTAAGTAAATTAGATTTTAGTGGAAGGATGTTCAGCCACACTTCATCTTCCAAAGGAAAGTAAACAAAATAAATTAGTGCAAATTGCTCCCAGACTCAGATTGAGCAAAAGAAAGAACTCTGTGGAATTGATTGCTGTTGAACTCCGGGAGGTAGTACCGATGTAGGCAGTACCTCTCTGTGGTCATCTTTTTTTAATTGAGGTTCATCCATTTTGCTTGGATGATTGCTTACCTTATTTCCTAAAAGAATGATTCTCTGAGGCAATGTTTTGGCTAAAGCATATTTTTTAGCAAAGGAATTGAAAAATTAGTTCTGTCTGTCTCCATCATTTTGTTAAATTTCTTGTGCTATTCATGTGCTTCAAAGCAGTCGACAAATATATACCGGGCACGGACTTAAGCTAGTAAACGTTTTTATAATGGTAGGAAATAGCAATACATGCTATTATTGTCATTGAAAAATGCATAATTTCTTGCCTAAACTCTGCTTTTGATTATTTATATGGAATTGCATATAAAGAAGATACTTCAAACCTAGTATAATCAAATGGCATATCTGTTGTTGCTTGATTATCAGCTTTGAGATTTCCCTTAGAGAATTTGTGATTAGTAAATTTAAAAAAATAATTTTGAGTCAAATACTATACATAAGGGCTGCTTTCCAAACATTTGGCAATAAATTCTGACCTCCTGACCAACATTAGGTAGCTTAATGCAAGAAGTTGTCATAGGAATAATTACTCAGAAACACAAATAACCATGCAAAGCAGACCAAAAAAGTGGCTTTCTAATGTATTTTTTCCTGCTTTAAAAATACTCCAGTCAGGAGTGAGACACTTTTCCCTTGAATATCTTTTTCTATTTTTTTTTAAATTTTGAACTACGTGAATGTATTGCTCATTTAAAAATGTTATAGTGTTAAACAGTTTGAAAGAATATTTCAGTTTTTTCCTGTAATTAACATTTCTCACAAATTCTTCCTTAGAACTGAAAAATAAATCAAGTTTCTCAGGGTTATTTACTTCGATCTGGTTTAATCTAGACTCAGGTCCTTACAAGAGAGTTACTCTTTTAATTATTTTCAGGGCTTCAAATACGGTGATCTGAGTAATAGGTGTAGAGGATGTTCTGTAAAACGAATACCTGTGAAGTCTTTTAAACATTCCTTTGATAGGGAACATTTATCCTTTTCAAGGCACTGACATAAGCAAGTACTTGGTAGTATTCTGCCTCTGCAAACAGGTGTCCTTGAGAATATATTGAATTAACCACTTTTTCAAATAAGTCAAGAAAATACAGTTAGGAACAACTTCACAGTAGCTCCCTTCCTACTCTTACTGTGCTAAAGGGACAGGGAAGAGACGTAGAATTATTGTTATTTTTTGTGAGAACTTGCTATGTGCTGAGATAATAAAATGCAAGTTCAGGTGCTAAGCGGTGTTATAAGGATTGTGCTCAGCTTGGGTGCTCTTACCTGGTATTAGGGCCAGAGGAGCCGAAATACCCAAATCCTCCAGAGACCATAGCAACTGCTCCTCTCGTGGTTTCTGAAGAAGGAATAATAGCAAAGAAAAGCAAAGTAACACCTCATTATTTGCTGGGGATTTGGCCCCAAACCCCAAAGCAAAGAACTCTGGCCGGCTAGCCAGACCACCTATCTGGAACAGCCACTTCTCCTGAGGTGGGGAGGCCTAAGTAGCTGCCAATCGAAGGTGGCCCCTGCTCTCCTGAGGGCTATGCCTGCATTTTTGCATCTTATCACACTCCAGCCAGGTAGAAGAAAGAAGCAAGTGAGGATGAAGTGCTTGTGCCTGGGGCATGGAGCCTTGGTCATAAAGGTGCCCAGGACAGGGGACAGAGGAGGAGGAAAACCAAAGGGAGAGCCAGGCCATGCCTGCAGTTGGCTTTCTGTTCACCTTTCAGCCAGGGTGGCCCGATGTATCAAACCACAGCCACCTGTCCTCCTGGAAGGGGTAAGTGGGGTGTGGAGGTGCAGGTGGATAGAAGGTGGTCTAAAGGGCTCCTTGTCCTCAGGGTGATGAGAAGCAAGGACCCACACTGCTGTCCTACTGGGCCTTTGTTTCCAAGTCCAGGGCATGCATCTCTCCCTCGTGTTGATGCCGACAGCACATGCATCTCTTTGTCCTGGGTCTGAAGACTTGGCAGATGTGCAGCCTTATCATCTCAACCCAGTTTACAATGTAGGCTCACGATTCCATTTCAGCGATGGGCTGTTTACTGAGCAATCTTAGTAGATCTGGTTAGACATCTGTAGGTGTTAAAGATCTACCTGGGCTTTAGCCATATTCATCTTTCCAAACTACAGCTCTAATGGGCGAAGACTGGAAGGGAACTCTCTGTACTGTTTTTCCAGCTCTTCGGGAAGTCTAAAATGATCTCCAAAGGAAAAGCTTCTTAAAAAGTAGAAAACGAAGACCAAGACCATAATGTATTTCAGAAAAACACAGGTCAATGTGTATGTCTTTAAGGTAATAAAGATATTCCTACATGTTTAACATGCAAAAAAATACATAGCTTTTATGTTACCACACTGCTCAAAAACTTTCCTTGACTTCTGTAATTTATAGGATACAGTTTAAATTCTTCAGTCTTGGAATTTGAAACATCTTAACTCAAGCTCCAGTCTTCCTTCACCATGTTAAAACTTATTACCCACCCTGCTCCAAATCTCTAGCCAAACTGGCCTCTTCATTGACCTTCCATAGGGCACCCTTCATCCTCCTAACTCATGAAATCTACAGCAACCTCACAAGCTACCTACAATCTCACTTCTTTTTTTTTTCAGATTTTTTTTTTTTTTTTAGAGAGAGAGAAGAAGGGAGAGGGTGTGAGAGAGAAACATCGATGTGAAATGAAAACATTGATCACTGCCTCCCACATGACCCTGGTCAAGCCCACAATCCTGGCATGTGCACTGACCAGGAATGGAACTGTCAACCATTCAGTGCAAGGGACAGTGATCATCCAACTGAGCCACACTGGCCAGGGCTGAAATCGCGCTTCTTCTAAGAAGCCTTCCTTAACCATCCCTAGCCCAATTTAATATCTTGCATTTATATTCTCTTAAAGTAAATATTGCATATAAAACTTCAGTGCTTCTATTTATGGAAACCTCTTATTTTTTAGTATTAGTTGTGTATACTAGACTATTTAAGCTGCTCAAAGTCAGGACTTTATATAATTTTTGGAATTCTCCATCTTGCTTAGAGTATTCATTCCATAAACCCTTAGAATTATCTTTTATGTGCCAGGCACTGTGCTGGGTGGTTGGAATATGAAGCAAATAAAAAGATTTCTTCAGGAAGTCTTTCTTGTTGCCCTGGCCAACTTGAGGGTATTGCTGGACTCCCACTGTATCCTGCCCTTACTACTATCTTACTTAGTTAACAGTGTAAATGGTGTAATTTGTTGGATTATGTGTCTGTATCCTCCTCTAGACCACAGGCTCCTTAGGATAGGCCCTCAGTCGTTTTTCATTGTATCCCCCATACTCAAAATAGCACATGCGTAGTGCTCAATGTATGTTCACTGAATGAGATAAGTGCTAAGAAATGGCAGCTGAAGGTTGTTCAGTGATAGGATCATAATGTCTGAGGCTCTCTCTTAAATAGGTCATTAGCTTTTTAGCAAACTGTCTGAAAATTATACTCTAATGATTTTTTGGTCCTTTCTTTCTCTTCCAGTCTGTATATACTTTCAATCAGGTAGACATCCTCACTAACATGTCTCATGACATTGCATTTATATATTCAGTAATATGGACACATCAGCCATCATAGTCATCACTTTACATAGAGAATTTACAGACAGACCCATAAACAAGCTTTCTGAATTCCAGGAATAGGTGCTGCCAACTCTGTAATCTCCATTACAGGTATCGAGTCAGCGCCAGACCTGAGTCCCTTAAAGGCAAGGGACCCAATATGGTTTTGTTTTTTCCCCTCTTAATCCTCACCCAAGGATATGTTTATTGATTTTAGAGAGAAGGAGGAAGGAGAGAGAGAGAGAGAGAGAGAGAGAGAGAGAGAGAGAGAGAGAGAGAGAGAGAAGGAAAGAAAGAAAGAAAGAAAGAAAGAAGGAAGGAAGGAAGGAAGGAAGGAAGGAAGGAAGGAAGGAAGGAAGGAAGGAAGGAAGGAAGGAAGAAAGAAAGAAAGAAAGAAAGGAAGAAAGGAAGAAAGAAAGAAAGGAAAAAAGAAAGAAAGAAACACACACACTTCGACTTGTGGCCTCCCATACCCACTCTGACCAGGGATCCAACCTGCAACCTAGGGTTGTGCCTGATCAGGAATTGAAGCTAACCTGCCACCTTTTAGTGTACATAAAGATACTCCAACCATCTGAGCCACCCTGCTGGGGCCCAATATGGGTTTTGATCTGTCTGTGTATCCCAAACATCTAGCACAAACAAGGGGTGGAAAGCAGAGTCTATGCTTAATAATTGTGGGATTAATAATATGAACACAGTTTCTCTCCACAAACAACATTCATTTTAAATCTCATATGGTTTTATCAGACTTGGTTAAAAAAAAAAAAGAAAAAAGACTTATTGATATGAATTTCCTTCCAGTCTCCCTACCTTCTGCTCTAAGATCCTGAAAGGGCTGAAAGTAGGAACTTAGGTACTGAAAAGACTTATCCAAAATTGGTTTTCAGGTCTACATAAATGTCAAAGGGTTGAGCTCTTCCTGAATTTTAAACTGAAAATTGCTCATTACTTACTAACAAAGAGAAAACATCATAATTAATTTCACAGAGTAGCTGTCCTCATTTATTCCTATGAACAAACATATAGTTTGCCACCTAAGAATTTATCAGAATCAGTGTCCTGAAAATTTAATGCTGCTGCAGTTATGTAATAGATCACTTCAAACTATCTCACAAGAAGTTGAAGTAGGGAGACTCAGTTTTTAAACACTAAGATACTTGTAAGTGCAGTTGCCTTCAAAAGTGAAGATTAATTCCCGATGCTTTGAGGATTTGGCTTCTCCAGATAAAGACTACAAAGGGAAGCCATGAACATACATTCCATTTCCAGGAATAATGATCATTTTTAGATTTCACGGGTGTTATGTTATTTTCCTGAACATTAGCGCAGCTTTGCTCTGTTGCAGAATAAGATAAACATTTCCCTACCGTTTCATCTCCTGAACTATCATTCACTCTGCAATAGCTTGCAGTGAGTGCTCGGTGAATACTTGTTGAAGCAATGAACGAGACCGTCTCTTCTGATTGTTAGTTGTTCAGTATGGTCTTCCTTCCATTTTTGTTTGTTTGTTTTTTGTTGTTTTTGTTGTTGTTTGGTCTTTTTTTGGAAGGTCAAGGACAGTGCAAAGGAAAAATAAGAAAGCACACCTATTATGGTCCATCCTTTCTTCCTGTATATGTTAACACAGACTATAGAAGGAACCTCTCTTTTTTAACAAAAGGCTCAGAGGTCAGGACTTTAAGCAGGGCTGAGTATACAGTTATTCTGTTATCAAGGCAATTGTGTGATTGAGAACAGCACTCTGGAAAAACTCCAAGTATGTGTCTGGAGTACTACAGGGTGCTGGAGTGAGGAGAATTGCTCAGGAGTAATCAAACGCCCTGGCTTGTCTCCATGAAGCAATTGAAATCTATGGGATCCCTGAGAGCCATGACTTAATAGAAAGTATTCCCTTCCTGTTCTGGCCTCTTTGCTTCGTTGGAAGCATGAAGTGCAAGGCAGGTCTCTGCACGGGAGGCCCCAGTGCAGACATTAGCTTTGCAAGGTGTCCCTGGCCAACTCCGTGTGCGACAGGTCCCTCCCATAGTCCTATCACTAGTAGAGGCCTGTTTTGATGGACAGTTTAAAATCAGTTATCAGTTATCAAGTTCCACAGCCAAATTCTAGTAATCTTAGGTGGATGAATCTCCCAATTAAGGGGTTTACACTGTTGCTCCAAGAGATGAAAATTGGCATACATTTGGGGTGCACACGGTTCTTTTGCGTTTGCATTTTCAAAGGTCTGGTGGTGAAAACGTTTATAAGTGACTGATAAAGTGTCGGGGTGGAGAGCATAGTACTGGTCTTTGAATATATGCATTAGCTTTTCCTTTTAAACAATTGTTCGCATAGTTCAGGTTTCAGCTAACTGACAAGGTCTCACCATTGTGTGTCTTGCTCATTTACCATCATCATGCAACTCCCGTTAGAAGACAATTTCTGCAGTTTGTTTGGGTGAATTCCCAATCAGGCAGTGTTTCCCTCACTCCCTTTAAGAAAAAGAGTCTCTTCCAATTCTCAATCAACCTGAGTGGGCTCGAAAGGGTCAAACATTCCTTCATTTGCCCCTTGGGCTCCTGGTTGCCCAAAGTCCTATCCTTCTAGCTACATTTCTGTGACTGCTGCTTCTCAGAAGAACAATTTTCATTGTTCTTTTCATGAAATCATGAAGAATCGTATAATCTATTCCTGCTCTCTTCTGGGCTTTAAGTCTCAGGAAAAGCAACTTGTTGCCTAAAAGGTACTTAATTTTCAAATGGTTGAGCTATTCCCTGTTTTTTGTTTGTTTTGTTGCCTTGTAAGGTCTCTAAATGTGATGACTAATACCACAGAGCTTCGGCCAGGTTGCCCTTTAAACTGTTCTCGCTTTCTTGAGGATAGGAAAGTAATTTGGAAACTTGGAGATAAGTTAACTTGAATTGGGATAAGAAGAAACCTTAGAAATATCTAATGGGACTTAAGAGAAAACGTCATAAATAAGTCTGACTCTACTAGAAAGTGTGCTTGCAACTATGGACACAGACGTGTCTGTTCCATTTGCTGATGGGTGACATTGGCCAGTCAGTAACAACAGTGACTAGTTGCTATTTGATGTGAACTACAACTGTGAAATGGTTTATTAAATAAAATGCCCATCGTTTTGTTTCTTTTACTTCTGAAGAAATTTGACTTTTGGTTTTAATAGCATCAAATAACTACCAGCAAAACTTATGGTAAAATAGCGGTTTTGCAGTATGTGAGGAAAATCCCCCCGCAGCTCTGTTTATAAAGCCAGTGGCATTTTTTTCTAAGTATGTTTAGGAGGCAGATTTGGAAGCAGCTAGAAATCTACGCATTCACTGCAAAGCAGATCAGCTTCTACATAAATGTTTGCAGAAGGGAAGGATTAGACAGATGAATATCACATGAAGAAAAACTAGTCTTTGGTTTTGTTCTGTTTGTGTTTCCCTGTACATATACTTGACGCATTTGTTGTATGTTAAATGCATTATTTTTTGTGTTTTCACAATAACCATTTCAAATGGCGGTACCATGAACATTCTCCTTTGATAGATGAGGAAATAGGCTTGGGAGGTCAGGTACCTTGCTTCGTGTCTCACAGCTAATAAATGGCAAAACTGCTATTTGAACACAGGTGTGCTGGGCTCAGACTTTTAGCAGCTAACTGGCAGGGTAGAGGTGAGTGGGGCCAACTTTAGAGTGAGGCTGCCACTTACTAGCTGTGAGACCTGGGGCCTCGATCTCTATTTCATATCTATAACATGTGAATGAAAATGGGATTAAGTGAGACAATATATGTAAAGCTCATAACATAGCATAGGGAATATAGTAAAGGTTCCGGTGTTGCTGTAGTCATTGTCACTATTATAATTATACTAGAGGCCCGGCGCATGAAATTCGTGCACAGGTATGGTCCCTAGGTCCGGCCTGCGATCAGGGCCATCTTCCCCGGCTGTCCGCAGCCACCCCTCCTCCCCCGCCACCCACCCCAGGTTCCCTGCTCGCCATTGGGTGATCGGAGCCTGACGGCCGGGGGAAGGGACAAGAGGTTGGCCGTTCCCATCTGCTTGCCAACCCCACCCCTGCCACAGGTTGCCCTCTGGCAGGGCGGGGGCGTTGGCCTGGCGCCACCCACATCCCCCACCCCCCACCCCCAGTTCCATGCTCGCCATTGGGCAATCAGAGCGTGCTGGTTGGGAAAGGGACCGAGAGGTGGTCAGTGCGCCTCATAGTGACTGGTCGAGCGGTCATTCTGGTCATTTTGCCCTTAGGATCAATTTGGATATTACCCTTTTATTATATAGGATAGAGGCCCTGTGCACGGGTGGGGGCCGGCCAGACTGCCCTCAGGATCGAGATAGGGGGTCCCCGCTGGGGGACGGGGCCAGCTGGGGCGAGGGTGGTTTGCAGGCGAGCCATGCCCTCAATCAGGGTGGGGGTCCCCACTGGGGGGCGGGGCCAGCTGGGGTGAGGGGCCACAGTCGTTCTGGTCTCTGGTCGTTCTGGTCATTCCATCGTTTTGGTCGCTGGGCTTTTATTATATAAGGATTCTAAAGACAGTCACCTTGGTGTGATTTCTTTAGTATTCATTAATGGCATGCCACAATGTTGTTAGTTTTGTTTTTCTGGCTGAAAGAGCCAGGGAACATTTGAGCCAGCATTCTTTTTTTAAAATATATATTTTTATTGATTTCAGAGAGGAAGGGAGAGGGAGAAATAGAAACATCAGTGATGAGAGAGAATCATGGATCGGCTGCCTCCTGCACGCCCCCTACTGGGGATCGAGCCTGCAACCTGGGCATGTGCTTTTGACCGAAATCTAACCCGGGACCCCTCAGTCCACAGGCCAACTCTCTATCCACCGAGCCAAACCAGCTAGGGCTGAGCCACTATTCTTTATGTCCAACCTCCTCAGCCTGGCCATCTAGCCTGACACGAATTCCTGGAGAATCTACATTTGAGGAAGGCTGGTGCATTTGTATCTTTTTGTGACCAAATCACAAAGAAGGAAAACTGAATTCCTGAGTAACTAGTGTCAGGTCGATGCTCTATCTTTATTTTATGCTAATCTAAAATTAGCCCAAAAAAGGCTAAGGGAGGTGGTGTTTCTACACTGTTCAGAATAGTAATGTTATTTTTCATCAGCGTGGTGTTCTGTCTTCTGCCCATTGTTGAATTCACAATCTGTATATTCTGGTCTGGTATTTCTGTTTCTTTTCAACATAACTTCTGAGAAGTAGAGGTGGATTAGTTTTGTGCCTCAAAGGACATCCCTCTAATTGCTCTAATGAGTCCAGAGGAAGCTGTGAGGAACAGTCCGTAATTTCAAATAGAGGAGAGTTTATAACTGGTATGAATTAACTTGTGATAATGATTCTTCCCCCTCGTACTTACTTTGTATTATTGTCTTTATTGAAGTTCAACTCTTTTGACTTTTTCGGAGCATATCAATAACAATGATTTCTTTATCATTATGATCATACTAGCAAATAATTACTTAAATATTATTCAAACAAAGAATTTAATGTTGCCCTAGCTGGGAGGCTCAGTTGTTTGGAGCGCTGTTCCATATACCAAAAGGTTGCATGTTCGATTATCGGTCAGGGCGCATATGGGAGGCATTCGATCTATATTTCTCTCTCACATGGATATTTTTCTCTCTCTTTCCCTTCCTCTCTCTTTAAAAATCAACAAACATATCCTCAGGTGAGGATTAAAAAAAGAATTTAATGTCATATGATAAAAATATATGAGTAGAATATAAGAATGAGGTTACCCAAGTCAAAATTGACCTTTGGGGGAGGTAAAAATCTGTAGAAGGAAGAGAAATAAATGGCCTGTGCATTTTGTCTGAAATTCTTAATTACTTGTCATTCTCCATTTAAAGTGGAGCTGTGTACTGTCCACCTCAGTCAACACAGGCCCATTACCAGTTTTTTCTTGGTGGTGAGTGAGAAGATGAAAGCATACTTTGGAAAATGTACCAATTTCAACCCCGGATAGAAGAGTTGCCGATGACAATATTGAACAGTTTGTCAAGTTGACTTAAGCAATATTTATTGTGTAGTCATCTTGAGTTATCCTGATTTCTGTGTCCATCCAGATGATAGATGTAAATAAATAGGGCGGTGCCAAAAAATCCTATAAAATTTAATGTTTCTTGAGTCTTTGTTCTGTCCGTTGTAGAGGGAGGCTGAGAAGAGAGGATGTGGAATTGTATTCCGACACAAGAAATCTCAAGTCTAGAGGCTGAGGAGCAGGAAAGAGTGTGTTCAGGGAACTCTACATGTCATTGGAGGACAGACCTGGTGCATGGCAAATCACAGGTGCTTGCTGTTTATGAATGAGTAAATATTTGTTGAATGAACAAGCAGAGTGCCTTGAGAAGAGTGATGGGAAACTTGTGTGGAATATAAAGAGGAACCGGTAGGGAGCCTGTTGAAACTTGATCCTTCTGCTAAGTGCTTCATAACTGGGTGCTGCTGCTGCCCAGTGGGAAGGACCACGCCCTTCAAAGATGGCTTCCAAGAATTCACTTTTTAATTTTTGCTACATCTGTGAATACATGCTGTTCTGATTTCTGCCAGCCTTTTGCTCGATATATGTGATATAGTACATATATTTCAAGGTACAGCTATGCCCGTAAAAAGAGGGTGAGCCCTGGTTAGAGGTGGTGAGAGCTCTTGAGGTGGCTTGAGCCAGAAAACAATGTAATTAGGCTTGTGTGTTAGAGACATTGTTCTAGTAGAGGTGTGGAGGATGGATTAAAATGACAAAAATGCTGGAGATAGGGAGAACCTTTAAGAAGTGAATGATATTTGTGGTGAGGGAGATGGATGCCAGAATTAAAGCACTGACAGTGAAGATGGAGGAAGAGCAATGTTCAAGGGGAAGAATTGACAGGCATTTTATGAGCGGTCGGATGAGGGAGTTGAGAGACAGAAGAGTCAGGGATGATTGTAAAGTTTTTGTTTGAGCAAGTGGGCAGAGGGGCAGTATCGATGACCAAGAAAGAAGGAATCCAGAAGGTCATGGAGGAATGTTAGGAACAGTTATTATTTCAGTTTGGGATACGTCAAGATTCACAAATATATGAGCCATCTAGGAGGAGATGTCCAATTGAAAATAGAGGACTTGGTCTCAAAAGAGAGCTTTGAATCCTGAAGCTAACCAGGGAAAAATCAGTCCAAGGAATGATTTCAGGGTAAATTCAAGGGGAGTGAAACTATGGTTAGATTTACTTGTGATTAAATGAGCAGCAGTTCCCCCTTACCAGCTGCTGATACGTTCCAGGACCCCCAGTGGATGCCTGAAACCATGGATAGTACCAAACCCTATATACCATGTTTTTCCCCCCTATATATACATACACTTTCTGGCTTCTCTTTGGCATATGTGAATTGCCAGGATCACTAATTCTGATCTTTAGGGCCATGATTAAGTAAAATAAGGGTTTCTGTAAGACTGTGACAGTAGATCTGATAAAGTGGCTACTAAGTGACTAATGGGTGGGGAGTGTCTACAGTGTGGACACACTGGACAAACGGAAGATTCACGTCCTGGGTGGGATGGAGCAGGACAGTGTGAGATTTTATCATGCTATTCCCAATGGTGCACAATTGAAAATTCATAAATTGTTTATTTCTGGGATTTTCCATTTAATATTTTCCGACTGGGTAACTGAAACTGCAGAAAGTGAAACTGAGGATAAGGGGGGAGGGTGCTGTTGTATTAAAGTTTAGAGTTAACAGTTAGGGTAATACCGTAGCCTTTATGTTTGCCTCTCAAAGGTGGGATATTCACTAACTTTGCTAAGCCTACAATTTCAGAATCCTCTGAGAACTGAAAAGCTTTTTCATCCTGAAATGATGATATCTACAGGTTAAGTTTTCTGAGTCATATGTTCAGGACCAAGCTAGCACCACAGTATTTAGAATCCATATACCTAAGAGGAAATTAGTGTCGTAAATGCCAACCTTGAAATCATGATGAGGCAATAATGGTGCCATAACCTTACATTCTAAGGAAAATTTTAGCTTTGTTGATTTTACCGACTAGAAGTATTTAAGATGATACAATTCTTCATAGCATACATTCTATGGAAAATGAAGGGAGACTATTATGCTTTCAAATATTAAAGACTATTTCCTACAAGTATTGTAGTTGAACCTTAAACATATTTGATGATTTAGTATAGAATGAGGTTGTTGTTTTTTTCCTTTTTTCCCCTGGGCTCAAGCCCATCAACTCAGGAAGGAAATATAAATTAATGGAGCTTAAGTTTAAATCTGAAATACAAGGCTTTGAGACCTTCCCTACTCTACTGTGGGTCCATCGTCAAGTGAATATGCTCTGTTTTGAAATAAACACATCCGTAAGTGAATAGAGAATATCAGAGACCAAAAAGACTTTTTTCTCTTGGCAGCATCTGGGACTTGGACACCAACTTGATTTTTACTGTTTGGTTTAGAAGGGACTGACAAGTACACCTTGATGATTTATCTTCCTTGGCTGACATTTTTGAACAAATGCCTTAGTGTTATACTTAGAGTTAGTGTCGTGGATGCTACCCTTTCTTACTGTTTACTATTACTTGTCCATTTACCTTAACAGTGGTTCTCAACCTTACTAATGCCACGACCCTTTAATACAGTTCCTCATGTTGTGGTGACCCCCAACCATAAAATTATTTTCGTTGCTACTTCATAACTGTAATTTTGCTACTGTTATGAATCGTAATGTAAATATCTGATATGCAGGATGTATTTAGGCGACCCCTGTGAAAGGGTCGTTCGACCCCCAAAGGGGTCGCAACCCACAGGTTGCGAACCGCTGTTATATTAGAAAAGAAGTGCGTGTCAAGTGCAGTGTCTAGTGAAGGGTCAGTAGACGGTCCTGTGGGTGATACAGAGGTTGCAAACAGATAATTTATTTTTTATTTTGTTTTGTGTTTTCATTAAGTGGTTGAAGGATAGTGTTGTGTTTCAGGTTTATTCTGCAGTATTAAAGGTTCTTAAAATAAGCATTCATTATGGATGGTAAGGCACATTTTCTGAATGAGAACTCATACACAGATCAGGAAGGTGCCATTTATCGAAGGTGCTTTATGTTTTCCCAGAAGAGACACTTAAATAGTGAGATCATCATTAAGCTGTGGAAGTACTGATTTTTAAAAATTATTACTGTATTTCATGTGGAGTAAATTCAGTTCATTAAAGCATGCTGCATTCTAATAAGACAATCGCCATATAAGGGAATTACATTCATAGTAACAATCTATGGTTTCATTGCCACACACACTTTCTCTCCTGACTGCTCAGGCGTGCTCCACATTACTGTCATTGGTCACCCAGGAGACAAAGTGAAGAGTATGGCTGGATCAGTACAGATGTATTCCCACTTTTGGGAAAATAACAATATACTGACTACGAATCAATACTATCTTTCTTTCCAAACACCAGTCCTCTTATCCATCGCTTGTGCACTCTTATTTTCCTCTTTAATTTCTAAAAGTAGTTCCAGGTAAACTGGTATAGCAGGGAAATCATATCCTTTAGTGACACGAACCCTATTGCTAAGTACTTACTGTAGTTGCCAGTTGTGCCACGGGGAAATTGAGTAAAGGTGTAAGGTGTAGTTCTTATTTCCTGAACAGCTAACAGTATCATATGGAAGTATCTGTTCATGTATTTAATGTCCGTGACTGATTTGAAAAAGCTGATTTGAAAGCAAGTGAGTCAAATACTAGTACATAATAAGTACAAAAAAACAGATTGGCGGAACGAGAATCCTCTGAGAACTGATAGTAAGAAAGAAGGTCATGAATGACCTGGGAGCTGAGGTGGACCTTTCTCCCATTTTATGATGAAAATTTTCCAACATTCAAAAGGTAAAAGGATTTTGCAGTGAGGACCAGTATACCCTTGACCACTACCATTGAGATTTTCTTATACTTGCTTAATTGCATATAAGGTGTATTTTAATGGTAAGTGAAACTTGCACAGGTCCAGCTGAAAACATCAAAGTGTGCTCAAGGTCGGGAAAAGGTGGAAGACAGGTTTTGTGGTATCCAGTCCCCAACAATCTCCCTGTACACTCTTGCACAACCCCCTCCCACATTGCAGGTAGTCATCGAGAATTCCCAAGGGGTGAGAATGAACAGAGATGAAGCAGATGGAGAAAAAGGATTGTAAATAGTGTAAGCCATGATTGGGGGAGGGAGGGAGGAAGGGAGAGAGGCGGGGGGAGTGATGGGAAGGGGAGGGCAGGGGAGAGAACAGAGAACACCCTGGTTTACTACAGCATCAAATTGATGTTAAGGCGATACCAGTGAGAAAAAGGAAGGATAGGCCACTGGGAATGATCATTAGTTGGTCATTGGTGATATTTAGGATTTCATTGTCAAAAATGACAGGATAGGAGCCAGATTACAGGGGTGTAAGGGGTGACCTGGAGATGAAATGGAACCAGCAGAATCTAACTAAGTCATTCTTCTAGCCCCCTGGGCCTGGCTATATCACTTTATGTCTCAGTGCATAGAACAGAGCCAAAATAGCAATCTCCTTCTTCCTAAAATATAAGGAGTGCTTTGAGCCGCCGGCTGAGAATGTATTGTCTATCAGGACATTAAGAGTAGTTATCAGTATGTGCTTTGGACGAAGCTAGACTTGTGGGTTTGTAGAGCCCACTTTCAGATTGTCACGTCTAATTTTGCATTAATATAAAGCACCCCCTGTTTGGACCAGAATTCAGAATTTTTGTTTATTAACAGTGGTGCCTGATTCTCATTTGCGACCTTTGGTTTATGTGTGATGAGGTGGAATTTGGAACTGGTGGTCTTGCACAGCTTTCTGACTAGTCCTGCTGGGTTTCAATTTTGACAGGTTGTTACTCCCGCTAGGTTTAATCAGATGTAGAATTCAAGATTATTTTAATACTCTCACAATGTCATTCGGGAAAACCAAAATAAAATAATAGCTGTGAACATGCTTTGAAAGTTAATGCGTCATGTAAGTATTAATTATATTTGCCATTATTATTCAAATGATTGAAAGCATTATCCTATTAAATTAATATTACAACTGCTGCATTCAAGATGTCATTGAAAAGAGGATGAAGCCGAGGATTAAGCCGGGTAATTCAGTTGGTTAGAGCATTGTCCAGATATGCCAAGGTCAGGGCACATACAGGAATCAACCAATGAATGCATAAATAAGTGGAATAGCAAATTGATATTTCTCTCTCTCTTTCTAAAAATCAATCAATCAATAAAGATTAAAAAAAAGAAAGAAGTTATTTGCTGTGGTTTATTTCAGCTTCTGTATAACTGATTCTAAGAAAAATATATGTATGGGCAATATTACAAATATACATATGTTTTAATGATGCTAATACTTAATCATTTGCATTCTTTGTGGCCTTATTTAATTGAGGACTTATTTTCCCAGCAAAATTTTGGAAATATGGGTTTAATAATATTTTAGATACTAGGGGCCCAGTGTACGAATTTGTGCACCTTGAAAGGCTGCTGTGGGCACAGGGGTGGGTCTCGGCCCATCCTCTGTGCCCCCCGCCCATCCCCTCCTGCCGTGGTCCCTGGTCTCGTCTGCCAGGAGCCTTGCACCCGCCAACGGCACTGAGCCATCAGGGCCAGCGCCAGGTGCCGGCAGTGGGTGCGAATGCCGGGTGGGACTGCAGCACATGGGAGCAAAGAATTTTCAGTAACCACCAGAGGCTTGCCCCAATGACAGCGACCAGCACCCTGCCTTGGTCTGGCACCCCCACTCACCTGCTCCACCATCCCGATGTGGCCAATGCCTGCCATGTTCCGCGCTCTGCCGTCTGCTGCTGACGCCCGCTGTATTCCGCACGCACCCCCTGGTGGTCAGCGCACGTCATAGCGACCAGTTGTTCAGTTGTTTGGTTGTTCCGCCATTCGGCCTATTTGCATGTTAGGGTTTTATATATATTGATAACCAGTAAGTAGTAGGTGGCCACTACAGAGAAATACTTCTTCATATCTCTTCTCTTAATCTTCATAATAACCTGTCAAGAGGTGTTATTACCTTTCAATATGCTAGGAAACGAAGGCTCTGAGAGATGAATTAGCTGTTTGCCTGCAGTGTATGTAGCAGGGAATTGGACCCAAAGCTGGAGCATACAATTAGTTAGATATAAGTCCAGTGAAAATCAATTTGCTAAATAAAACATAGTTGTACCTGTAAATACTGTACCAAATCATGTCATGTCACTGAGTCCCATCTGCCTTGTTTTCAAAGCAGTATTGCTTCTGTGACCAGGTCTCTGTCACCTTACTGTGGTGAACAATTTGTGAGCTTGTTACCAGTTAGTGTGGGTGAGCTGATTCCAGTATAGCATGGTTAGCAATGTTTCCTGGAGTCCAATAATGGTTTGTGCTTCCTGGCTTTCTGATTGCTCATTCATTCAGTCCTTTCCACCACCCTGCGAAGTAGGTAGGGCTGATGTTATTCACCCCATTTTACAGGAGAGGAAATTGAGGCTAAAGGAGAATGTAAATTTTCTCAGCAAATTTCAGATATATCTCCATAAAAAATTGTGATAGATACAGTCTAGGGACAAGGGGATCCATGCATTAACTACAATACATCCATTGCTTATTTGACTAGGAATTTATTGCTAGATTACCGTTTGATTTAGGGAAACCTCCCATTGCACAGCATACCTAAAGAAACACAGGAGAGGAAATGGAAAGTTTCTTTCTGCCTTTTTCTGCAGAGATGTTATACCAGTTATTTGGGCCCTAATTATTACCTAGAGGAATGCTTCATATTTCTCCAATGCTTGTGTGTTTGTTTCCTAGTCATGTGTGTAATCCAAGATTACATCAAACAAGAATAAGCTGTTTATTTGCCAACATTTAAACATAGTTCTTTCATTGTCAGCCAGCATTTACTGAGCACCTACCTTGTGCAGCCGCAATGCCAAGCTCTGGGACTTGGGGCTCTTCCTTCACCTGACTCTTAATCTAGATTGTGAGGCCTGAACATCAAGGCCAGGAGTGTCAAGTTTTACTTTTCATATAGTACTGGTCTCAGTGTGTTTGGGCTGCTATACATATAACAAAAACTATAGGCTGGCTGGCTATAATCAACAGAAATTCGTTTATCACAGTTCTGAAGGCCAGAAGTCCAAGAGCAAGGACAACAGATTCAGTGTCTGGGGAGGTCTGTTTCCCGGTTCACAGATGGCGTCTTCTCTCTGTGTCCTCACAGGGCACTAAGCCCATTCAGGAGGGCTCTACCCTCACGAGGACACAATCACCTTCTAAAAGGCCACTCCTGCTGATCACCATCATATTGGCGATTAGGGGTCAATATATGGATTTGGGAGTGGGGAGACACAACATTTATTCTATAAGAGTAGTTTTAGAAAGCATTTGAGACTTCTCAAAGTATAATTTAAAAAGATGCTTTTTCACCATCTCTAAGATAAACTTGTTCGTTGGGCAAAGGTGATCATAATTGTTGGACATTTCCAGGGACAAGGATACAATTTGTTGACACTCCTCTCCAAATGACCAGATGAAAACAAGGAACACAAATGCCCAGCCGCTAACTTGCCATTGTATTCTTGACAAATTCTTTCTTATGCTTTACAATAGTGGAGTTAATATATATATATATATATATATATATATATATATATATATATATATGTATGTATCTTGCTAGCGAGGCAGTTCTCTGAAAGATTACACTGCTCTCTTTATGTACAGTGTCAGTGCCACAAAATTAAACAGAAATGAAATATGTGGCTGTGCTTTCCTTTTAAAAAATGTGAATGCATTTCTCCATAGAGTTGTTTTGTAGACGTATTGCTATTAAAGTAGTGCCCAGTTCCAGGCCTGCAGACTGCTGACACAATTAATCTCCCAAATTTATGAATGCCAAGGCATGCAGCAAAATGAAAACAACCAGGGGAATGTTTAAGGGGAATAATTGAACCGCATCCAGATGTGCATGTGTAAAACATCAGCCCTTAACTCCTCCCCCATATCCTGTCTGAACACAGGACTTTTTTTTCCCCCCACAAAAATAAACTGAAGTTATTTGAAAGAAGTTGTGGTCTCTGACTGAAACTGAATAGGCAGAGCCAGGCTGAACAGAATCGTGTATATCCCTGATGTCTTTGTTTTGTAATTAACTCACTGGCTGCTGATAGCCCAGTCTGCCTATGGCTGTTCTTGGTGGCTGTTGCCACTACTTTACCCAGCGCATTTGAAGATAATCCATGAGGGTGTTCAAGAGTGTGGATTTTCTTGAATCTTGAGTTGTTGTGGACTGTAACTTTTTCCCATTAGAAATGGGCAACATTAAATTGCCTAGCATCGAAGAGGTCTTTAAGATGGGAGGTAAAGTCTGGTTAAGAGGGAAGAGAAGTACGTGAGCATTTATGCATTTTTTTTTATTAGTTCAAGATCAGCCAGAGGAGCCAAAGAGAAAAAAAAAAAAAAAAAAAGACTTTTTCTCTAAGGTGTTTAGCTCACCAGAGCATAAAAATGGAGGCGATATGGACTTTGCATGCATGAAATTAATTTAGGACCTGGCAGTATTGGAATGAGAGAAACTAGGGATAGGGTTGCTCTGAATAAGAACCTGAGCATGTTGGTGTCCAACAACCATATATATTTTTTATTTTTAAATATATTTTTTATGAGAGGCCCAGTGCACAAATTTGTGCATGGGTGGGGTCCCTCGGCCTGGCCAGCGATGGGGCCGATCAGGGCCATGGGAGGCCAGCCAGGGGGAGGGACCACGGGAGGTTGGATGGCCGCAGGAGGTTGGATGTGGTAGCGCACTGACCACCAAGGGGCAACTCCTGTGTTGAGTGTCTGCAGTGCGCATCTTAGCGACTGGTCAACTAGTCATTCGGTCGTTAGGTCACTTAGGCTTTTATATATAGAGATTGTTGATAGTATTACAGCTATCTCCCCCTACCCCTCCTTATGTATCTTAAATGGACCAGAGGTGAAGCAATCAGACACTTTTCACTTACATGTCAAGAACATTTCCTAGAAAACAAATCCAACTATAAGTCCAACTACTTTCAATAAAGGAGCTTTTTTCCATAGCCTTGCTTTTCTCTTGCTCTGTATAAGAAACAAAAATAAAGGGGAAGTTAAATTGTAGTGAGCCTGCTTAGAAGTACTCGTTAAGGTAGAGCGACTCAAGACCTCCTGTCCTTTTCTCTGCCTCAGAGTTCCAGAATTCCGAGCTACACCAGGCAGTCTCAAGATTTGATTTTTTTTCAGAGAGAGAAAACAAAAGTAGAGAAAATGTAAATACCAACCTTTTATCCCATTTTAGGAATGATTAACATGATAAGCGCCCAGCCTGTTTTCTCTTCCGGATGGAAAGTATAGTGTCAGTCACAGGTGACTGACAGGGTGCTTAACGTGTTAAGGACCCCAATTCTCAATGTTCTTACTCTTCATTTTGAGCATAAGCATCAATTATCTAGTATCATTCATTCGTAAGGGTAATTATTCAATTTAAAGCCTAATTTCAATATTATAATTACTGGAAATAATTTCCATTAAAAAGGAATTAGTCCACTTCCTCATTTTCTTTACCAAAGGAACCTGGGTGGAGAAAGGCATTGTTCTGTGCCACATGCCAGGTGTTAGTGGGAAGTGATGGGCCCAGAGAGGGAGAGTGGATGAGAAGATCAATCGCATGTTTAATAACTGTATGTACACATACAGCACTACCTCTGTACCATGAATGTTACTCCCCTCCATATCGTCTGCATGTACTACCCAATAGAGAGCGATTGTACTTAGCCAGTTTTGGTTCCAAAAGCAAGTAATTCCTGGGAAACTTACATGTATTGATTTTACACACCTTGTGAATATATCATTCACGATACTGAAAATATCCAATAGTACCCAAAAATCTTTTTAGAAACAGTCAACATAAATTTTGATGTCTTAAGTAAAATGTTGGTAAATAATTACTCCAGAATTATTTGTGTGGCAGTTTAAGAAAAATGCAATGATTTTGATTTTCAAAACCCAAATACAGCAACAATTTATGGACAATTTTAGTTAGGAATGTGCTTGGTCTGGCAGATGATAAAATCTTCAATTAATTGAATGGTAAAACACATTAGTTGCTTAAAATCATTGCCAATTATTTGGTAATGCCTCAGCTATTTTCTTGCTAGAGAATGAGAACAGTGTAGTAGAAGTCACTAGGCCAGTACTTAAGCCAACAGCCACCACAACAATAACGGCAAAATCTGGATTCTTGACTCAGTTGTGCCACTTGGTAGTAGTTTGACCTTGGTTTAGTTGCTTTACCTCTGAGAGCCTACTTTCACTCTGTGTAATAGAATTAGGATCTCTGTCCTACTCACTTTGCATGTTGTGAAGGTTGCTATGTTTACTGTTGCATCCCTGCAAAATTCGCTACTCCTCCCTCCCACTCTCTCCCAGATCAGCTCAGCCCTGTCTTCTCCATCTGGAAACCA